>NC_140999.1:198097696-198635783 GCF_052327205.1 Somniosus microcephalus | reverse complement strand
TGTTCTTGGGGGGGGAAGACTGTTCTTGGGGGGGGAAGACAGTTCTTGGGGGGGGAAGACAGTTCTTGGGGGGGGAAGACAGTTCTTGGGGGGGAAGACAGTTCTTGGGGGGGGAAGACAGTTCTTGGGGGGGGAAGTCAGTTCTTGGGGGGGGGAGACAGTTCTTGGGGGGGAGAGACAGTTCTTGGGGGGGAGAGACAGTTCTTGGGGGGGAGAGACAGTTCTTGGGGGGGAAGACAGTTCTTGGGGGGGGGAAGACAGTTCTTGGGGGGGAAGACAGTTCTTGGGGGGGAAGACAGTTCTTGGGGGGGAAGACAGTTCTTGGGGGGGAAGACAGTTCTTGGGGGGGAAGACAGTTCTTGGGGGGGGAAGACAGTTCTTGGGGGGGAGAAGACAGTTCTTGGGGGGGGGAAGACAGTTCTTGGGGGGGGGAAGACAGTTCTTGGGGGGGGAAGACAGTTCTTGGGGGGGTAAGACAGTTCTTGGGGGGGAAGACAGTTCTTGGGGGGGGGGGAAGACAGTTCTGGGGGGGAGACAGTTCTTGGGGGGGGAGACAGTTCTTGGGGGGGAGACAGTTCTTGGGGGGGGAGACAGTTCTTGGGGGGGAGACAGTTCTTGGGGGGGAGACAGTTCTTGGGGGGGAGACAGTTCTTGGGGGGGAGACAGTTCTTGGGGGGGAGACAGTTCTTGGGGGGGAGACAGTTCTTGGGGGGGACAGTTCTTGGGGGGGACAGTTCTTGGGGGGGGGAGACAGTTCTTGGGGGGGGGAGAGACAGTTCTTGGGGGAGAGACAGTTCTTGGGGGGGGACAGTTCTTGGGGGGGGGGGAGACAGTTCTTGCGGGGGGGGGAAGCCGGTCCTTTGGGGGGGGGGAGGAGACAGGTTTTTGGTGGGGGGAGGAGACAGTTCTTGGGGGGGGGGGGCGGAGACAGTTCTTGCGGGGGCGAAGAGACAGTTCTTGGCGGGGGGAGACAGTTCTTGGGGGGGGGGGGGAGGACAGTTCTTGGGGGGGGAGACAGTTCTGGGGGGGGGGGGAAGTCAGTTCTGGGGGGGGGGAGACAGTTCTTGGGGGGGGGGAGACAGTTCTTGGGGGGGAAGACAGTTCTTGGGGGGGGGGGAGACAGTTCTTCGGGGGGGGGGGAAGCCGGTTCTTTGGCGGGGGGGGGGGAGGAGACAGTTCTTGGGGGGGGGGAGAGGAGACAGTTCTTGGGGGGGGGGGAGAGGAGACAGTTCTTGGGGGGGGGGAGACAGTTCTTGGGGGGGGGAGGCAGTTCTTGGGGGGGGGAGACAGTTCTTGGGGGGGAGAGACAGTTCTTGGGGGGGGAGACAGTTCTTAGGGGGGGAGACAGTTCTTGAGGGGGGGGAGACAGTTCTTGGGGGGGAGACAGTTCTTGGGGGGGAGACAGTTCTTGGGGGGGGAAGACATTTCTTGGGGGGGAAGACAGTTCTTGGGGGGGAAGACAGTTCTTGGGGGGGAAGACAGTTCTTGGGGGGGAAGACAGTTCTTGGGGGGGAAGACAGTTCTTGGGGGGGAAGACAGTTCTTGGGGGGGGGAAGACAGTTCTTGGGGGGGAGACAGTTCTTGGGGGGGGAGACAGTTCTTGGGGGGGAGACAGTTCTTGGGGGGGGAGACAGTTCTTGGGGGGGAGAGACAGTTCTTGGGGGGGACAGTTCTTGGGGGGGAGACAGTTCTTGGGGGGGGGGAGAGACAGTTCTTGGGGGGGGAGAGACAGTTCTTGGGGGGGGACAGTTCTTGGGGGGGGGAGTCAGTTCTTGGGGGGGGGGGAGACAGTTCTTGGGGGGGGGGAGACAGTTCTTGGGGGGGGGAGACAGTTCTTGCGGGGGGGGAAGCCGGTTCTTGGGGGGGGGGGGGAGGAGACAGTTTTTGGGGGGGGGGGGAGGAGACAGTTCTTGGGGGGGGGGAGGAGACAGTTCTTGCGGGGGGGAAGAGACAGTTCTTGGGGGGGGGAGACAGTTCTTGGGGGGGGGGGGGAGGACAGTTCTTGGGGGGGGAGACAGTTCTGGGGGGGGGAGTCAGTTCTGGGGGGGGGGAGACAGTTCTTGGGGGGGGAGACAGTTCTTGGGGGGGAGACAGTTTTTGGGGGGGAGAGACAGTTCTGGGGGGGAGAGACAGTTCTTGGGGGGGGGGAGACAGTTCTTCGGGGGGGAGACAGTTATTGGGGGGGGGAGACAGTTCTTCGGGGGGGGGGGGGAAGCCGGTTCTTTGGCGGGGGGGGGGAGGAGACAGTTCTTGGGCGGGGGGGGGGGGGGAGAGGAGACAGTTCTTGCGGGGGGGGGGGGGAGAGACAGTTCTTGGTGGGGGGGAGACAGTTCTTGGGGGGGGGAGACAGTTCTTGGGGGGAGACAGTTCTTGTGGGGGGAGACAGTTCTTGGGGGGGGAGACAGTTCTTGGGGGGGAGACAGTTCTTGGGGGGGGGGAGACAGTTCTTGGGGGGGAGACAGTTCTTGGGGGGGAGACAGTTCTTGGGGGGGGAGACAGTTCTTGGGGGGGGGAGACAGTTCTTGGGGGGGGGGAGACAGTTCTTGGGGGGGGAGACAGTTCTTGGGGGGGGGAGACAGTTCTTGGGGGGGAGACAGTTCTTGGGGGGGAGACAGTTCTTGGGGGGGAGACAGTTCTTGGGGGGGAGACAGTTCTTGGGGGGGAGACAGTTCTTGGGGGGGAGACAGTTCTTGGGGGGGAGACAGTTCTTGTGGGGGGGAGACAGTTCTTGGGGGGGAGACAGTTCTTGGGGGGGAGACAGTTCTTGGGGGGGAGACAGTTCTTGTGGGGGGGAGACAGTTCTTGGGGGGAGACAGTTCTTGGGGGGAGACAGTTCTTGGGGGGAGACAGTTCTTGGGGGGGGAGACAGTTCTTGGGGGGGGAGACAGTTCTTGGGGGGGGAGACAGTTCTTGGGGGGGGGAGACAGTTCTTGGGGGGGAGACAGTTCTTGGCGGGGGAGACAGTTCTTGGGGGGGAGACAGTTCTTGGGGGGGAGACAGTTCTTGGGGGGGAGACAGTTCTTGTGGGGGGGAGACAGTTCTTGGGGGGGAGACAGTTCTTGGGGGGGAGACAGTTCTTGTGGGGGGGAGACAGTTCTTGGGGGGGAGACAGTTCTTGGGGGGGAGACAGTTCTTGTGGGGGGGAGACAGTTCTTGGGGGGAGACAGTTCTTGGGGGGAGACAGTTCTTGGGGGGAGACAGTTCTTGGGGGGAGACAGTTCTTGGGGGGAGACAGTTCTTGGGGGGAGACAGTTCTTGGGGGGGGACAGTTCTTGGGGGGGGGACAGTTCTTGTGGGGGAGACAGTTCTTGGGGGGGGAGACAGTTCTTGGGGGGGGAGACAGTTCTTGGGAGGGGAGACAGTTCTTGGGGTGGGGAGACAGTTCTTGGGGTGGGGGGGAGAGACAGTTCTTGGGGTGGGGGGGAGAGACAGTTCTTGGGGTGGGGAGACCGTTCTTGGGGTGGGGGGGGAGAGACAGTTCTTGGGGTGGGGGGGAGAGACAGTTCTTGGGGTGGGGGGGAGAGACAGTTCTTGGGGTGGGGGGGAGACAGTTCTTGGGGTGGGGGGAGACAGTTTTTGGCGTGGGTGGAGACAGTTCTTGGGGTGGGGGGGAGACAGTTCTTGGGGTGGGGGGAGACAGTTCTTGGGGTGGGGGGAGACAGTTCTTGGGGTGGGGGGAGACAGTTCTTGGGGTGGGGGGAGACAGTTCTTGGGGCATTGGCTATCCCCAATAATTTGGCCAAGTGCCTATTTTTCACGTGCAAGTCTGGACAGTGTCAGTGAGCTCTTGAACTGCAAGATGAGGGGTGATGCGCTATCAATTACTCATAAAAGACTGAGAGTTAAGAGAGTAACTAAAGGCTTTTATTAGCAAAGAACAGAGCATGCCTCTCATGGTTGACTGGGTTCCAAGAAGGCAGGGGCTGCAGGTCAATCACCTTTATACCTGGGCCTGTGTGGGTGGAGCCAGCCGAGACATGTTGAGGCATGCATAGGTACAACAGTGTGTAATAACAACAACAACAACAGTGGTTTACCACATTCACCCCTTGTTTAAAATTGAGTCCGGCGGGGTGAAGTGTACTAAAGGTTCGTGTAAGTAAGTCTATCAGGTGGCCTTGTATGCCGTCCTGATCGTCGTGGTGGCGGCGGTGATGGTGCAGCATCCAACGTTGAGTCTGGCGTCTCATTGAGTGGTTGGGTGGTCAATGACGGGTCCTGGGGCTGCGGCATGCCGTCTAGCGGGGTTGGGTTGTGGGTAGTGGTGGATGGCAATGGTAGTGTTTCAGGGGCACCCAAAGGTGCGAGATCTCGTGTGGGGGCTGTGTCCTCCTGCCCGTCCGGGTACGCTACGTAAGCGTACTGGGGGTAGGCGTGGGTAGTGGTGGATGGCGAGTGGGGTGTTTCGGGAGCACCCGAAGGTGCGAGGTCTCGTATGGAGACTGTGTCCTCCCGCCCGTCCGGGTACACCACGTAAGCATACTGAGGGTTGGCATGGAGGAGGCTCACCCTCTCGACCAGGGGGTCCGTCTTATGGGACCTCACATGCTTCCGCAGTAGGACGGGTCCTGGAGAAGTCAGCCATGTCGGTAACGAGATCCCCGATGTGGACTTCCTGGGGAAGGAGAACATTCCTTCAGGAGTCTTGCTACCTCGGATTTAATGAAGCTCCTATCCCCGGCACTGTAACGCCTGCTTTTGGTAGCGATGGGCTTACAGTCGCGGGTGAGGTTAGCGAACAAGGAGTGGGGGGGGACTTTAAGGGTGGAGAGGCTGCAAATGGTGCGCGGCGGGCGATTTAAAAGCTGCTGGCTGCAGACTGTGAGTGGGGGGAGGGGTCCGTCTTACGCTAATGTGACACTCTTAAGGTTGCACTGAAAATCCAACCCCAGTAGAACGGCAGCGCAAAGATGGGGCAGGACCAGGAGTTTAAAATTTTTGTATTCTGTGCCCCTTACTGAAAGGGTCACTACACAGTAGCCACCGACGTCCGCTGACTGGGCTTTGGAAGCCAAAGAGATCCGATGTCGCGTCGGCAGGACCGGGAGAGAGTAACTGCGCACTGTGTTGGGGTGGATAAAGCTTTCCGTGCTCCCGCTGTCAAAAAGGCAGGTAGTGGCGCGGCCGTTTACCTTAATGTCCATCATGGACCTGGACAGTTGATGAGGGAGAGATTGGTCCAGCATCACGGAGGCCAGCGTATGGTCGAGCGAGTCGATGTGGTCGTCAGATGAGGCGGTGGTTGAGTCCGGGTCCCCCGTGGTTGAAGTTGGAGACGTCCGAGATGGCGGACAAAATGGCGGCGCCCATGGTTCCGATCCCCACGCGGCTGGGGGAGCCCAAGATGGCGGACAAGATGGCTGCCCCCACGGTTCGCACGCGGCGCTGCTGGCGTTAGCGGTTTTACCTTTGCAGGCGCTGACATAGTGTCCTTTCTTCCCGCAGCCGGAGCAGGTAGCGTTTCTCGCCGGGCAGCGTGCTCTGGGGTGTTTTGCCTGGCCACAAAAATAACATTTCTGTGCCTTGGACATCGCAGCAGCAGTTGAAGGTGGCGGTCCCATGACCCAAGGTTGTGGCGTCCACGTTGCGGAGTGGTTAGGGGAGAAGGCGTCCATATTCCTGTGGGCCGCGTCGAGCGAGAGCGCGAGGGACACTGCCTTTCTCAGGTCCATTTCTCCCTTTTCCAACAGTCTCTGCCGGGAGTAGTCGGACCTTAGACCCGCAACGAAAGCATCTCGGATCAGTCCCTCCGTGTGTGCTGCGGCTGATGCTTCTTTGCAATCGCAGTCTCGGCCGAGTATCCGTAGTGCCCGTAGGAAGGCCTCCACTGATTCCCCGGGCTGCTGTCTGCGGGATCTTAAGAGGTGCCGGGCATAGACCGTATTTACCGGGCGTGCGTATTGCCCTTTTAGCAGACCGATAGCCGCCGCGTAGGTCGTCGCGTCCTGGATTATTGTATAAACTTGGTGGCTCACCTTTGAGGCCAGGATTTCCAACTTGTTTTCGTCCAGGGTCACAGTTGAGGCTCGCAGGTAGGCCTCGAAGCAACGCAGCCAATGCGCGAATTTGGTAGCCGAACCCGCTTCTTGCGGGTCTAGGTCCAGGCATGTTGGTCTGAGGGCTCGCAGCAGCTCCTGTTGCTCAGCGTTTGGTGCAGCAGCCTGCTGTTCAGCGTTTGGTGCAGCAGCCTGCTGTTCAGCAAATGTCGACATTTTGTTTTTGCTAATAAAATTGATGCGCTATCAATTACTCATAAAAGACTGAGAGTTAAGAGAGTAACTAAAGGCTTTTATTAGCAAAGAACAGAGCATGCCTCTCGTGGTTGACTGGGTTTCAAGAAGGCAGGGGGCTGCAGGTCAATCACCTTTATACCTGGGCCTGTGTGGGTGGAGCCAGCCGAGACATGTTGAGGCATGCATTGGTACAACAGTGTGTAATAACAACAACAACAACAGTGGTTTACCACAAGGGGTTGTCACTGCCCAACCTGACCACCTCAGGAACATTGTCCAAACTAGGATTAGGGTGGTTTAGAATAGTTAACCTTGCTTTCAGCGAAAGGAGATAAGAGAATCCAATTGCAAGACAGGCTTATCACAGACTCCAAACAAATATGAAAGGTTCTATTAACAGTTTAGTAGATTCATTAATCCTCGCGTTCCCTGCTTCCTGTGCCTGGTAACCAACCAGAGTGAATTCTGGAACTCACCTTGTGGCACAAATCCATGTAACCATTCATCCACTGAAACCTATTGCAGCATCCCTAAAAGTGGACATTGAGCAAGACATTAGTTATCACTGAACCTGGGGCAGTGATCCGAGGCCCAGTGCAGAGATCCAGACAGTAACACTGCCCTGCAAGTTCAGCTTTAGAACTAATAACTAAATGTTAGTATAATTTTTGCAAATACCCTTTGATGTAGATGTCACTGGATCGGTCTCCTGTCAACGGATTCACATCATCAAGTGCCACATCGTCTGTGTTCCAGATAATGACTCTCAGCTCGTAGCTAATCAACACACAACAGTAAATATTGCCAATCAGTAACAATAAAACAGTGTTGTAAGTTATCAAATTTGACAACAATTGAAGAATAATCCTTGTTTTTAAAGCTGGATTAAACTCTACTTGGAACTTCGACCAATGCATTTCACTGTGCCCAAGTTCAAAAATGGCAAACATGAGGCAGGAGAACTGTAGCCTCCCCCAAACAAAGACCACAGCACAGAATAACCAGCTTATCTCATGAAGGAAGAAGATCTGACTGCCTCTATGGAACATATTTGGATTTCCCAATTCACATCGTCTAAGCCGGTACACAGCAAACAAAATATTGATGCATAGCGAGAGGTATAACAGATAAATCTAGAGAGGTCGTTTTAAAACTATTTCTGGCCTTGGTGAGACTACATCTGGGGAACTGCGTGCAGTTTTGGTCTCTCTATTTCAGAAAGGATATTCAGTTATTGGGGTACAGAGAAGGATATTCAGTTATTGGAGGGGGTACAGAGAAGAGTATTCAGTTATTGGGGTACAGAGAAGAGCTACACAATTGATTCCAGAATTTAAGAGAATGGCCTAGAAATTCAGTATCGCCACGTTTGGGGCGCTACAGCCGGGTGTTCGCTAAATTTAGCGGCCGGCGCAACTTAGCGCCACCTTCGCCGAAATTGAGTTGCATCACCCCAAGAGGTTGCTGCTGTGCTAAAGCAGGCGGTGCACGACTATCATAAGGTGCTAAGCCGGCGAGCCGAGGCGCTACCACCAAGGGCGGGCGCAGCGCAGGTGCGGCGAGTTGCTGATTGAAGGCAGACATGCTGGCGCCGGTCAGCTCTTAAAGGGGGAGGGTGGACTTGTTTTGCTGCCACACCCTGCACACCGCAGCCCTGAATCAAGGCCTGAACATAGCTGCTTCAACAGTTCAACGCCCACGAGTATGGAGAAGGCTAGGGAGCGAGCGCAGCGCTTCAGCGAGGGTGCCCTGAAGCTACTGGTTGGCGCAGTGGAGCGCAGGCGACCTGTCCTCTTCCCTGATAGTGGCAGAAGGCCGCTGCCCAGCGAGTATAGAAAAGCCTGGAGGGAGGTGGCAAACAGGGTGACCTCCAACAGCATGGTTGCCAGGACTCCTGTGCAATGCAGAAAAAAGTTCAACGACCTCACTCGGGTTGTCAGGGTGAGTACCCTTTCCAGTATCCTCTTCATCCCTGCATGTGCACCTCACTTTATGGCCAAAGGGACCTGAAAGCCCCAATGCCCAGCCCTCATCCAACAGCTATGGGCCTCTCATGAAAATCACTTGCACATTCAGCACTTTACACACTGTCAGGGCTATTCCACCATGGGAGGCAGTGCCGGCAAGATGAGGGCTTGACACTGTCAGGGCTAATCCACCATGGGAGGCAGTGCAGGCAAGATCAGGGCTTGACACTGTCAGGGCTATTCCACCATCGGAGGCAGTGCAGGCAAGATGAGGGTTTGACAGTGTACTTAGAGGCCATCCTTTTTCTTGCAGGGCAAGCTGGCCCACAATCGCAGGCAGCAGCCACGGACCAGGGGAGGCCGTCCTGACCTTAAAGAGCTCAGCGACCTGGAGCAGCGAGCGGAGCGGATTATGGGAGGCCGGCTGATTGGCCCCGTCGCCACTGGAGATGCCGACCCCGTTCTGGACAGCAATGGTAAGGTCATCACCTTTTTGACCTCTCTCTTTCCACTTGTGCCTCACACCAGCATCCTTTGCCACTCTCGAACCAATGCAGTGCATTGCAGGACTCATGCCTCCCTCGCTGCCACCCTGTCCTCACTCTAAAGCAACTCTTGTGCCTCCCTGCTTTCAGATGGTGAATCGCCAGGTGAGGAGGCGGGCTCTCAAGCTGGCACTGTGTCTGATTCAGAATTCGAGGAGTAGGAAAAGGAAGCCGGCCCATCAGTGCCACCCTCAGCCGAGGCAGCCCATGGCCATGATGGGGACACATCTTCCCTGGAGGGGAGCAGGGGGGAAGGGTCTGATGAGGGTGAAGTTCTGGGGCCCAGCGGGCTGCAGCAACGCGGGAGGGGTGGGGAAGCTCGGCGGCCTTCTCCCCGGAGGGTGAGTGCGGCCTCCAGTCCTGCTAAAGTGAACACAGAGGAGGTGCGGCTCCTTGGTGAAATGGGCGCCCAGGCTGAGCGCAGGCACACTGAGCTCATGGCTGCAGTGGCAAGGATGCCTGACTCCATAGAGTCACTGGCAAGGAGTGTTCAGGAATTCGGGGCAGCACAGGCCAGGAGTCTGCAGGACTTCGCGGCAGCACAGGCTAGGAGTCAGCAGGACTTCGCTGCATCACAGGCGGCTTCCAGCCAAGTGCTCAGTCGTGCCATGCATTCACTGGCTGGTCTGATGCAGACACAGATCAGGGCCACACGGGCACTAACTGCTGTCACCCTCGCTGGATCGGACAGGCATCGCCGGGGCCCTCGCCGCGCCGCAGCAGCCCAGCAGTCTGTGCTTCAGCAAATTGTTGTGCATGCTTCAGTGCTGGCCCGTGCGAGTGCCAGTGTATCAGCCGACCAGGGAGTGCCTGTGCTCTGTGTGATGAAATATGTCATTCATCAGACTCTGTATTTAACTACATATATTGTATTGCCTGCTCCTGTGTTTTTACCTTGTATTGTATATAGTGCACCGCCCCCTTTCTCCCCATTGGGTGTGTCGGCTCCGCCCATACCTGGCCCTACTTAAGACAAGCCCAGGCTTGTCTTGCAGCAGAACAGCAGAATGCTAGGTGAAGACACAGGCATCTTTCTTTGCTAATAAAAGCCTAGTTTTATCCAGTTAACTTTGAGCCTTGAAGTTATTGAGGCGCATCACTCTGTCAGGTTGGCAGCATTCCTGCAGCCAACACTGTCACTCCTCCACCGCAGCTGCCACCACCCGTAGGACAGACTGCTGCCGCCCAAGCAGAGTTGGAGCAGTCAGCAGCCGGGTCCTCCAGGCCCAGAGCTGGTCCAGGCCGTCCCCCAAGGGCATCTGCCGTCTCACCATCTGACCCTCAGCAGCCTTCCCCCAGCCTTGCTGCAGCCACTGGGGTCCCATTGAGGAGGAGCTGCAGGGCAGGAAGGGGCCAATCACGGAAGCGAGGCGGATCACCCTCGCAGGCGAAAAAGTAGGTGTGGCAAAATGTTTTTTTTATATATGAAGGCCGAGAATGTTGTGTTTGTTTTTTATATGAAGGCCAAGAATGTTGTGTTTGTTTTTTCTGAAGGCCGAGGATCATGGTCATTTTTGTTTAACTGTTTTTATCAATTTCTCCAGGTTGTGAGAGCCAGTTATGTGTCTGACTGTTTTTTGGGGGGTTTCTCTGTATTTGTTTGTCATGCGGGAAGGGCACAGAGTTTGTAAAATACATTTTTTAAATTCAGTTTGTCCATGTTTGCACTTTGAACTATTTGTTGCCTTGACCGGCTGAGGGTTTGCCGAGCAGCTCCATTCATGTTCTTTCATTGGCACAAGCCATTCCCTGAGAGGGGGCCTAGAACCGAGTTGCAATAATCCGCCAACGGACGGCCCTTGCACTTTGTGCCTCCCGTCTTGGTGCTCCTCCTCCTCCTCCTCTGGTGGTCCTCCAATGTCTGCTGGCAGTGGCTGAGTCCTGAGGATAGCCAGGTTGTGCAGCATGCAGCCCACTACAACGAAATGGGAGACTCGCTCAGGCGAGTACTGTAGGGCTCTTCCGGAATGGTCCAGACAGCGGAACCGTTGCTTGAGCACGCCGATTGTGTGCTCAATGATGTTCCTGGTAGCTTGATGGCTGTCATTGTATCGTTCTTCAGCAGGGGTGCTGGGCGCACGGAGCGGGGTCATCAGCCAGGTGCACAAAGGATAGCCCTTGTCCCCGAGAAGCCAGCCTCCTGGGTGAGCCGGGGCTTCGAAAATGTCTGCCACAGAAGTCTGGCGCAGGATGAAGGCATCGTGGCTGCTGCCTGGAAAGCGGGCATTGACAGCTAGTATGAGCTGCCTGTGGTCATACACCAACTGGACGTTGAGCGAATGGTAGCCCTTCCAGTTGCGGTAATCCTCGGCATTCTCTAGAGGCACCCGCAAAGCCACATGCGTGCAGTCAATGGCGCCCTGGACCATGGGGAAGCCCGCTATTCTTGCAAATCCCATTGCACGCTCTTGCTGCTTGTCCAGGGTCATGGGGAAGGAGATGTACTGACGTCTCCTTCTGAAGAGGGCATTCATCACCCTGGTGGATGCAGCAATGTACCGCGAACTGGAAGATGTTGGCAATGTCCCCAGTAGCGGATTGGAAGGAGCCGGTGGCATAGAAGTTGAGAGCCACCGTCACCTTCACTGCCACCAACAGAGACGTCCTGCTCCTCAGCTGTGGCTGCAGATCTCTCTGAAGCAGGTGGCAGATCTCAGTGACCACCTCCCTTCTGAATCGCAGCCTCCGAACACACTGCTCCTCAGACATGTTGAGATATGAGAACTGCTGGCGGTATACCCTGGGTGGGTAAGGCCTCCTGTGCCGACGCCTGTTGGCCCTTCTCCGTCTGGCCATGACTGGCACTCTCTCGGCGTCTCTGAGCACTTTGAATGCAATGCAGAAACCCAACATTTCCACCCATTGCAGCCCCCATTATACGTGGTGACTCAAGGCTATGGCACTGAAAGTAAAATCCAACTGCAAAGCTCTGGCCTGAAGCCAGAAGTACCTGTGCGAGCGCTGAGTCAAAGCAGAAAGCTCTCTCCCTTTGTCTCTCTCCAAATATCTCTCTCTCACACAGGAGTGGAACAAAATGGCTGCCACAAAGAATGCAGGAAGAGTCCCCTTTAAATAGCGCCCCCCGCGACTGGGAACCGTTCCACTCAACCAGTCGCGGGGGGTGCCACTGAAGTTCCGGTTCAGGGCGCACCAAGGGCGTTGCACCATGAAATGACGTCAGGATCTGCGCGCGCAGCTGAGCGGGCGCTGCGGTTTTGCGCCGCCGCTAAATCTTGACTGAAGTTCGCGAGAGGCGCAGATCGCGCCGCGCCCGGGCGCTAGCCGCTTCATGCCCCACTTCTCCTCCGCCTAAGGCGCTAGCGGCTGGCGCTAACAACTGAATTTCTAGGCCAATGACTTTATGAGGAAAGCTTGGTGACCCTGGGTCTTTTCTCTCTTGAAAATAGAAGACTGAGTGGCGATAGGATGGAAACGTTTCTAATTATGAAAGAGTTGAACAAATTGGATCCCAGTAAGGTTTTCTGCTTTTCTTAAACATTTTTTAAGTACAAAAGGGTCATATTTACAAATTAAGGACAACAAAAGAAAATAGGAAATGCAGGAGAAACTTTTTACTAAAAGTGCAGTGAGTACGTGCAACAGATTACGGACATGGGGGGGAACAAGAAACATTAATTGGTTTAGAGAAGGAACTAGTCAGGTTCTTGTCAACAAATGGGATTCAGGGTTATTAGAAATACATGACTGATGGAGCAATGTAAACAGCACATTGGCAGCAATGCACTGTACCATGGAATTGCAAAGCATAAATTCCTGCCCATGATGTAGTGTATAATCTTACTTGGCATCATGGCAGGGAGGGAAGTCAATGGGCAGGGATTGAGAAGCAGTCAATCACTGCCCAATACTCAGATGGAGAAAAGTATTTGACATGGATACAAAACATAATAAAAATACCAGAACAGGGAAACACAACAGAGGAGAGAGAGAAATTTGTGTGCATCCATGGGTAGAATATAATTTTATTGCCGAAATAATTGAATCTTAGTTCCGTTAACCACCTTAGCAATCTCTTACCTGATTGGCTGGCGGGGTTTTATATTAACTGGCGGAGGTGCAGGTAAATCAACAGGGAACAGGTCGACCCACATGTGAACTTGGCCCTTGGGGAAAAAAACACAATGATGATTATCAATCTGAGCGTGCTGCTGTGCTTGTTCCTCCTAAACTCAAATAATCCATCCATACATTCTTGTTCCTCACTGCATCTTCATTGTTCACGCAAGGCTTGTCAGACCTACACACTCATTTTTTCAGGACGTGACACTTTTAGTCTTCTTCTCCCAACAATCTACAACCTTTTAAAACCAACTTTGGTATCACATAAAATGAATTCTTGATTTCCTTTTTGTTATCCTGTTTTCACTCGGCGAGTTGTTGTGAGATGGCACACGCTGCCTGAAAGGACGGTTGAAGCAGATTCAAAAGCGAATTGGATAAATACTTGAAAAGGAGAAATTTGCAAGGCTATGGGGAAAGAGCAGGGGGAGTGGGATTAATTGGATAACTCTTTCAAAGAGCCGGTACAAGCACGGTGGGCTGAATGGCCTCCTTCTGTGCTGCACGATTCTATGATTCTATGGTGTCCTAAGCTTGTAGGCTTTGGCCTTTAACTTGGGTTTCTCAATTTTAAGAAAAAATGGAATCATTTACATTCTCTAGGACTGTAAACCTCCCAGACCACAACAATCTGCAACATATATTCAGATCTGACTAATGTGCTTTGTACATCACAAAAACATTGATCACTGAAGTTTGTATTTTAAACCATATTTATTTTTCAAAATGTCCCCTACACCCAGTCCTTGTTAAGTTACTCTTGATGATACAACCCATGGGCTGCTCTTGAATACTACCTTGCATAACCTCCATAATGCTGTCGTTCACTGGTGTTCGAGCCCCACACCCCAGCAAGGGTCAGCTCTTCCTACAGTTCCCCAGGGTAGCAACGACCTATCCTCTGTTTGATTGGTCCAACAGAGGACCCCACTAAGATGTGTGACTCATCTATCAAGCGGCTGGCCCCATGGCCTCAAATTTGAGTGATGGACACAGAATCTCTGGTCTACAGGGAGCCTGAGACTAGCCATCAGTCAAGGCTGGTATTCAACTCTGCTCTCCACTGTTGGGAGTTGCTGCACGTCTCAGGCAGTCTAAGGTTAGCAAGTATCACGCCTGATTTAATTAATGATCCACTTGTGGCGGAGACCACATAGGGACAGTAACACAATTCACTATGTATAGCCAATGTTGTTATCGCTCCACGTTATGTACGGAACTTGGTTGGGTTATCGGGGCAGGGTCCCTTTAAGAGTTGTCGATTGTGTGATGACGTCATAGCCCTGCAACGAGGCCGAGTCCCTCAGTCCATGTGGAGAGTTAATAAAGCTAACAGGCGTTTTTCTTTGCTGCTACGAAAGTCTTGCAGTCGGTTTATTTCCAGCGACTCCTACATTGGTGACCCTGTTTCTCTTTTGGACGTTTCCAGAGACTTTATCCGAGATGGCGACGAACGCCGTTTCTCTCAAATTACCGGAGTTTTGGGAACGACAGGCTGCCGCTTGGTTCGCCCAGGCCGAGGCTCAGTTTGCACTCCGGGACATCACCGCGGACGACACGAATTATTATTACGTCATCTCTGCTCTCGGCAGCTCCACCGCGGCCAGAGTCGTGAGCCTGCTCGAGGACCCCCCGGAGCACCACAAATTTGCGACGCTGAGAACGCACCTCCTAGAGACTTTTGGACTAACTGAACCCGAGCGCACACGCCAGCTTCTCTCTCTACCCGGGCTTGGCGACTCCAAGCCCTCAGAACTGATGGACCACATGTTAACCCTCCTGGGCAAGCACAAGCCGTGCTTCCTCTTCAGAGAACTGTTCCTACAACAGCTGCCAGGGCAGGTACGGTCGGCTTTAGCCAGCTCTCATATTAGTGATTTCCGCGCCCTGGCCAAGGAGGCCGACAAATTTTTCTCCACGGGGCAACTGTACTGCGTGGCCATGCGGGGCCCTGCCCCCACCGCCACAGCCCAACGGCGGCAGCACCCAAGCATGTGCTTCTACCACGCGCAGTTCGGCCCCAACGCTAAGTAGTGCCGGCCCCCGTGCAGCTTTACCGCGTCGGGAAACGCGAAGGCCCACTCATTAGCTACCATGGCTGTCGGCCGTTCAGGTAGTCTGTTATTCATTACAGACAAGGACTCTAGACGTCGTTTCCTCTGCGACTCGGGTGCCCAGGTAAGCGTCCTGCCCGCGTCAACCGTAGACATACCGGGGGGAACCACAGCCCCGCCCTCGAAGCCGCCAACGGCAGTTTCATCCGTACTTTCGGGAAACGGAGCATGGCGCTGTATTTTGGCGGGCAGCGTTTCGCTTGGGACTTTGTTACAGCGAAAGTGTCCACCCCCTTCTCGGCGCTGACTTCCTCTGCGCCAATGGCCTTTTGGTGGACGTCAAGAACCGACGTCTCGTCAACGCTGAGACTTTCAGTTCGCTCCCGTGTTCGCTCAGTGGTTCCAACACGACGAAGTTGTCCAGCGCACTCTCGGCCTCCGACGAGTTTTCCCGCCTTCTCGCCGGGTTCCCGGACCTCACGAAGCCCACTTTCTCGTCCGCCGCCACCAAGCACGGGGTAGAACGCCACATCCCGACCACCGGTTCCCCTGTATACGCCCGCGCTCGACGCCTCGGCCCGGGGAAACTCGCCATCGCTAAAGCCGAGTTCAACACGATGGAGTGCCTCGGCATCATTCGCTGGCCGAACAGTCCGTGGGCCTCGCCCCTCCACATCGCACCAAAACCAGGCGGCGGTTGGCGCCCGTGCGGCGATTACCCGTGCCTCAACGACGCTACGACCCCCGACCGCTACCCGATTCCACACATCCAAGACTTTTCCGCCCGCCTGGCCAGGAAAGTTGTTTTCTCTAAAGTGGACCTCATTCGGGGTTACCACCAGGTCCCCGTTCGGCCGCAGGATGTCCCGAAAACCACGGTGATCACCCCGTTCGGGCTGTTCGAATTCCTCCGCATGCCATTCGGTCTCAAAAACGCCGCTCAGGCTTTTCAACGCCTAATGGACACCGTGTTACGGGACCTGCCATTCCTGTTCGTCTACCTGGACGACATTCTCATCACCAGCGCCGCCAGGACGGAGCATGTGTCCCACCTCCGGACTCTCTTCGAACGCCTCAGCCAGCATGGCCTTATCGTCAATCCGGCCAAGTGTCAGTTCGGGCTGTCCTCGATCGACTTTCTCGGGCACCGCATCACGAAGGACGGGGCGGTGCCACTGCCGTCGAAAGTGGAGGCCGTGAAGGATTTTCCGTGACCCCTCACCGTGAAGGCCCTGCAGGAGTTTTTGGGCATGGTGAACTTTTATCATCGCTTTGTTCCCCGGGCAGCCCAGCTTATGCAGCCCCTTTACGAGGCCCTCAAAGGCAAGCCCGCCAAGCTTGCCGTCGACTGGTCTGAGGAGATGGCCAATTCTTTCACAGACACGAAAAGGGCCCTGGCTAATGCGACCATGCTGGCGCATCCGTTGCCCGATGCGCCGATCGCTCTCACCACTGACGCTTCGGACTATGCTGTCGGCGCCGTCCACGAACAGTGGGTCAATGGCACCTGGCAGCCGCTCGCCTTCTTCAGCCGGCAGCTTCGCCCCAACGAGCGGAAGTACAGCACCTTTGATCGCGAGCTTCTCGGCCTCTACCTCGCCGTCCGACACTTCCGTTTCCTGCTGGAGGCCCGCCCATTCACGGCGTTCGTGGACCACAAGCTGTTGACCTTCGCCATGGCCAAAGTTTCCGAGCTGTGGTCGGCCCGTCAGCAGCGCCAGCTTTCCTTCGTCTCCGAGTTCACGACAGACATCCAGCATGTGGCTGGGAAAGACGACCCCATCGCCGACTGTCTCTCCCGGGCCGTCGCCAGCGCCGTACACCTCGGCATCGACTACACCCACATGGCAGCCGACCAGGCCTCCAACCCGGACGTCCAGGCCTACAGGACGGCTGTCACGGGCCTTCAGTTAGCGGACATCGCGTTTGACGATGCCGGCACCACGCTCCTGTGCGACGTCTCCGCTGGGCAGCCACGCCCCATCGTGCCCGACGATGGAGATGGCAGGTTTTCGACGCCGTCCATAGCCTTTCCCACCCAGGCAGGAAGCCGTCACAGAAGCTGGTGGCGGCTAAGTTCGTCTGGCACGGGCTCAAGAAGGACGTTCGCAACTGGGCCAATACCTGCATGGTATGCCAGCGCTCGAAAGTGCATCGCCATACTAAGGCCCCGTTGGCACCTTTCGCGGTGCCCGAGAGGCGGTTCGACCATGTTAACGTGGACCTGGTGGGGCCCCTGCCGCCCTCCCGCGGGTTCAGCCACCTCCTCACGATGGTCGACAGAACCACCCGATGGCCGGAAGCCGTCCCGCTGCCGTCAACAATGTCCGCCGATGTGGCTTGGGCGTTCATCAACACTTGGGTCGCCCAGTTTGGCGCCCCATCTGACGTCTCCTCCGACCGGGGGCCCCAGTTCACGTCGGAGCTCTGGAACGCTGTCGCCCAAGGCCTCGGGTTGAGACTCCGCCGCACCACCGCATATCACCCTCAGGCTAACGGGCTGTGCGAATGGTTTCATCGCTCCATGAAGGCCACGCTCCGGGCCAGCCTCCGGGACGACAGTTGGATCGACAGACTCCCATGGCATGCTGGGACTCAGGACCGCCCCCAAGGAGGACCTCCAGTCCTCGTCCGCCGAGCTCGTCTACGGGCAGCCGCTGCGGGTTCCCAGGGATTTCGTCCCCAACGCCACGGACCCTTGGTCCGCAGCCCGCCCTCCTGGACAACGCCAAGGTTTTCGCGCCGGTGCCCACGTCGCAGCACAGTCTCCCTCAGCCCCACATTCCGCCCGACCTTCGTGCGGCGGAGTACGTTTTCGTCCGCCACGATGCCCACAGGGGACCTCTTCACCCACCCTACGACAGACCATTCCATGCCCTGGAAGCCGGGGACAAGGCCTTCGTGGTGGATGTCGGCGGTAAGCCGGACTACATTTCCGTGGACCGACTTAAGCTGGCCCACCTGGATCTGGACCGACCCGTTGGGTTGGCTCAGCCCCCACGGCGGGGCCGACCTCCGGCTTCTGCACCCTCAGTCCACCACCGAGCGCCCAGGGACCCTCCTGCAACCCCCCAAGTTCCCGCCCCGGACTTAAGGAGCCGTTTCGGCCGTGTGATCCAGGCCCCTCAACGGCTGACACTGCCAGTTCTAGTGAATTCTGGGGGGACGTATGTGGCGGAGACCACATAGGGACAGTAACACAATTCACTATGTATAGCCAATGTTGTTATCGCTCCACGTTATGTACGGAACTTGGTTGGGTTATCGGGGCAGGGTCCCTTTAAGAGTCGTCGATTGTGTGATGACATCATAGCCATGCGACGAGGCCGAGTCCCTCAGTCCATGTGGAGAGTTAATAAAGCTAATATGCATTTTTCTTTGCTGCTATGAAAGTCTCGCAGTCTGTTTATTTCCAGCGACTCCTACACACTAATATTATGTCATAGGGAGATTTTCATCTCTCTTTCTCTCCCTAACTTTGCCCCACCTTGATCATCAGTGTGTATTATCCCAGAGAGATCGCCATTGACACCATCACTGCCATTCCCTATTGGCCCAGCAGAAGGGTACCTCAAAGCCACTTCTCCCTCTTGCCAGATGACCAGGGTGAAACTGCACCTTGTGGCTCGCCAGACTAACATTATTTAACAGTTGACTCCAGGAATAAATTAGTAGCAACTGTGTGTTAGAGTGGGTGAGAATGCTCTGCTCCCACCTCTGAGAATAAGTTCAGATGCAGCCTGTCCCCTTGCTGCCCGTTAGGATCTCAAAAGAAGTAACTTTGGGATAGTCTCAATCCAGTTTACCTGTGGCATCCCTGGATTGTCAGAGTTCTGAAGACTCCGGACTTCAATGTGCTCAGGCAGTAGTTTGATAGAATATTCTGGCATATCCTCCCAATGGTTTAACACGTACAAAGCCTTCTGGTCATCAGTCAGCACAGGACTCGCCCCTTTTTTGTTGTCCCCTAAAATTCAAGAACAACTGTTAGATGGAGGATACTCAATAATTCTCAACCATCTCTAAAGCCAAGTCCTCCAAGATTTTTATGCTGCCCCAATGACTGAGGAGGCTGATTCAGCACCTCTCGCACAGTCAACACTTTCCCGACACTGGATCATTCTCTCTAGCTTCCAATCCCTTCCTAGCACAAACTTTCTGGTCTCCTCCATTATTATGACCAGTACTCCCCTGGACAGTGCTATCTTGTTGCTCCTAAACTCTAAATATGCTGTACTACCCACCCAACCTCCTCTTTACTGTGTTAAAGATTCTCCTGCAAGGACTGATTCTCAGGGACCACTGTGGTTAACTGTTCTACTGTTGTGGCCGGTTCTGCCAGTGTTAGTTCGAGCAAAATCCAGGCACGATGACCCAACCCATTACACACGTGAATGAAGCATGGATGGCAATCAAACCGAGTGATGTTCAGCCACCACTTAAAGTTCTGAAAGTATCAAGCAGTCTGGATCACTTTGTGCTGGTCTAATCAACACAACCCCTAACACCAACTTTATATCTCATCTCCACAGGGGGAGGGGGAGGCTGATTCAAGAGGGAAGGTGAGAGTACATCCCCCCTGCTCCAGGCACCACAAGACCAGTGGCCCAATTCAATGGCCCCCTGGACAATGTACGGTGGCCCTCGTGCACCCCACCCAGCTCCGGCCAACACAGCACTATGATCCTGAAGTGTGGTACAGCATTATACTTGTATATGCCAAAACGCTCATCGTATCAGGGCCTTAGAATAATGAAATGTACAGAACATAGGAACAGGGTTAGGCCATTCAGCCTCTTGAGCCTGTTCCACCATTGGATTAGATCTTGGCAGATTGGTATCTTAACTCCATTTACCTGCCTTGGTTCTATACCCCTTGATATCGTTACCCCACAAAAGTCTATCAATCTCAGTCTTGTTGTAGCACAATTTTTCACTAACCTTCGCTGGTCCATCATAACAAAGACCGAGGTCCAATATCTGGGAGTCTCGGCTCTAGAGAATCAGGAGGTGAGTCAATCGCCATAGAATACCCAGCCTCTGACCTGCTCTTGTAGCCACAGTATTTATGTGGCTGGTCCAGTTAAGTTTCTGGTCAATGGTGACCCCAGGAATTTGATGTTGGGTGATTCGGCGATGGTAAGCCCGTTGAATGTCAAGGGGAGGTGGCGAGACTATCTCTTGTTGGAGATAGTCATTGCCTGGCACATGTGTGGTGTGAATGTTACTTGCCACTTATCAGCCCAAGCCTGAATGTTGTCCAGGTCTTGCTGCATGCAGGCACGAACTGCTTCATTATCTCAGGAGTTGTGAATGGAACTGAACACTGCAATCATCAGTGAACATCCCCACTTCTGACCTTATGAGGGAGGGAAGGTTATTGATGAAGCAGCTGAAAGTGGCTGGGCCTAGGATACTGCCCTGGGAACTCCTGCAGCGATATCCTGGGGCTGAGATGATTGGCCTCCAACAACCACACCCATTTTTCTTTGTGCTAGGTATGACTTGAGCCACGGGATCGTTTTCCCCCTGATTCCCACTCACTTCAATTTTACTAGGGCTCCTTGATGCCATACCCAGTCCTGCATTGCAGCTTCACCAGGTAGGACCTCATTTTTAGGTTCACCTGGCGCTGCTCCTGGCATGCTTTTTTACACTCCTCACTGAACCAGGGTTGATCCCCTGGCTTGATGGTAATGGTAGAGCGAGGGATATGCCGAGCCATGAGGTTACAGATTGTGGTGGAATACAATTCTGCTGCTGCTGATGGTCCACAGCACCTCATGGATGCCCAATTTTGAGCTGCTAGACCTGATCTGAATCTATCCCATTTAGCACAGTGGTAGTGCCACACAACACAATGGAGGGTGTCCTCAGTGTGAAGACGGGACTTTGTCTCCACAATGACTGTGCGGTGGTCACTCCCACCAATACGGTCAGGGATGCATCTGCGACAGGTAGATTGGTGGGGACAAGGTCAAGTAGGTTTTTCTCTTGTGTTGGTTCAATTTACATTATGGTCACTGTTTGCAAAGGGCTCCCTTACCGTCAGATTGTTAACTAATTCTAGTTCATTGCTTGAAGGGGTTAAAATGAACCCTCTCAGAATTCAGCAGCAGACAGGCAGCTGAGATAACCACTTAATTAAGTGGTGCCAGCAGAATTAAAGTACAGACTGAAAAGTGCTACTTTCTTATGTGAAAAAGCAGAACTAAACAAAGGACAGTGTGTAGGGAAGCTTTGCAAAACAAAGATAAGACGCAGCTGTGGGTCAAGACAGAATGTGTGTGTTCTGAGTAAGCGATAAGAAATGTGCTGCTTTAGCTAAAATTGTAGACACAGCAGAATATAGGGGTCATGGGAATTTGACCTGTGACCAAAGGCACAGTAAGATGTAACTAACCTTAAACCACACAAGCATGACTAATACTGAAAAGAATAAATAAGCCATATGTGATCAGGTGATTATTGTAATACAATGTGATTGGATGAAAATGGAATAAAAAGCTGTACCAACTAAGAGAGAACGAGAAGGTCTATGACTTTCTCCCAGAATGTTCTGTTAATAAACTGTGTACTTTTACTTTAAGACAGACTCGAGTGAATTTATTTTTCACCAACATTGCTCATCACTAAATCCAGCTGGACCTGTTGCCTTATGTGTTCTAAAACATTGTTCTACCAAACTGTCCCAAATACATTCTAGAAATTCTCTGCTTTTCTAATTGAATTCTTCTGCTTCTCCCAGTCTATGTGAAAAATAAATTCTCCCATTATAACCACAATGTTTTTGCTACCTGCTTCTCTGATCTCTGTATTTAGACATCTCCCCACTACATCACTGCTGTCAGGAGGTCTGTAGACAACTCCCTCCTACTGCTCCCACCTCCAATTCCTACCCTCTCCCTCCTACTGCCCCCGCTTCCCATTCCTACCCTCGCAACTTTCTCAAGTTCATTGAATACATTAACATGAAAACAAGCTTAAAATTCAGGAAAAAACTATTTTAAAAAAATCAAAACAGAAATAATTCTTACCTATTGGTATCAGGTCATTGGGCACCTTGAATATTTTGTTGTTGACTTTCACTTCCTCAATCCTGTATTCAGGCTCCGATAATTGTAAATCTTTGCAAAGTTTTGCTAATATCTGGGAGGGCTTCAGGCAGTCGCGCCATGCATTGTAACCTTCACTACAAATCAGAGAGAAAAAAATACTATTATCAAACCAGATGGGAGAGAAATCCCTTTCACTTTTGCTACTTGATCTGAAACCAGCTCAAACTTAGAGGATGAGGGTCCCCTCCCTCAGCGGCCCAAAGCACAAAACTGTCCCAGGAACATAGGAACAGGAGGAGGCCGTTCAGCCCCTCGAGCCTGTTCCGCCGCCATTCAATAAGATCAGGGCTGATCTGTGACCTAACTCCATATACCTGCCTTTGCCCCATATCCCTTAATACCTTTGTTTAACAGAAATCTACCTTATTAGTGACCTGTTCAAAAAATTCAACTAGATTAGTCTGACATGACTTACCCTTCACAAAGTCGTGTTGGCTCTCTCTGATCAGCTGATATTTGCTTGATATACCTATCAATTCATCCAATGAAAAGCGACGAGTTAAGACAGTAACTATAGGTTTTTATTGGCTAAATAACAGAGCCCACCCTCATGGGTGATCGGATCCAACAAGGAGGAATACCAGCCAGTCGACCACCTTTATACCTGGGCAAGTAGGTGGAGCCATGGGTGGAGTCAGCAGTGGTCAGCCCAGGTATAACAGCGTGACAAGAGGCGACCTCGTGTAGTGATACAACAGTGTAAACAGTGATAACCATAGTGTAACGATATAACAGTGATAACCATAGTGTAACGATAGTGAACGATAAAAGTGGTTTACCACATTCACCCCTTGTTTAGATTTGAGTCCGGCGGGGTGAAGTGTACTACCAGTTCGGGTATGTCAGTCTGTCCGGAGGCCTCGTAAGCCTTTCCGATCGTCGCAGCAGCGGTGGCGGTGATGCAGTATCCGATGTTAATGCTGGTGTCTGCGTGGTCGGCGAAGGCTCGTGGGGTTCCGGCATGCCGTCTACCTGGGCTGGATTTGGGGGGGTGGTGGGGGGCAACGGTGGTGTCTCAGGGATGCCCGAGGGTGCGAGGTCTCGTAAGGAGACTGTGTCCTCCCGCCCGTCTGGGTATGCCACATAGGCGTACTGGGGGTTGGCGTGCAGGAGGTCCACCCTCTCGACCAGGGGGTCCGTTTTATGGGCCCTCGCGTGCTTTCGCAGCAAGACAGGCCCCGGAGAGGTCAGCCAAGTCGGTAGCGTGGTTCCCGTAGTCGACTTCCTGGGGAAAACAAACATTCGTTCATGGGGGGTGGCGTTAATGGCAGTGCAAAGCAGTGACCAGATGGAATGCAGCGCTGCCGGGAGGACTTCCTGCCAGCGAGAGGTTGGGAGGCCCTTGGACTTTAAGGCTAAGAGAACGGCCTTCCAGACAGTCGCGTTCTCTCTTTCCACCTGGCCGTTCCCTCGGGGGTTGTAGCTGGTGGTCCTGCTTGCAGCAATACCTCTCGCTAGTAGGAACTGGCGAAGTTCCTCGCTCATGAAGGAGGAGCCCCGGTCGCTATGTATATAGTTCGGGAACCCGAACACGGCGAAGAGGTCGTTCAGGCATTTGATGACCGTGGTACTGGTCATGTCTGGGCAGGGGAAGGCAAAGGGGAAACGGGAGTAATCGTCAATGATGTTGAGGAAGTACACATTACGGTCAGAGGATGGGAGGGGTCCCTTAAAATCGATGCTCAAGCGCTCGAAGGGGCGGGTGGCCTTGATCAGGCTTGCTCTGTCCGGCCTAAAGAAATGCGGTTTGCATTCGGCACAGGTTTGGCAGTTCCTGGTCATGGTCCTGACCTCCTCGATGGAGTAGGGCAGGTTGCGGGCCTTAATGAAGTGGTAAAGTCTGGTGACTCCGGGGAGGCAGAGGTCGTTGTGGAGGGTCTGCAGTCTATCAATTTGCGCGTTGGCGCATGTACTTCGTGATAGAGCATCTGGGGGTTCGTTCAGTTTACCAGGCCGGTACAAGATATCATAATCATAGGTGGAGAGCTCGATTCTCCACCTCAAGGTCTTGTCGTTCTTGATTTTGCCCCTCAGCTTGTTATTAAACATAAAAGCGACCGAACGCTGGTCGGTGAGGAGGGTAAATCGTTTGCCTGCCAGGTAATGCCTCCAGCGTCGTACAGCCTCCACGATCGCCTGGGCCTCCTTCTCGACCGAGGAGTGTCGGATCTCGGGGCCCTGGAGGGTCCTTGAGAAGAAGGCCACCGGTCTCCCCTCCTGGTTAAGGGTTGCGGCTAGGGCGAAGTCAGATGCATCGCTCTCCACTTGGAAAGGGATAGACTCATCCACCGCGTGCATTGTGGCCTTAGCAATGTCTCCCTTAATGAGGGAGAAGGCTGCGCACGCTTCTGCCGTCAGGGGGAAGGAGGCGGACTTCATGAGGGGTCTGGCTTTGTCCGCATAATTCGGCACCCATTGGGCATAGTAGGCGAAGAGCCCCAGGGTTCTCTTCAGTGCCTTTGGACAGTGGGGGAGGGGTAGCTCCATGAGGGGGCGCATTCTTTCGGGGTCGGGGCCGATGACTCCGTTCTCTACTACGCAGCCGAGGATGGCAAGGCGCGAGGTGTTAAACACACATTTCTCCTTATTGTAGGTGAGGTTCAGCCGTTGGGCCGTATGGAGGAATCTCTCCAGATTAACATCATGGTCCTGCCGGTCGCGGCCGCAGATGGTGACGTTATCTAGATAGGGGAACGTGGCTTGCAGCCCGTTCTGGTCAACCATCCGGTCCATCTCCCTTTGGAAGACCGAAACCCCGTTGGTGACGCCGAAGGGAACCCTAAGGAAGTGGTAGAGGCGGCCATTCGCCTCGAAGGCGGTATACTGGCGGTCCTCAGGGCGGATAGGGAGTTGGTGGTAGGCCGACTTAAGGTCGATGGTAGAGAATACTCGGTACTGTGCAATCTGATTGACCATATCAGATATGCGGGGAAGGGGGTATGTGTCTAGCTGGGTGTACCGGTTTATGGTTTGGCTGTAGTCGATGACTAGGCGGTTTTTATCGCCGGTCTTAACGACTACGACCTGGGCACGCCAGGGGCTGTTGCTCCTCTCGATGATGCCCTCTTTCAG
Organism: Somniosus microcephalus; assembly: GCF_052327205.1. NCBI lineage: Eukaryota > Metazoa > Chordata > Chondrichthyes > Squaliformes > Somniosidae > Somniosus > Somniosus microcephalus. The sequence continues at coordinate 198,610,714 of NC_140999.1, read as the reverse complement.
GAGGCGCTGCACCTCAGAGCAAATAAAAGCTCTGTCCCCAGCGCTGTACCGCCTGCTCTTGGTAGCGACAGGTTTACAGTCGCGGGTGAGGTTGGCGAACAGGGAGGGGGGCGGAACCCTGAGGGTGGATAGGCCGCAGGTGGTACGCGGTGGGCGGTTTAAAGGCTGTTGGTTGTCGACTGTGAGTGGGGGGAGGGGTCCACCGTATGCCAAAGTGACACTTTGAAGGTGGGATTGGAAATCCAGCCCTAGTAGGACGGCAGCGCAGAGTTGGGGCAGGACGAGAAGTTTAAAATTTTTATACTCCGTGCCCCTAACCGACAGGGTCACAACACAGTACCCGCTGATGTCTGTTGAATGGGACCTCGACGCCATCGAGATCCGGTTGCGCGTTGGCTGGACAGTGAGGGAGTAGTGGCTCACCGTGTCTGGATGGATGAAACTCTCCGTGCTTCCGCTGTCGAACAGGCAGGTCGTGGCGTGGCCGTTTACTTTGATGTCCATCATGGACTTGGACAGGTGATGCGGGCGAGCTTGGTCCAGTGTGACGGAGGCTAGTGTATGGCTGAGCGAGCTGCTGTAGTCTGCGGGTGAGGCTGTGGTCGGGTCTGGAGACAAGGTGGCGGTCGAGTGTGGCGAACAAAATGGCGGTGCCCACGACGTTGCATAAAATGGCGGAGAAGATGGCCGCCCCCACAACTCACATGAGGCACTGCCGGTGTCGGTGGCCTTGATCAAAGATGGCCGCCCCCACGACTCACACGAGGGGATACTGGCATCTGTGGCCTTGATGAAAGATGGCCGCCCCCACAACTCGCATGAGGCACTGCTGGCATCTGTGGCTTTCCCCCTGCAGGCCTTCGCGAAGTGGCCTTTCTTGAGGCAGCCGGAGCAGGTCGCGTTTCTTGCAGGGCAGCGCGCCCTCGGGTGTTTCGCCTGGCCACAGAAAAAGCAGCTGGCGGCCCGATCGCGGGGCTCCGATGTTGCAGCCGGTACCGGGGGTGGCGGTCCCGATCGGGTCCGGGACGCCGACGCTGAGGTAGGTCCCAGAGGCGGCGGTGCGAGGGGTATTGCGGTCGGGGTCGGGCCCGAGTCCCAGGGTCGCGCAGCACAGTACCTGGAATACGCCTCGAGGTCCCGATGGGCCACTTCCAGAGAGTGAGCGAGGGCTGCAGCTGTGTTCAGGTCGAGGTCCTTTGATTCCAGCAGTCTTTGCCGTGAGTAGTCGGACCGAAGGCCTTTCACGAAGGCATCGCGGATATTCTCTTCAGTATTTTCTGCAGCCGTTACAGCTTTAAAGTCACAGTCCCTGCCGAGTGTTTGTAGCGCCCGTAAAAATTCATCTACAGACTCTCCTGGCTGTTGCGGGCGGGATCTTAGGAGATGTCTGGCATACATAGAATTTACCGGGCTCCGGTACTGCTCTTTCAGCAGGTTGAGGGCGGCCTCGTATGTCCTAAGGTCCTGGATGAGTGCAAATACTTTAGGGCTCACTTGGGCGGTCAGAACTCTTAGTTTGGATCTCTGAGGCACGCCGGATTCTCCCAGGTAGGATTCGAAACAGCTCAGCCAGTGTTTGAAGTCGAGGGCTGAGTTTGCTGCCTGTGGGTTTAGATCCAGGTACGGCGGTCGGAGGGCTCGCAGCCAGGCCGGCTGCTGTGGCTGTTGTAGCTGGGCGTCTGACTGGTCGTTTGGCTGCTCCGTTACGGACATTTCAAAATTTAGCCAATAAAATTGATATACCTATCAATTCATCCAATGAAAAGCGACGAGTTAAGATGGTAACTATAGGTTTTTATTGGCTAAATAACAGAGCCCACCCTCGTGGGTGATCGGATCCAACAAGGAGGAATACCAGCCAGTCGACCACCTTTATACCTGGGCAAGTAGGTGGAGCCATGGGCAGAGTCAGCAGTGGTCAGCCCAGGTATAACAGCGTGACAAGAGGCGACCTCGTGTAGTGATACAACAGTGTAAACAGTGATAACCATAGTGTAACGATATAACAGTGATAACCATAGTGTAACGATAGTGAACGATAAAAGTGGTTTACCACATTGCTCAAGTGCTCATTCACTCTATCCCTCATAACAGATTCCAGTAGCTTCCCCACAACTGACAATAAACTGACTGGTCTGTAATTACCTGGTTTCACTCTCCCACCCTTCCTAAATAATGGAGTGACATTAGCAAATTTCAAATCTAACGGTACAATTTCCGAATCAAGAGAGCTTTGAAAGATTGTGCAATTCCTTCACCTGCTACTTTTAATACCCTGGGGTGGTAACTAACGTTCCCACTAAGCGGCGCAGTCACACAGCTCTCTGCCGGTCTCGCGCAGCCCGGGACTGGCTTCTCCAATGTTAAATTTCGCGCATGCACAAAACTGTAAAGGGGCCGTGCACTCAAAAAAAAATTAGGGGGAACATTGGTGGTAACCATCAGGTCCTGGAGATTTATCTATTCCAAGTCCCATTATTTCCTCCATTACCATTTTGTTATTTATATTGAATCCAATAATTTCTTCCCCTTGATTTATTTTTAGTTTCCTTCTATCACTAGTATTTCATCCTCTTCCTCTGCTGTGAACATTCCTTCAGCCACGTATTCACCTCCGCAACATCAGTCTTTACAGTAGAAGACACTAAGAATATCCCAACACTGGACAAACAGGGGGCTAAAGGGGGGGAGGAGCTAAACACGATCAAAATCACTAAGGAAGTGGTACTCCGTAAAATAATGGGACTCAAGGCGGATAAATCACCTGGACCTGATGGCTTACATCCTAGGGTCTTGAGGGAAGTGGCGGTAGGGATTGTGGATGCATTGGTAATAATTTTCCAAAACTCCCTGGACTCGGCAATGGTCCCGGCAGACTGGAAAACTGCTAATGTAACACCCTTATTTAAAAAGGGCAGTAGACAGAAGGCTGGAAACTATAGACCGGTTAGCCTAACATCTGTGGTAGGTAAAATTTTGGAGTCCATTATTAAGGAGACAGTAACAGGACATTTGGATAATCATAATTTAATAGAACAAAGTCAGCATGGTTTTATGAAGGGGAAGTCATGTTTGACAAATTTGCTGGAGTTCTTTGAGGAAGTAACATATAGGGTGGATAAAGGGGAACCAGTGGACGTAGTGTATTTAGACTTCCAAAAGGCATTTGACAAGGTGCCACACAAAAGATTATTGCTTAAGATAAAAAATCACGGGATTGGGGGTAATATTCTGGCATGGATAGAGGATTGGCTATCTAACAGAAGGCAGAGAGTTGGGATAAATGGTTCATTCTCAGACTGGCAATCAGTAACTAGTGGTGTTCCGCAGGGGTCAGTGCTGGGTCCCCAACTCTTTACAATCTATATTAACGATTTGGAGGAGGGGACCGAGTGTAACATATCAAAGTTTGCAGATGATACTAAGATGGGGGGGAAAGTAGTGAGTGAGGAGGACATAAAAAACCTTCAAGGGGACATCGACAGGCTAAGTAAGTGGGCAGAGATTTGGCAGATGGAATACAATACTGGAAAGTGTGAGGTTATGCACTTTGGCAGGAAAAATCGTAGAGCAAGATATTATCTTAATGGCAAGAAACTGGAAAGTACTGAAGTACAAGGGGATCTGGGGGTCCTGGTGCACGAAACTCAAAAGGTTAGTATGCAGGTGCAGCAAGTGATTAAGGAGGCCAATGGAATGTTGGCTTTCATTGTTAGGGGGATAGAATATAAAAATAGGGAGGTATTGCTTCAGTTGTACAAGGTATTGGTGAGACCGCACCTGGAATACTGCGTACAGTTTTGGTGTCCATACTTAAGAAAGGACATACTTGCTCTCGAGTCAGTACAAAGAAGGTTCACTCGGTTAATCCCGGGGATGAGGGGATGGACATATGAGGAGAGGTTGAGTAGATTGGGACTCTACTCATTGGAGTTCAGAAGAATGAGAGGCGATCTTATTGAAACATATAAGATTGTGAAGGGGTTGGATCGGGTGGATGCAGGGAAGATGTTCCCGATGATGGGTGAAACTAGAACTAGGGGGCATAGTCTTAGAATAAGGGGCTGCTCTTTCAAAACTGAGATGAGGAGGAACTACTTCACTCAGAGGGTGGTAGGTCCATGGAATATGCTGCCCCAAAAAACTGTAGAAGCTACATCATTACATAAATTTAAAACAGAAATAGACAGTTTCCTAGAAGTAAAGGGAATTAAGGGTTACGGGGAGCGGGCAGGAATTTGGACATGAGTCTAGGTTCGGATCGGTCATGGCCCTGTGGTTAGCGGAGCGGGCCCAGGGGCCGTGTAGCCTGATCCTGCTCCTATTTCATGTGTCTAATTCTGTTAGATGCAGGAGATGGTTCTGTGATAGTGGATTGGCAGTTAGGATCAGATCAGCCATGATCTTATTGAATGGCGGAGCAGGCTCGAGGGGCCGATTGGCCTACTGCTGCTCCTATTTCTTATGTTCTTATGTTCTTATGTAATCTGTTTATCCCTACATCAATTTTCATGTGGCTCAGGTAATAATCCAGAGATTATACCCCTTGAGGTCCTGTTTAATTTAGCTCGTAGCTCCTGGTACTCTCTGAACAGGCACTCTTGCCTACTCTTTCCTATGTTGTTGGCCCCAACATGGACCACAATGACAGGATCCTCTTCCTCCCTCTCCAATATCCTTTCAAGCCGGTTCGAGGTGTCCCTCACCCTGGCACCAAGTAGACAACATACCATATGGGACTCTCAAAATGAAGGATCCTGCTTACAAAGGATGCTATCTGCCCCTTAATTATTGAACCCCCTACAACTACCACTACCACATTGTGCTTCCTCCCCTCCTCTTCCCCTCTTTAGACAGCCTCCTGCTCCAAGCATTCTGGCTGTCCTTCCAACAGTCTTTATTCTTATCCTCACAGGTGACAAGTACACTGTGCCTGTTGGATAGGATCAGTTTCTGCGGATCCTCATTCTCTATCTCACCTGGGTTCCCTTTAGTTCTGGGTTTCACAACTAGAACTCCTTCCCCTCGGCTTGGAAATCCCAGTAAAGATTGGGCCCACTGTCCAGCCTCATACCTGAACCAAGGCCACTTGTGAAGTACCAGAGAGTGAGCAGCAGCAGTAGAACCTCAGCAAAGTGTTCAGGGGAGGAGAAGAACAATAGAATTTGCACTGAATATAAATCTAATCCAATTTGTCTTTTGTGTTATTGTTCTGTTTCCAAATATAATTATTTTTCAGCCTATTTTAAGATCCTGTGTTAAATGTGTGAAAACAGCAAATTTTCTTGTTGAAGTCTAAAATTCAAAATATTGAATATTCTCACACCGCACAAAAGACACATCACTGCTAAATATCTGTCAATGCAGAAAGTACTGTTGGTCATATTGACTCTCCAAACCATACACAGAAAAGTCTTAGTCAATCATTGCCATGGAGTCCAGGTTACACAAGTTTACTTGTCTACAGCAGCCCTCCCATGTTAAAATGGTCAATCAATCTTTAGACTTTATGGGGGAAAAATTCAGTGTTGCCCCGTTTGGGGCGCCGTTATCGGCTGTGCACAAAAATCAGGTGCTACACACCTCTCTTAAGGCGCAAAGGCCGAGGAGCGAGGCGCTACCTCAGAGCGCGGGCGCAGCGCAGGTGCTGTCAGTTAGCGATTGAACACAGACACACTGGCGCCGGACAGTTCTTAAAGGGGAGGGTCGATCTTGCTCTCCAGCCACACCCTGCTCATTGGAGCCTTGAATCTCGGCCTGGACAGACCTGTGGCTAAATCTTGCAGGCGAGGACTATGGAGAGGGCCAGGAAGCGAGCACAGCGCTTCAGCAAGCGGGCCTTGGAGGCTCTGGTTGACGCGGTGGAGCGCAGAAGATCTATACCGTACCTAGAGAGTGGCAGGAGGCCTTTGCCACGCGAGTACAGAAGAGTGTGGCGGGAGGTGGCGCAGAGCGTCTCCTCCAGGAGCATGTTGCCCAGGACCCATATCCAATGTAGAAAAAAGTTCAGCAACCTCACTCGGGTCGTCAGGGTGAGTGGCTTTTTTTCAAATACCTCTCCATCTCAACCTCACTCTATGGCCAGAGGGTCTTAAAAGCCCCGATGCCCAACACTCATCCAACACCTATGGCCCTTTCATCAAACACACATACACATTCCACACTTTGCATACAGTAAAGGCTATTCAACTATGGGAGGCACATCAGGCAAGACCATGGCTGCATACAATAAGGGCTATTCAACTATGGGAGGCACATCAGGCAAGACCATGGCTGCATACAATAAGGGCATTCAACTATGGGAGGCACATCAGGCAAGACCATGGCTGTATATTTACTCAGACGCCGTCCTTTTTCTTGCAGGCCAAGCTATCTCATAATAGGAGGCAGCAGCAATGGACGGGTGGAGGACGGCCTCAGCTGCAGCCCCTCAGCGATCGTGAGGTGCGCATCCACAGGATTGTAGCAAGCCGGGTGATCGGTCCTGTCGCCACTGGAGACGCTGACCCCGTTCTGGACAGCAATGGTAAGGTCATCACCTTTTTGTCCTCTCTCCTTCCAATTGTCCCTCACAACACCAGCCTTTGACACTTTCAATCCAACTTACTAAATCGCTGCACTCATTCCTCCCTTACGGCCACCCTGTCCTCATGCTAAAGCCACACTTGTACATCCCTGCTTTCAGATGGTGATTCACCAGCTGAGGAGACGGGCCCTCAAGCTGCCAGTGGGAGCGAAGCTGCAGGCGAGGAGGAAGAGGAAGCCGGAGCATCAGCGCCACCCTCTCCCGAGGAAGCCCATGCCCACATTGGGAACACGCCTTCCCTGGAGGGGAGCAGGGGGGAAGGGTCTGATGAGGGTGAAGCTCCAGGACCCAGCGGGCTGCAGCAACACGATGGGGGTAGGGAAGCTCAGGGGCCTTCTCCCCAGAAGGAGAGTATGCCAGCGAGTCCTGCTGCACTGGACGCAGAGGAGGAGCGGCACATCGCTGAAATGAACACCCAGGCGGTGGACACACACAATGAGCTCATGGGTGCAGTGGGAAGGGTGCCCGAATCCATTGAATCATTGGCGAGGAGTGTGGAGCACTTCGCTGTAGCACAGGCAGATGCCACGCAAATGCTTAGTGCTGCAAGTCATGCCATGACCCCATCTCAGACTGCTCTCATGCAGACTCAGATTGAGGCCACGCGAGCACTGACTGCTGCCATCCTTGCTGGTTCGGACACATTTCCCCGGTGCTCTCACCGCGCTGCAGCAGGCCAGCAATCTGTGCTCCCAAAAAAGGTGGTAGAGGGAAAACGGGGAATTACAGACCAGTAAGCCTGACATCGGTAGTGGGGAAAATGCTAGAGTCCATTATAAAAGATGTAATAGCAGAGCACTTGGAAAACAGTGACAGGATCGGACAAAGTCAACATGGATTTGCAAAAGGTAAATCGTGCTCGACTAATCACTGGAATTTTTTGAGGATGAAACTGGTAAAATAGATAAGGGAGAACCCGTGGATGTGGTGTATTTGGACTTTCAAAAGGCTTTCGATAAGGTCCCGCATAAGAGATTGGCGTGTAAAGTTAAGTCACATGGGATTGGGGGCAAGGTATTGACTTGGATAGAGAACTGGTGGCAGACAGAAAGCAAAGAGTTGGAATAAACGGGTCTTTTTCCGAGTGGCAGGCAGTGACTAGTGGGGTACCACAGGGATCGGTCCTTGGACCCCAGCTATTCACAATATATATTAATGATCTAGACGAGGGAACTAGATGTAATATCTCCAAGTTTGCAGACGACACAAAGCTGGGTGGGCGTGTGTGCTGTGAGGAGGATGCCGAGAAACTCCAGGATGATTTGGACAGGTTGGGTGATTGGGCAGAAGCATGGCAGAGGCAATATAACATGGATAAATGCAAGGTTATCCACTTTGGTGTCAAAAACAGGAAGGCAGATTATTATCTGAATGGCAATAGATTGGGAGAAGGGGAAGTGCAACGAGACCTGGGTGTCCTTGTGCACCAGTCGCTGAAGGTAAGCATGCAGGTGCAGCAGGCGGTTAAGAAGGCAAATGGTATGTTGGCCTTCGTAGCGAGAGGGTTTGAGTACAGAAACAAGGATGTCTTGCTGCAGTTGTACAGGGCCTTGGTGAGACCACATCTTGAGTATTGTGTGCAGTTTTGGTCGCCTTATCTGAGGAAGGATGTTCTTGCCATGGAGGGACTTCAGTGAAGATTCACCAGGCTGATACCTGGGATGGCAGGAATGACGTATGAGGAGAGATTGGGTCGATTGGGCTTATACTCGCTGGAGTTTAGAAGAATGAGAGGGGATCTCATTGAAACTTATAAAATTCTGACAGGACTGGACAGACTAGATGCAGGAAGGATGTTCCCGATGGTCGGGGAGTCCTGAACCAGGGGTCACAGTCTAAGGATAAGGGTTAAGCCATTTAGGACAGAGATGGAGGAGGAATTTCTTCACCCAGAGAGTGGTGAACCTGTGGAATTCTCTACCACAGAAGGCAGTAGAGGCCAATTCATTAAATATATTCAAGAAGGAGTTGGATATATTTCTTAAGGCTAAAGGGATCAAGGGATATGGGGAGAAAGCAGGGACAGGGTACTGAATTTGGATGATCAGCCATGATCGCATTGAATGGCGGAGCAGGCTCGAGGGGCCTACTCCTGCTCCTATCTTCTATGTTTCTGTGACATTATCTCCAGGTTGTGAGAACCAGTTATGTTAATGACTGTTTTTGTGTGTTTCTTTCTATTAGTTTGTCATGCGGAAATGACACACACAGAGTTTGTAAAATAAATATGTATTATGTATTGTGTGTTCTCCTCCCACCTGTGGTGGCGCTGTCACAGGAGATAAATGGTTGGGTGTTCTCGGTTAAGTTTAGCTCTCTTTGTTCGGAACTTTCCAGAACTTCCTTTTCCTTCCAATAAAGCATTTCATGTTTGAATCTCTGAGTTCTGAGACCTAAATTGTGTCTAGGTAGAAAGGTACCGACACAACAAGTGGCGACGAGGATCGGATGAATCTGTGTTGTGGGAACTTTCTTGTTTTCGACTACAAACCACTCGGAACAGAGATTGCAGCATCACATTAACGTTACGGCAGTGAGTAAACAGAAGTTTTAATTTGAAATGTGAGATGGCTACTATATTAGGAAACATCGGTGATTTTGATGAAAATGTGGAGCAATGGAGCGCTTATACGGAACGTTTTGACTATTTTGTATTGGCGAATGCGGTGGCAAATGAAAAGGTCGTGCCTACCTTTTTGAGTGTAATCGGGCCGAAGACATTCAATTTACTTCGCAGCCTCGTGCAGCCAGATAAGCCAGGAACTAAAACATATAAGCAACTAGTGGAAATTCTTGGAGCACATTTTTCACCAAAACCTCTGGTTATTGCTGAGAGATTTAGATTTCACAAACAGAATCAAGAGGAGGGGGAATCAGTGACGATGTTTATTGCTGCTTTAAAAAGGTTATCACAACACTGCGAGTTCAAGGAGGTGCTGAAGGACACCATTAGAGACAGACTCGTGTGTGGTCTGCAAAATGCAGCCACATAGAAGCGCCTTCTTACTGAGGACAACCTTACTCTTGAAAAGGCCATTGAAGTTAGTGTCTCCATGGAGATGGCAGAAAAGGAGGCTCACCAGTTGAGTTCAACAGGGAGAGTTCACAAGGTGTCGTCTGAGCCTAAAGGTGCGCGGAACGGCACATGTTACCGTTGTGGGAAAACGGGCCATCACGTTAATGACTGCTGGTGTACGGAGCTGGAATGCTGAAATTGTGGCAAAAAGGGTCACATTGAACGCGCCTGCAGAGGTAAAAAAAGACAGAGCTGGGAAGCATGGAAGCAAAATGTCTGTATTTGGACAAGAGAGGAAAAAGAGTGTTCATTCAGTGCAGTATGATGGAACAAGCAAAACAGAGGGGAGCGACACCTCTGAGGAGGAAGAGGTGCACATACTGACGGTTGCAGGTGATTCAAATGGCTACTGGGTGTCACCACTGGTGGAGGGACAATCAGTGCGGCTAGAGGTGGACACAGGCGCGGCTGTGTCCCTTGTTTCGGACACTGTCTACAACAAAATGCTAAAGCATCTTACCCTTCAGCCAACAAACATTGTGCTAAAGACGTATACCGGTGAACCTGTGGCCATGAGAGGCGTCATTGAGGTGACAGTTAAATTGAACGGACAGACTGCAAAACTGCCACTATATGTGGTAAAGTGAAATTACCCATCGCTACTGGGACGTGCGTGGCTAGAGAAAATCACGCTGGACTGGCCTGCAGTCCGCATGATGTCAAAAGGGGAGTCAGGTCTGACTGCAGTGTTAAACAAACATGCAGAACTCTTCAATGGGGAACTTGGGAGCATGAAAAAGATCAGCGTGAGACTGGACATTAAACCTGACAGCAAGCCGAAGTTTCACAAAGCCCGACCTGTACCCTATGCAATTAGGCCAAAAGTTGAGGCTAACTTGGAGGCCTTAGTCGAGAATGGAGTCCTGGAGCCTGTGAGCGTGAGCAAATGGGCCACACCCATTGTTCCTGTCCTGAAAAAGGATGGATCTGTTCGAATCTGCAGGGATTTTAAAGTGACTATTAACCCGGTGCTGTCTGCGGAACAGTACCCTCTTCCCCTCATTGATGATCTTTTTACGGGCCTGGCTGGAGGGCAAAGGTTCAGCAAAATAGACTTATGCCAGGCTTATCTACAAATGCATGTCGATGACAAATCAAAGGAGCTGCTGACAATTGTGACACACAAGGGGCTATACAGGTACTGCCGCCTTCCGTTTGGAATTACGTCGGCCCCTGCTCTATTCCAAAGGGCAATGGATCAGATTTTGAGTGGACTGCCAGGAGTCCAGTGCTACCTGGACGACATCCTTATCACTGGGACAAATGAGGAGGATCATTTTCTGAACTTGGATGCGACACTACAACGACTGAAAGAGTACAGACTCAGAGTTCATAAAGACAAATGTGAATTCTTTCAGTCTTCAGTTGAGTACCTGGGGCATGTGATTGACGCTACTGGCCTGCATAAGGCACCGTCAAAGGTCAAGGCGATCGTGGAGGCCCCAGCACCCCAGAATGTGAGCCAGTTATGTTCATTTCTGGGGCTACTTAACTACTATGGGAAGTTTATTCCAGACTTAGCAACATTGCTGAAGCCGTTACATCAGTTGCTATGTCAAGGCAAAACATGGAAATGGACTGAACTGTGCAACGAAACTTTCGCCCAAGCAAAGAAAGCATTGCTGAAATCAGAGGCCCTGACACACTTTGACCCAAAGCTACCCGTGCAGCTAGCACGTGATGCATCACCATATGGTGTGGGAGCAGTCATATCCCACATCATGCCTTCGGGTGAAGAGCAACCTATCGCCTTCGCATCACGCACCTTGAACTAGGCCGAGAGTAACTATGCGCAGATCAAGCGCGAGGCCTTGGGAATCGTTTTTGGAATTCAAAAATTTCATCAGTACCTGTTTGGGAGAAGGTTCACACTCCTGACGGACCACCGTCCATTGACTTCAATCTTCGTGCCCCACACCAGAATTCCGTGTCTCGCTGCAAGCAGGATGCAAAGGTGGGCTTTACTGTTGTCAGGACACACATACGACATCAAATATCGCAAATCAGACTTGCACGGCAACGCAGATGGTCTCTCGAGGCTACCCTTGCCTGTTACTCCCCCAGAGTCTCGTCAGATAGACATCTTCTACTTTAGACAAGTGGAGGGAGCACCTGTCACTGGAGTTCAGGTGCGAAGGTACACCCGCAACGATCCAGTCCTGTCTGAGGTAATGGACGATGTCATTCGAGGGAGAGCTATAGGAGATTCTCCTAGTTTGAAACCTTACGTTTCAAAAAGAAATGAGCTCTCCGTCCAGGCAGGTTGTCTTCTTTGGGGACGCCGTGTCATCATTCCGCCACCTCTGAGGGAACCTATACTGCAACAACTTCATACAGGCCACAGTGGGATGGTTCGGATGAAGGAAATGGCAAGAAGCTACTTCTGGTGCCTAGGTCTCGATGGGAATATTGAGGAGAAAGCCAAAACATGTTCCCCATGTCAAAGGGTTCGGAATGTTCCACAGCGGGCAACCCTACACCCCTGGGATTGGCCTGCAGAAGTGTGGCAGTGAGTACATGTGGACTTCGCCGGTCCTTTCGAAGAGAAGATGTTTATGGTGGTTGTGGACGCTCGTAGCAAGTGGCCAGAGGTTGCTGTGATGAGGTCTACCACGGCAGAGAAAACAATTGAGAAACTTGGTGAGATGTTCAGCCGTTATGGCTCACCGGAACAACTCGTAAGTGACAACGGTCCACAATTTGTATCACAGGAGTTTGCAACCTTCCTGCATGTGAATGGTGTCCAACACATCAGGTCTGCGCCCTATCATCCCTCTACTAACGGCCAGGCAGAAAGGTTCGTGCAAACTTTGAAGCACGCCTTGAAGGCATCGCAAGGTCAGGGCTCAATCCACCAACGTCTGAACAGCTTCCTGTTGTCCTACAGGAACGAGCCGCATGCCACAACCAAAACTTCCCCCGCTTCGCTCATGATGAAGAGGCAGTTGTGGACAAGTTTTGACTTACTCAAACCTCCAAGGGCAGAGCAGGTTGTCCATCGTCAACAACAAGCTCAAGTTGAAAAGAGAGAGAAAAGAGCCAAGGAGAGACGGTTTCATCCGGGAGAGCACGTCCTAGCTTGAAACTATAACACTGGACCGAAATGGGTACCTGCTACGGTGATTGTGCAGACGGGCCCTGTGTCTTACACGGTTGAGACTGCTGAGGACGTCGTCTGGAGAAGACACACAGATCAACTGTTGCTAGGAGCAGAGACAGCCACAGAGGCTCCAACAGCTGGTTGGCCTGAACTGTTTCCGGATGATACCGCAAACCAGCATCCTTTGCCACAGTGCTCTTCTCCAACACAGGAAGTCAAAGAGACTGTTCCACCTGTGCAAACTCCTGACTTTCAACTGACATAGGCACCTTCTCCATCCAGGCCTGTGTCAATGCCTACTGCTGTGGAAGCCAGCGATGACCGCCGGTATCCTGTCAGAGAGCGGCGGCCTCCAAGACGCTTGGATCTGTAGGCTTAGTGACTTACCCACAAGACTGGGGCAGAATAAACCCCAGGGTAAAGTCAGGGTTTGAGGCAGTCTACCTCTACCCTAGGTTCGTTGAGTGCATTGAAAGTAACTTACCTGTTGAGGAATAATGTGGACCTTCCATTTAAGAGGGGAGGAATATGTTATGTATTGTGTGTTCTCCTCCCACCTGTGGTGGCGCTGTCACAGGAGATAAATGGTTGGGTGTTCTCGGTTAAGTTTAGCTCTCTTTGTTCGGAACTTTTCAGAACTTCCTTTTCCTTCTAATAAAGCACTTCATGTTTGAATCTCTGAGTTCTGAGACCTAAGTTGTGTCTAGGTAGAAAGGTACCAACACAACAGTTTTTGTATTCAAAATGTACATGTTTGGTCATTGCAATCATTGTTGCCTTGGCCGGCTTAGGGGTTGCCAGTTGGTTTCATTCATGTTGCTCTCAATGGCAGAAGCCATTTCCTCAGCAGGGGTCTAGAAGCAGTTTGCTATCAGCCGTTGACAGACGGCCTTTCCAGTTTCTACATTGTGGGCCTCCCTCCCGCCTTGGTGCTGCTGATGATCTTCCTCCTCCTCTTCCTCCTCCTCTTCCTCCTCCTCCTCTAGTGCTCCAAGGCCTGGTGGCATTGGCTGGGTCCTGAGGATTGCCAGGTTATGCAGCATGCAGCACACAACAACGAAGTGGGAGACTTGCTCAGGCGAGTACTGCAGGGCTCCTCCAGAATGGTCCAGACAGTGGAACCGTTGCTTGAGCACGCCGATTGTGTGCTCAATGATGTTCCTGGTAGCTTGATGGCTCTCGTTGTACCGCAGCTCAGCAGGGGTATTGGGCATATGGAGCGGTATCATCAGCCCGATGCACAGTGGATAACCGTTGTCCCCGAGAAGCCAACCACCTGGGTGATGCGGTGCCTGGAAAAGTTCTGCCACAGTAGTCTGGCGCATGATGAATGCATCGTGGCTGCTACCAGGATAGTGGGCATTGACAGCGAGTATCAGCTGTCTGTGGTCACAGACCAACTGAACGTTTAAGGAATGGAACCCCTTTCGGTTGCGGAAATCCTCGGCATTCTCATGCGGAGCACGCAAAGCCACATGCGTGCAGTCAATGGCGCCCGACACCATGGGGAAGCCCGCTATCCTAGCAAAGCCTATTGTGCATTCTTGCTGCTTGTCCGGGGTCATGGGAAAAGAGATGTACTCTCGTTTCCTTTTATAGAGGGCATTTGTGACTTGACGGATGCAGCAATGCACCGCGAACTGGAAGATATTGGCGATGTCCCCAGTAACTGATTGAAATGAGCCTGTGGCATAAAAGTTCAAAGCCACTGTTATCTTCACTGCCACCGATAGAGACGCCCTGCTCCTCAGTTGAGGCTGCAGATCTGGCTGCAGCAGGTGGCAGAGCTCAGTGACCACCTCCTTGCTGAAGCGCAGCCTTCGCAAACACTGCTCCTCAGACAAATTAATGTAGGAGAATTGTTCCCAGAATACCCTGGGAGGATAAGGTCTCCTGTACAGAGGCCTGTTGGCCCTCCTCCATCTGGCCATGATTGCCACTCTCTCTCTGCGTCTCTGTGCCCTCCGAATCTGATGGCGCAGGATGACACCCCTATTCAGTGCAGCCCCCATAGTATCTTGGCAATCAAAGTAATGAAGGTCAAAAACCAAAAGTACCTGCAAAGTTATGGTCAGAAGCCAAAACTACTTCAGACAGCGTTGACTCAATGCAGAAGTCTTTCTTTCTCTCTCTCAAAATCTCTCTCTCTCAGAAGAAGTGGTGCAAAAATGTCTAGCACAGAAAAAGCCAGGAAGAGGCCCCCTTTAAATAGCCGCCCCCCCCAGCCCCACAGCGACTGGGAAGCGTTCCAGTCTACCTGTCGTTGGTTGCGCCAGGC
The DNA here is from genome assembly GCF_052327205.1 of Somniosus microcephalus. Taxonomy (NCBI): domain Eukaryota; kingdom Metazoa; phylum Chordata; class Chondrichthyes; order Squaliformes; family Somniosidae; genus Somniosus; species Somniosus microcephalus. Next base: position 198,595,674 of record NC_140999.1, on the reverse strand, counting down.
GGAAAGGAGGGGGCACCACTCAATTTCCGTTCCAGGGCGTCACACGGGCATTGCACGCTCGAATGACGTCAAGATCTGCGGGCGCAGGAGATCGGGCGGTATTGTTTTGCGCCGCCGCAAAATGTCCGGTCAATTCCGCGAGAGGCGCAGATATCGCCGCGCCCGGGCGCTAGTTGCTTTGCGCTCCATTAGCGCCCTCTTAAGGTGCTGACGGGAGGCGCAAACCAACTGAATATTTCCCCCTATGTTTTTCATTGGCTGTAAAGAAAAAGCCTTTGGATCCAGAGTCCCTCCACATTCAGAGCTGAATATATCCCTGGTTCCGTGACCCTGCTTACACACTGCGAATGACCCTGTAACTATCCCTGACCCCAGAACCGTACCTGACTCCCGGAACTGTCCCTGACCCCCAGAACTGTCCCTGACCCCTTTCATAGAAACATAGAAGATAGGAGCAGGAGTAGGCCATTCGGCCCCTCGAGCCTGCTCCGCCATTCAATGAGATCATGGCTGATCATCCAAATTCAGTACCCTGTCCTTGCTTTCTCCCCATATCCCTTGATCCCTTTAGCCTTAAGAAATATATCTAACTCCTTCCTGGATATATTTAATGAATTGGCCTTCTGTGGTAGAGAATTCCACAGGTTCACCACTCTCTGGGTGAAGAAATTCCTCCTCATCTCAGTCCTAAATGGCTTACCCCTTATCTTTCGACTGTGACCCCTGGTTCTGGACTCCCCCATCATCGGGAACATCCTTCCTGCATCTAGTCTGTCTAGTCCTGTTAGATTTTTATAAGTTTCAATGAGATCCCCTCTCATTCTTCTAAACTCCAGCGAGTATAAGCCCAATTGACCCAATCTCTCCTCATAAGTCATTCCTGCCATCCCAGGTATCAGTCTGATGAATCTTCGCTGCACTCCCTCCATGGCAAGAACATCCTTCCTCAGATAAGGCGACCAAACCTGCACACAATACTCAAGGTGTGGTCTCACCAAGGCCCTGTACAACTGCAGCAAGACATCCTTGTTCCTGTACTCGAATCCTCTCGCTACGAAGGCCAACATACCATTTGCCTTCTTAACCGCCTGCTGCACCTGCATGCTTACCTTCAGCGACTGGTGCACAAGGACACCCAGGTCTCGTTGCACTTCCCCTTCTCCCAATCTATTGCCGTTCAGATAATAATCTGCCTTCCTGTTTTTGCCACCATAGTGGATAACCTCACATTTATCCACATTATACTGCATCTGCCATACATCTGCCCAATCACCCAACCTGTCCAAATCATACTGGAGTTTCTCGGCATCCTCCTCACAGCACACATGCCCACCCAGCTTTGTGTTGTCTGCAAACTTGGAGATATTACATCTAGTTCCCTCGTCTAGATCATTAATATATATTGTGAATAGCTGGGGTCCTAGCACCGATCCCTGCGGTACCCCACTAGTCACTGCCTGCCACTCGGACAAAGAGCCATTTATTCCAACACTTTGCTTTCTGTCTGCCAACCAGTTCTCTATCCAAGTCAGTACCTTGCCCCCAATCTCATGTGCCTTAACTTTACACACTAATCTCTTATGCGGGACCTTATCGAAAGTCTTCTGAAAGTCCAAATGCACCACATCCACTGGTTCTCCCTTATCTATTCTACCAGTTACATCCTCAAAAAATTCCAGTAGATTAGTCAAGCACGATTTACCTTTTGTAAATCCATGTTGACTTTGTCTGATCCTGTCACTGTTTTCCAAGTTTCTACAGGAAAGATAGGGAAAATGGCAGAGGGGGAGGAGCAGCCTTAGTGATTAAGGATGAAATCACTTCAATAATAAGAGAGGATTTAAAGAGAGGTAAGCAGCCAGTGGAGCCCTTATGGGTTGAATTAAGAAATAGGAAAGGATCTAAGACTATAGTGGGAGTTGTGTATAGCCCCCCTGGTAGCAGCTCTGAAGTGCTAGATTGTATAAATGCAGAGATTAGACAAGCATGTAGCAAAGGCAGCATGGTTTTAATGGGGGATTTTAACTTTCATATAGATTGGGAAAAGTAGGCTAGCACATGTCAGAAAGGTAGTGAATTTCTTGAGTGTGTCCAGGATAGTTTTCTAAAATAATATGTCCTAGAGGCAACAAGGGGGCAAGGCATATTAGATTTAGTAATGAGTAATGAGCCAGATTTAGTTAACAGCCTAACTGTGCGTGAACATTTATCCAATAGCGATCATAACATGATCGAGTTCAACGTAGCGTTTGAAAGGGAGAAACACAAAACAGCTACTAAGATTCTAGATTTAGGTAAGGCCGACTTTAACAGGATGAGGCAGAGACTAAAAATTAGAGTCAGACCTTTCAGGAGTGAAATTGGAAACACACTACACACACACAAAGGGTAGTAGAAGTTTGGAACTCTCTTCCACAAATGGCAATTGTTGCTGGATCAATTGTTAATTTTAAATCGGAGATTAATAACTTTTTGTTAACCAAAGGTATTAAGGGATATGGGCCAAAGGCAGGTATATGGAGTTAGATCACAGAACAGCCATGATCTCACTGAATGGTGGAACAGACTCGAGGGGCTGAATGGCCGACTCCTGTTGCTATGTTCCCAGGAACCGTACCTGATCCTGACCGTGAGGCATCACCTTAAAAGAGGAGGGAAAGAAATGCAGATTGAACTTGCAGAGGGAAGGACAAAAGGAAAATGTTGCCCTCTGAATGGACAACAACAAATTTTCGTGCAATATTTTCAGGAACTCACTTAAATGAAATGTCATCATGTTAATGATGAAAGAAAAATTTTCCTGAGGGGGAAATGGTGCTGCTAAGAATCGTCTCCCCGATTCATACATTGCTGTGAAATTGTAAATTTACATCCTGTCTAACAGATTTGTGTTTAGAAGCTTGACGAGTTATTTCTCTAAATGTACTTACGTGTCATATTGCGTTGGCAGTCCACACTGTGCGCGGTGTTTACTGTAATACCGATTCTCCAGATCAAGCTTAGTTTCCCCAATCAGATCATCCTTTCCAACCAAATCGTGGTCAAATATTGAAACAGTGAGCTCTGTCTCCATCGGAAACGCAACAGTCATTTCAAACACTCTGAGGACATTTAAGAACAATTATATTTATTAATTAAAGTAATTGTAGATTTCAGTACAGTTTGTGATTAAGAAATGCAAGGTTAAAGTATGAGATTAATTGGTGCATTGAGCGGATTGTATGCATCGGAGTGGAACTAGTGAGCTTATTTATAAATAGAAAATGTGCACAACTCAATACCTCCATTAATACTTTAAAAAATAAAAATATGAATGATTTTATCTTCAATCAGTAATATACTGCTGAGTACTGTTGGGGGGGATGGCTTATCAGAGGAAAGCAGCAGCAGCCAACTTCCTGGCACCAGGGGTGGCTCTGCTGCACAGGACGGGAGGAAAAAGAGGGGTAGAGCTATGGTAATACGGGATTCTATTGTAAGGGGAATAGATAGGCGTTTTTGCGGCCGCAAACGAGACTCCAGGATGGTGTGTTGCCTCCCTGGTGCAAGGGTCAAGGATGTCTCAGAGCGGCTGCAGAACATCTTGGAAGGGGAGGCTGAACAGCCAGTTGTCATGGTGCATATAGGTAAAAACCGGGATGAGGTCCTAAAAGCTGAATATAGGGAGTTAGGAGGTAAATTAAAAAATAGGACCTCAAAAGGTAGTAATCTCAGGATTGCTACCAGTGCCACGTGCTAGTCAGAGTAGAAATAGAAGGATATTTCAGATGAATACGTGGCTAGAGGAATGGTGCAACGGGGAGGGATTCAAGTTCCTGGGACATTGGAACCGGTTCTGTAGGAGGTGGGACCAGTTCAAACTGGACGGTTTGCACCTGGGCCGGGCTGGAACCGATGTCCTAGGGGGAGTGTTTGCTAGTGCTCTGGGGGAGGGTTTAAACTAAAATGGCAGGGGGTTGGGAACCTGAGCAGGGAGACAGAGGAAAGGGAAACAAGGATAAAAGCAAAAGACAGGAAGGAGAAAAACAAAAGTGGTAGTCAGAGAAATCAACGGTTTAAATCAAACGTGGCCACAGTAAATAATAATTCTAATAGGTCTAAGAGCGTTAAAAAAACAAGCCTGAAGGCTTTGTGTCTTAATGCGAGGAGCATTCGTAATAAGGTGGATTAATTGGCTGCGCAAATACAGGTAAACGAATATGATTTGGTTGGGATTACGGAAACGTGGCTCAAGGATGGCCAAGGCTGGGAACTCAACATCCAGGGGTATTCGATATTCAGGAAAGATAGGCAAAAAGGAAAGGGAGGTGGGGTAGCATTACTGGTTAAAGAAAGGATTAACACAATTGTAATGAAGGATATTAGCTCTGATGATGTGGAATCTGTATGGGTAGAATTGAGAAATACCAAGGGGCAGAAATCGTTAGTGGGAGTGGTATATAGACCTCCAAACAGTAAGGCGGAGGTTGGGGATGGCATTAAAAGGGAAATTAAGAAGCGTACAATAAGGGCACAGCAGTCATCATGGGTAACTTTAATCTACAATAAGATTGGGCTAACCAAATTAGTAACAATATTGTGGAGGAGGAATTCCTGGAGTGTTTACGGGATGGTTTCCTGGACCAATATGTCGAGGAACCAAACAGAGAGCAGGCCATCTTAGACTGGGTATTATGTAACGAGAAAGGATTAATTAGCAATCTTGTTGTACGAGGCCCCTTGGGTTGGAGCGATCATAATATGATCGAATTCTTCATTAAGATGGAGAATGAAGTAGTTGACTCAGAGACTAGGGTCCTAAATTTAAATAAAGGAAACTACGATGGCCTGAGGCGCGAGTTGGGTAGGATTGATTGGGGAATGTCACTCAAAGGGTTGACGGTGGATAGGCAATGGCAAACATTCAAAGACCGCATGGATGAACTGCAGAATTTGTTCATCCCAGTTTGACATAAAAATAAAACAAAAAAGGTGACTCAACCGTGGCTAACAAGGGAAATTAGGGATAGCATAAGATCCAAGGAGAGGACATATAATTTGGCCAGAAAAAGCAGCAAACCTGAGGATTGGGAGCAGTTTATGATTCAACAAAGGAGGACAAAGGGATTAATTAAGAAGGGGAAAATAGAATATGAGAGTAAGCTTGCAGGGAACATAAAAACTGACTGTAAAAGCTTTTATAGATATGTGAAGAGAAAAAGATTGGTGAAGTCAAGCGTAGGTCCCTTGCAGTCAGAATCAGGGGAATTTATAATGGGGAACAAAGAAATGGCTGACCAACTAAATACATATTTTGGTTCTGTCTTCACAAAGGAGGACACAAATAACCTCCCAGAGATGCCGGGGAACATAGGGTCTGATGAAAGGGTGGAACTGAAAGAAATCAGTATTTGTAGGGAAATGGTGTTAGGGAAATTGATGGGACTGAAGGCCGATAAATCCCCAGGGCCTGATAATCTACATCCTAGGGTACTTAAGGAAGTGGCCCTAGAAATAGCAGATGCATTGCTGATCATCTTCCAACATTCGATGGAATCTGGAACATGGATTGGAGGGTAGCTAATGTTACCCCACTATTCAAAAAAGGTGGTAGAGAGAAAACGGGGAATTACAGACCGGTAAGCCTGACATCGGTAGTGGGGAAAATGCTAGAGTCCATTACAAAAGATGTAATAGCAGAGCACTTGGAAAACAGTAACAGAATCGGACAAAGTCAACATGGATTCACAAAAGGTAAATCGTGCTCGACTAATCCAATGGAATTTTTTGAGGATGTAACTGGTAAAATAGATAAGGGAGAACCAGTGGATGTGGTGTATCTGGACTTTCAAAAGGCTTTCGATAAGGTCCCGCATAAGAGATTAGCGTGTAAAGTTAAGGCACATGGGATTGGGGGCAAGGTATTGACTTGGATAGAGAACTGGTTGGCAGACAGAAAGCAAAGAGTTGGAATAAACGGGTCTTTTTCCGAATGGCAGGCAGTGACTAGTGGGGTACCGCAGGGATCGGTCCTTGGACCCCAGCTCGTCACAATATATATAAATGATCTGGACAAGGGAACTAGATGTAATATCTCCAAATTTGCAGATGACACAAAGCTGGGTGGGCATGTGTGCTGTGAGGAGGATGTCGCGAAACTCCAGGATGATTTGGACATGTTGGGTGATTGGACAGAAACATGGCAGATGCAATATAACATGGATAAATGTGAGGTTATCCACTTTGGTGGCAAAAACAGAAAGGCAGATTATCTAAATGGCAATAGATTGGGAGAAGGGGAAGTGCAACGAGACCTGGGTGTCCTTGTGCACCAGTCGCTGAAGGTAAGCATGCAGGTGCAACAGGCGGTTAAGGCGGCAAATGGTATGTTGGCCTTCGTAGCGAGAGGGTTTGAGTACAGGAACAAGGATGTCTTGCTGCAGTTGTACAGGGCCTTGGTGAGACCACATCTTGAGTATTGTATGCAGTTTTGGTCGCCGTATCTGAGGAAGGATGTTCTTGCCATGGAAGGAGTTCAGCCAAGATTCACCAGGCTGATACCTGGGATGGCAGGAATGACGTATGAGGAGAGATTGGGTCGATTGGGCTTATATTCGCTGGAGTTTAGAAGAATGAGAGCGGATCTCATTGAAACTTATAAAATTCTGACAGGACTGGACAGACTAGATGCAGGAAGGATGTTCCCGATGGCCGGGGAGTCCAGAACCAGGGGACACAGTCTAAGGATAAAGGGTAGGCCATTTAGGACAGAAATGAGGAGGAATTTCTTCACCCAGAGAGTGGTGAACCTGTGGAACTCTCTACCACAGAAGGCAGTTGAGGCCAGTTCATTATATATATTCAAGAAGGGGTTGGATATATTTCTTAAGGCTAAAGGGATCAAGGGGTATGGGGAGAAAGCAGGGACCGGGTACTGAATTTGGATGATCAGCCATGAATGGCCTACTCCTGCTCCTATCTTCTATGTTTCTATACTTCCTGGCAGCTTTACAATTTGAGATTCATGAAAAGATTAAACAGACAAACTGATTCTTTGAACAGCTTTCTCTGCAGATATTTCTCAGGCAGAAGTAGCCACCCAATCTTTACCAGAATTACTACATGTTTATCTATGGAGCTGCATCTTGCCAGGTCAAAACTGTAACTAAAAAACTCAGTCCTTAAACTTTGAAATGCAGTCTTGCCTTTGAGAAGCCAAATCATAAGGCAGGAGCTTTACTCTTGGGCAACAAGCGCCATATTCATACATCAAGATATGCCTGGGGTATCTGACAAGTGCTGTCTATACTAGGAGCTATTCGCAATAGATTTATGCTGCCCAGTGATACATATTAATTGTTCCTGACACTTGGAGGTGACTTCATTTCCCAGACGAATGTTCGTTAGTAAACAATTTTGTTTTTATGTACTTTGTGCATTTTACCATTTTCACACAGCCTGTCGCAGAAGCCATTTTCTTTCCTTAAAAATGAACTATTTTTAATATAAAGCTGTACAGAGAAAACCCATAAATTATGAACAAAAATCCTTCATTTTTTTTCCAGTTTCCAGCATTTTACTCAATCAGATTTTATAACTAGAAACCTGGCATTAAATACTCACTCGCCAAAGACGGGGTTGAGCTGTTTGGGGATATAGCGGTCCTTACTGTTCTGCACTTGTTCCCCAACTTTAATTTCAATGTAGGGATCGGACTTCCCATTCAGGTCACTGGGAGCAAGGTTAGTCGCCTTGGAGGAAAAGAGTCTTTAGTTTAGAAATCACAGAGGTTTGACAAAAATGAACATAGGGCCAATTTTTTTGGCTTTTGTGCCCAGGAACTGAGCATTGCCTGGCATGAGGTTCAGGAAAATGGGCTCGAGGCCCAGATGGTCATATCTGGCCCCTAAAACACTGCAACCCGGATTCCTGGGACCTACCTGAGGGGGGGGGGGGGTGCAGAGCCTGACTGACAACTGAAGACGTGCCGTCTAGATGGAGCGATAGGGCAGGAGGAGTCACTCACAGCCCCTTGCCTCTTTTTCTAATGCAGTGCTCACTGGGCACCCAGATGCCAGAGTGTTGGCGATGTGGCTTTTCCCTGGACCCCAGTGCCTGGAGGGCTCACAGGGATCCCAGGGATAGGCCCAAGAGCTTGAGGAAAGCCACAGGTAATAATTCTCGTTCCCCTCCCCCCAACAAGAATTATCAACTCGATTCGGGACCTTTGAGCTGTTGATCTACACTGGTAGCCGGAAGGTCCCGATCACCTAGGCTGGAGAAGCCTGCAGCTCTCCTAATTCACCAGGTCCTAACTCCAGCATTAGGCCATGCCAGGGCTAAGGCTATCACTGGGAGGGTTAAATGATCTGGGACAGCAAATTGAGGGAATCCAGGCCTCTGCTGTTTTGTGACTGGCCAGAGGGTTCAGGAAAATCAGCTCTATAATTTATCTTTTTTATATTCTAGGTTTTCATTCCAACTTCTCAACACCTTGTTATTTTAGTCTTTTTAGCAGATTTACTGAAAAAGTAAATGCATACAGAAGTAGATGAAAGAGTCTCCATTTCCCTCCACAAGCCCCACACAACACATTGTGCTGGTGAATACTTCCATAACTTAGCGAGAAGTGTACTCACTTTCACCACATAAACCCGGACAAGAACTTTGACTGGTCTGTTCTTCGGGATACCCTGTAATATCTTAAAATCAACTTCCGCCTCTTTACTTGGGTAGATTAAGAAGGAGCCCTGCAAAAATAAAACAGAACCAATTAAATAAAATTCAGGAGGAAGAAGGAAGGGAGAAGTCTGGGAGTGTAGGAATTTGTTAAAACAGATTGAAAGACGAATGAATAAAGGTGGAAAAAGTGTGCAAGAGGAGACATAAAAACCGGATGAACATCACACGAAAAGATCCCTAGCACTGGAACAGTAACTAGTGAGGAAGTTAGAATACGAGCAAATAAAAAGTTTTCCCCAAGACAGTTAACACTAACTTGCTATCCAATTTTTGTAGTACAAAATATCCTAGGCTTTTTAAGTCATTGTGCCCAAAAAACTTAATTGGACCAAAAGACCGAGGGCTAAAAATTCATTATAGCCAAGAAATGGGCAGTGTTTAGACTAAAAAAGGTTAAGCTCTGCCACCTGAAAATCGTCTAGGGTGCACGCAAAATTCGTGTTCACTCCCAATTAAAAAGATTGTAGTCATGACTCTAGTCTAGAAACTCACGCTCATTGGCATTAAACTGAAAAGCTGGACCAATATCGGGGGCAGTCTAATTGCAAGTAATGATTGTCACAGGCGTTTTTCACTACTTAAAGGGGAGGTTCATTGATGCTGCAGCACCACATTGTCAGCGTTGTTGGGTGTGCAGCTGCCCCAACAACCATAAAAAGGTCAAGGAGAAGGAAGAGTTCTTTACAAATCCTGATGGCAGATCGTCGCCCCAGGGAGAGAGCCCGGAGGTTCTCCGATGAAGCTCTGGAGGCATTGGTTTTCGCAGTGGAGAGAAGGCAGGCAGTCCTGTACCCACCAACTGGCAGGACGCCCTCACCATAAGTCTGCCGCACTATGTGGAGGGAGGTAGCACATCACGTTACGGGCAACACTGTGGACCCCAGGACTCACACCCAGTGCAGGATAAAGTTTAATGACCTCACACGGGTGGTCAGGGTGAGTGAAGGCTTTAACAAATGCTACCACCATCTGTATCACAAGCTTCACACATTGCTCAATGCACCACACCCCCAGCACTCACCCGCCAACAATCTCCACCTACCAACACTCACACCCACATCTTACACCTTGCACACAATGACAGCTATTCAACTATGGCAGGCACATCACCCAAACATATAGCACCACACTCACACACTTTCCTTTCTCTTACAGGCCAAGGTGGCGCATAATCGCCGGGAGCAAGAGTGGACGGGGGGGGGGGGGCCAAGCTTACATTGAAGAGCTGAGCCAGCTGGAGATGAGAGTGCTGGAGATCATTGGGCGCCAGGTCATCAGCACCATGGCCACCGGCGATGCTGACCCCCTTGGGGATAACGACGGTATGTTCATTCCTAATCCTGCTTCTCACATCCCACTTCCCCCTCAGCCCACACTCTTTTCTCACTTTCAAACTACTCATGCTATATGCATGCATTTCTGCCTTCCCGCGCCCCCCACCCCCCTCACCAGAACCCGACTCTTGTGCCTTTCTGCTTTCAGATAATCAGCAAGCACCCGAGCAGCCTGTCCCCAAGGGCACCGCAGAGTGTGTAGGGGGAGAAGGAGGAAGAAGATGACACCGCGTCACTGCATCTGTCACTCGTAGACACCAGCTCAGAAATTGGCACCACACGTTCTTTAGAGGCTAGTGTAGTAGCAGGATCTGCACAGGGTGAGGCACCAGGCACGAATGGGCTGCAGCAAGGCCAGGGGGAAAGGGTAGCTCGGGGACCTGCTCCACGGAGGGCGAGTTCAGCTGCACAGGACTCAAATGAGGACCTCGATGGTGAGGCCTTCAGAAGAAGGGTGATGGGCGCACATGGAAATGATAGGTGCAATGGCAAGACTGCCAGAAAGCTTCTTGGCAATGGCAAGGAGCGTGGAGGAATCCACCTCCAACATTGCACGGGGCGCTGCGCAGAGCCTAGAGCCCAGGATTTCCAGTCTGGAAATGACGGTGTGCTCCCAGAGACTGTGGCAACCCAGACGTGATGGCGTGCATGATGAGCAATGTTGCAGCTTCCACTGCAGCACAGGCGGACCAAACGTCTTAGTGCTGCAGCAAAAGCTCAGACTGCTCTCATGCAGTCTCTGCTTGGTGGCATCCAAGCTCTGACTGCTGTCATCGTGGCTGGGTCTACCACCATCGACCGGGGTTTTCATGGTGTCGTAGCAGGCCTGCAATTTGTGCTCCAACAGATTGCTAGGAATGCTGAGGCGCTGCCCCAGGGAATTGACAGTGGGTCTGTGGAGCAAGAACCTGCTGTCCTCTCTCAGGATGACAGCATTCCTACTCCCACCACTGCCACTCCGCCATTGCCTTTTCAGCTGCCTGTCAGCCAGTCAGCACAGACTGCTGCCGCACATGCTGAGGTGGCGCAGTCTACAGCCGGGCCTTCCAGTTCCACAGCTGTTCGAGGTCATCCTGCAAGGCCATCTGAAGTCTCCCGCATTGAAACTCAGCAGCCTTCCGCCAGCCATGCTGCAGCCACTGGGGGCGCACTGCATAGGAGCACCAGAGTAGGAAAATGCACACGAGCAACAGGCACTAAGGGATTGCACAAGGGTGATTAGTTAATAGTATTCATGTAATATATTTATAGATAAATTTATTAATTGTGTTTGGAATCTTTTGTGGTGTCTCTCATTTCAATTTTGCACCCAGGGGGACGCTGTGACATGGCCTGTGACAGGCATGGTATGATGGGGATGTGGTGAGCGATGGGGATCTCGGGTTTCATTCTGGTGAATCCGAGTGTGATGAGCCGGTTACGGACAGCCCGTTTGGAAGGCCGATTGTCTCGCTGCCCCCGCTCTCCCTCCTCTTCCTCGACCTCTTCCTCCTCGTCCTCCTGAGGTGGTCCCGCAATCCCTGGTGGCAAGGGCTGCGCCCTCATGATGGCCAAGTTGCAGAGCATGCAGCAGACCACCACGAAATGGGACAGCCGCTCAGCCGAGTACTGGAGGTCTCCTCCCGAGCAGTCAAGGCAGCGGAACCATTGCTTCAGTAGGCCGATGATCTGCTCAATGATGTTCCTAGTGGCAGCATGGCTCTCATTATGTGAGTGCTGAGCAGGAGTGTTGGTGTTGTGGAGGGGAGTCATGAGCCAGGTGGCGAGCGGATAGGCCTCGTCTCCGAGCAGTCATCCTCGAGCTTGACGTGGTGGCTGGAAGTGTGCTGGCACACCGGTCTGCCGCAGGATGAAGGCATCGTGGCTGCTGCCAGGATAGCAGCATTGACATTGAAGATTCGCTGTGTTTGGTCGCACACCAACTGCACATAAAGTGAGTGGTAGTCTTTGCGGTTATGGAAGATCGCAGGATTGTTATGCGGTGCCCGCAAAACTACGTGGTTGCAGTCAATGGCGCCCTGCACCATGGGGAAGCCCACTATCCTGGCAAAGACACATGCATGCTCATCCTGCTTCTCTCTGGTGATCGGGAAGCCAATGCAGTCCCTTCTCCTGGTGTAGAGAGCCCTCAGTGACCTCTCCGATGCAGCAATGGATGGCGAACTGGGAGATGTTAGCTTGTGTCCTGCTGTAGACTGGAAGGATCCGCTGGCGAAGAAATTGAGGACCATGGGGTTACGGGGATAGGGTGGGATATGTGTTGGTGTAGGGGTTACGGGGATCGGGTGGGATATGTGTCGGTGCAGGCTCGATGGGCCGAAATGGCCTCTATCTGCACTGTGGGGTTTCTGTGATTCTGTGTGATGGTGACCTTTTCTGCCACTGGGAGAGCTGTGTTCGCCCTGGTCTGAGGTTGGAGGTCTGGTTGCAGGAGGTAGCAGAGCTCCATGACCACCTCCTTGGTGAAGCAAAGCCTCCTAATGCACTGCTCCTCGCTTAATTGAAGGTAGGAGAAGTGATGTCGGAAGACACTAGGAGGGTAAGGCATCCTGGTGAGAGCCCTGAAGGCCCTCCTCCACCTCTGCGCACATGTTCCCACCTTTCTCGCTGCCTCCGCTCCATCCGCCGTAGATGCTGGAGGGAGAGGTCGACTGCCAGTAGAGTCCCCATGACCTTTAGCAAGGGTTGTAGTTTGAAGTATCTCAAAAATAATGAGGGAGTTTTTTTACTTGCCAGAACACTCCCTGATACCAAATAACCTTGAAATAACTAAAGAAAACTCTTGCAGTAGCAGGAAGTAGCTCACAGCCACTCAAACTGCAAAACCCTGCCAATATCGGCGCTGCAGCCAGCTTCCTGCCGCCGCCACCTCAACCTGTCGCCGGTAACTTCAATGGCCAAAACGAAGTTGGGAGATCGGGAGTCAAGTGAGCGTTGCGCACTCACTAACGTCATGATCTCCATGATTGCAATGTCCCCAGCAACAAGTTTAGCAGCAGCAGCGCTACCAGCAAGACGGATATGGCGTGCGCCTCTGGAACCACCATCAGCTGGCAGTGGAGCACTGAACACAAATTCCTTTCCCCCAAATCCCTTGGACCAGATGGCAAAGCGTCCAAGGATTCCAAGGGAGACCATGGAATGAATGTCTCTGAAAGAGCTCTCCCCCTCTTAGTTCCACTCCCCTGCTCTTTCCCCAAACTGCTCTTCTTAAAAGATGTTATGGATGCTGCTTCCACCATTGTTTCTGGTATGGCATAAAAATATTCCCCTAACCTCTCCCTTCTTTCTTTTGATACAATCTTAAATTTGTGCCTTTTAGTTACTGACTCACCAACCAGAGGAAATAGCTTTTCCCGATTTACCTTATTCAAACCCGTCGTAAGTTAGAATATTCCTGTCGGATTCCTCTTAACCTTCTTTGTTCTAATGAAAAGAGCCCCGGTTTCAAGGGGGGAAAATTTGGTTGGTTAGCGCCTCCAGTTAGAGCCTCCGGGAGCACTAACGGGGCGCGAGGAACTTCGCACCCAAGCGCGGATATTTTAGCGCCGCTCACAAAATTGACCAGTCGTTTTGCGGCGGCGCTAAACATTACCGTCACAATCTCCTGCGCCCACAGATCGTGACATCAGTAGAGCGTGCAATGCCCCGGTAGCACCCCAGACCGGAAATTCAGTCGCGCCCCCTGCCTTAGCACCTGCCGCTAGGAATGACAGGTAGAGGGGGAACGCTTTCAAGTCGGGAAGGGGCCGGGGGAAGCTGCTTTTTCTTGTCGACAAAATGTTTTGTACACACAGGTTGAGAGCGAGAGAGATGTCTGGAGAGATTAACGCTGTCCTAAGGAGTTTGGTCCTCAGCACCACTTTTGAGGTTCCTAAGCGCCGAGCTCTTTCCCTGGGCCGATCCATTAGTGGTTCCAACACAATTGCTTTAGAAGTCTCTCCAGGCCGAGATTCAAGGCTGCAAAGAGCAGGGTATGGCTGGCCAGCAAGATGGACCCTCCCCTTTATGAACTGACGGTGCCAATCTGTCTGCCTTCCATGATAACCGACATCGCCTGAGTTTCAGTTAAGTTCTGAGGTAGTGCCTCGCTCCCTGGTGTTTGCACCTTGAGGTGTGCAGTGCTTGATTTAGCGCCCAAATCACCTCCAGGGGCGATAGAGGCGAATCTTGTAGTCGGGGGCGATAATTAGCGCCAGGAGGTAAACTTTGCACCCGGCCGATATTAGCGCCCGGCCGATATTAGCCCCAAAATGGGGGATACCCAATTTTCCCCCCCCAAGTGTTTTAAGTTTTTTTCCTAAACAACATTACAACAACAACAAAGTAAGCTGTGAGGAGGACACAAAGAGCTGCAAAGGGAGAAAGACGGGTTAAGTGAGTGGGCAATAAGGAGGCAGATGGAGTATAATGTGGGGAAATGTGAGGTTATTCACTTTGGTAGCAATGGAAAAACAGAATATTTTTTAAATGGTGAGAAGCAATTACATGTCGGTGTTTGGAGAGTTTTTTTTTTATTTGTTTATGGGATGTGGGCGTCACTGGCAAGGCCAGCATTTATTGCCCATCCCTAATTGCCCTTGAGAAGGTGGTGGTGAGATGCTTTCTTGAACCGCTGCAGTCCGTGTGGTGAGGGAACTCCCACAGTGCTGTTAGGTAGGGAGTGCCAGGATTTTGACCCAACGACGATGAAGGATCGGCGATATACTTCTAAGTTAGGATGGTGTGTGATTTGGAGGGGAACTTGGAGGTGGTGGTATTCCCATGCACCTGCTGCCTTTGTCCTTCTAGGTGGAAGAGGTCGCGGGTTTGGGAGGTGCTGCCGAAGAAGCCTTGGCGAGTTGCTGCAGTGCATCTTGTAGATGGTACACACTGCTGCCACGATACGCTGGTGGTGGAGGGAGTGAATGTTTAAGGTGGTAAATGGGGTGCCAATCAAGCAGGCTGCTTTGTTCTGGATGGTGTTGAGCTTCTTGAATGTTGTTGGAGCTGCACTCATCCAAGCAAGTGGAGAGTATTCCATCACACTCCCTACTTGTGCCTTGTAGATGGTAGAAAGGATTTGGGGAGTCGCGAGGTGAGACACTCACCGCAGAATACCCAACCTCTGACTTGCTCTTATTACCACAGTATTTATGTGGCTGGTCCAGTTAAGTTTCTGGTCAATGGTGACCCCAGGATGTTGATAGTGGGGGACTCGGCGATGGTAATGCTATTGAATGTCAAGGGGCGGTGGTTAGACTCTCGCTTGTTGGAAATAGTCATTGCCTGGACGCGTTACCTGCCACTTATCAGCCCAAGTCTGAATGTCCAAGGTGTCCTCGTACAGGAAACACAGAAAGTTAACATGCAGGTACAGCAAGAATTAGGAAGGCAAATGGCATGTTGGCCTTTATTGCAAGGGGGTTGGAGTACAAGAGTAAGGAAGTCTTACTACAACTGTATAGACCACATCTGAAGTACTGCGCTCAGTTTTAGTCTCCTTATCTGAGAAAGGACATACAGGCCTTGGAGGCGGTGCAACGAAGGTTCACTAGATTGATCCCTGGGATGAGAGGGTTGTCCTCTGAAGAGAGATTGAGAAGATTGGACCTATACTTTCTGGAGTTTAGAAGAATGAGAGGTGATCTCATTGAAACATACAAGATTCTGAGGGGGATTGACAGGGTAGATGCTGAGAGGTTGTTTCCCCTGGCTGGAGAGTCTAGAACTAGGGGGCACAGTCTCAGGATAAGGGGTCGGCCATTTAAGACTGAGATGAGGAGGAATTTCTTCACTCAGAGGGTTGTGAATCTTTGGAATTCTCTACCCCAAAGGGCTGTGGATGCTGAGTCGTTGAGTATATTCAAGGCCGAGATAGATAGATTTTTGGGCTCTAGGGGAATCAAGGGATATGGAGATCAGGTGGGAAAGTGGAGTTGAAGTCGAAGATCAGCCATGATCTTATTGAATGCCGGAGCAGGCTTGAACGGCCGAAGGGCTGACTCCTGTTCCTAATTCTGATGTAATGTGACAACAACAACTTGTATTTACATAGCACCTTTAACGTAAAATGTCCCAAGGCACTTTACAGGAGTGTTAGAAAACAAAATTTGACACCGAGCCACATAAGGAGATATTAAGGCAGCTTGGTCAAAGAGATAGGTTTTAAGGAGCGACTTAAAGGAGGAAAGAGAGATAGAAAGGTAGAGAGGTTTAAGGAGGGAATTCCAGAGGTTAGGGCCTTGGCAGCTGAAGGCACGGCCACCAATGGTGGGACAATTGAAAATCAGGGATGCTCAAGAGGCCAGAATTAGAGGAGCACAGATAGCTCGGAGGGTTGTGGGGCTGGAGGAGATTACAGAGATGGGGAGGGGCGAGGCCATGGAGGGGTTTGAAAACAAGGATGAGAGTTTTTTAATTGAGACATTACTTAACCGGGAGCCAATGTAGGTCAGCGAGCACAGGGGTGATGGGTGAACGGGACTTGGTGCGAGTTAGGACACGGGCAGCAGAGTTTTGGATGACCTGAAGTTTACGGAGGGTAGAACGTGGGAGGCCGGCCAGGAATGAGTTGGAATAGTCCAATCTAGAGGTAATAAAGGCATGGATGAGGGTTTCAACAGCAGATGAGCTGAGGCAGGGGCGGAGTTGGGTGATGTTCCGAAGGTGGGAATAGGCGGTCATAGTGATGGTGCGGATATATGGTTGGAAGCTCATTTCAGAGTCAAATATAACACCAAGGTTTAGAACAGTCTGGTTCAGCCTCAGACAATTGCCAGGGAGAGCGATGGAGTTGGTGGCTAGGGAATGGAGTTTGTGGTGGGGTCTGAAGGTAATGGCTTCGGTCTTCCCAATATTTAGTTGGAGGAAATTTCTGCTCATCCAGTGCTGGATGTCGGACAAACAGTTTGACAATCTAGAGACAGTGGAGGGGTCGAGAGAGGTGGTGGTGAGGTAGAGCTGGGGCTCGTCAGCGTAATTGTGGAAACTGACGCTGTGTTTTCGGATGATGTCGCCGAGGGGCAGCATGTAGATGAGAACTAGGAGGGGGCCAAGGATAGATCCTAGGGGGACACCAGAGCTAACGGTGCAGGAACGGGAAGAGAAGCCATTTCAGGTGATTTTCTGGCTACAATTAGATGGATAAGAATGGAACCAGGTGAGTGCAGTCCCACCCAGCTGGACAACGGTGGAGAGGCGCTGGAGGAGGATGGTGGGGTCAACCATGTCAAAAGCTGCTAACAGGTCGAGGAGGGATAATTTACCTTTGTCGCAGTCACAAAGAGCTGTTTCGGTACTGTGGTGGGGCAGAAACCGGATTGGAGGGATTCAAACATGGAGTTCTGGGAAAGATGGACACAGATTTGGGAGGCGACAACATGCTCAAGGAATTTGGAGAGGAAAGGGAGGTTGGAGATGGGGCGGTAGTTTGCAAGGACAGATGGAGTCAAAGGTCTTTTTTGAGGAGAGGGGTGATGATGGCAGATTTAAAGGAGAGGGGGACAGTACCGGAGGAGAGAGAACCATTAACAAAATCAGCTAACATGGGAGCTAGGGAGGGCAGTTGTGTGGTCAGCAGTTTAGTGGGAATAGGATCGATGGAGCAAGAAGTGGGACTCATAGATAGGATGAGGTCTGAGAGGGCATGAGGGGAAATAGGCGAGAAACTAGAGAAAGATGTGAGCTCAGGGCTAGGGCAGGGGTGAACCTTAGAGGAAGTTTGGCCTGGTGGGCTAGGGGAAGGGAGGGAAGTGGCAGAGGCAGCTGATCAGATGGTCTCAATCTTAGTGATAAAGTCGTCCATGAGCTCCTCGCACTTGTTGTTGGAGGTGAGGGTGGAAGAGGCTGGGGAGAGGGGTTTAAGAAGACGGTTTGCAGTAGAGAAAAAAGCCGGGGTTATCTCTTCATTCCAGGATATTCCTGAAATAGTGAGCAGTTTTGCCAGACGGGAGCAGGAACCGATCGTGCCTTATGTGGTCCAGCCAGATCTAGCGGTGAATGGCTAAACCAGTTGTCCGCTATATCCGTTCAAGTCTGCATCCCTTGAACTGAAGGGAGCGGAGATGAGGGCCGTACCAGGGAGAACGGCCAGTGAGCGAGAGTAATGGTTTTAATGGTGGAGGTGAGGGTGTGGTTGAGCAGATCAGTAGCTGCAGAAATGGCATGGTGAATAGAGGGCCAAAGGCTGGATAGTTGGGATTTTGAAAGTGCAGTAGTAAGTGAAAGTTACAAGAAAGTTATCACGTAAAACTGACCTTGTATTTGCCCATAGTTCGATCATCAATGCTATCTCCAAATTCATCTTCATTGGCTTTACCCCGGTACAGAGGGAAGATATAGAGCCAATCTTGAAAGTTATCATACTCATTCTCTAGCTCTGTGTTGTAAATCTGCAACAATATGGAAGAACCTCTTTACAGCGTCAGTACATTCACTGCAATGTTGGCAAGTCTGGTTAAGGGAAGAGTTTTTTGCTTTGTTAATCAACTCCATTTAATCAATCACAAGATTATGGTCACGGTGTGTGTCCTCTACAAGACTTTAGCCTGGCTCCTCTGGGGTGCCCAACATCACTGTTGCGGATCCCATCAGAATTCCAGGACAAGCTAAGGCAATATAATTGGCTCTGGTTATGAGCTCACCCACTGGGAAGCCCGAGGACCAAAGTAAATTCTTCCAAACTCAGCAGTTGATTTGATTACAACAATGTCCCATGCACAGCAACATTTGGTGCTGAATGTTGGCCTAGGCACCTACTCCCTGCTGTTATTTCTTCAAATGCAATGGAATCTTTTATGTCCACCTGAATAGGGAGACAGCACCTCTGACAATGCAGCATTCCCTTGGCACTGCACTGGGAGTGTCAGCCTGGATTATGTGCAAGAACGCTGGCACAGCTGGAGATGTCATTGGCTGCTTTTGGATAAAACGATGCAAGTGCAGAGACCACAAGAGATAAGGTTGAGGGGTGTCCAAGACTACGAGTGGGGGAGTTTATACAGAGGGTAATATTGAGGGAAAACATGAGGGTAGCAAAGTCAGAAGGCGGGGCGAGGGGAGGTGAGGTGAGGTGTAAGTTGAAGTTACAGAAAATGAAGAGTCACTTGGTGATGTTGGTCTGCATGGGGCCAGTGGTGAAAACTGACTGTCTCAATCTGTTACAACTCTTCCTCAGGATAAAGTAACTCAAGTTGGATTCCTGGCACAAAATCCTTTCGCCAGGAGACAGAGAAAGCCTGGAAACACAAAGTGTGAAAGAGAGTGAGACTGAAGACAATTTACCTGAAATGATGCAATAGTTTTTCTGGCTGCTGTGGGCAGGTGCTCGTCCATCCCAATATCTTCCTCCTCTATGTCATCAATTGTTGGTGGGTTCAATTGAGCAACAACTGTAAAAATCAGGTAAAGAATGAGGCAGGTAGTCATCACCCCTCTCCTCAAAAAAACAAACCTTGATCCCTCCGTCCTTGCAACCTACCGCCCCATCTCCAACGTCCCTTTCCATTGAAACTTATAAAATTCTAACAGGACTAAACAGACTAGATGCAGGAAGGCTGTTCCCAATGGCGGGGGAGTCCAGAGCCAGGGGTCACAGTCTAAGGATAAGGGGTAAGCCATTTAGGACAGAGATGAGGAGGAATTTCTTCACCCAGAGAGTGGTGAACCTGTGGAATTCTCTACCACAGAAGGCAGTTGAGGCCAATTCATTAAATATATTCAAGAAGGAGTTAATATATTTCTTAAGGCTAAAGGGATCAAGGGGTATGGGGAGAAAGCAGGGACATGGTAGTGAATTTGGATGATCAGCCATGATCTCATTAAATGGCGGAGCAGGCTCGAGGGGCCGAATGGCCTACTCCTGCTCCTATCTTCTATGTTTCCTCTCCAAAGTCCTTGAACGTCTTGTCGCCTCCCAAATCCGTGCCCATCTTTCCCGCAATTCCATGTTTGTATCCCTCTAATCAGGTTTCCGCCCTTGCCATACTACCAAATCGGCACTCATCAAAGTCACAAATTTTTATTCGTTTTTATAGGATGTGGGCGTCGCTGGCAAGGCCAGCATTTATTGCCCATCCCTAATTGCCCTTGAGAAGGTGGTGGTGAGCCACCTTCTTGAACCGCTGCAGTCCGTGTGGTGAAGGTGCTCCCACAGTGCTGTTAGGGAGGGAGTTCCAGGATTTTAACCCAGCGATGATGAAGGATCTGCGATATACTTCCAAGTCAGGATGGTGAGTGACTTGGAGAGGAACTTGGGAGGTGGTGGTGTTCCCATGCGCCTCCTGCCCTTGTCTTTCTAGGTGGAAGAGGTCGCGGGTTTGGGAGGTGCTGCCGAAGAAGCCTTGGCGAGTTGCTGCAGTGCATCTTGTAGATGGTACACACTGCAGCCACGGTACGCCGGTGGTGGAGGGAGTGAATGTTTAAGGTGGTGGATGGGGTGCCAATCAAGCAGGCTGCTTTGTCCTGGATGGTGTCGAGCCTCTCGAGTGTTGTTGGAGCTGCACTCATCCAGGCAAGTGGAGAGTGTTCCCTCACACTCCTTACTTGTGCCTTGTAGATGGTAGAAAGGCTTTGGGGAGTCAAGAGGTGAGAATACCTAGCTTCTGACGTGCTCTTATTACCACATTATTTATGTGGCTGGTCCAGTTAAGTTTCTGGTCAGTTGTGACCCCCAGGATGTTGATGGTGGGGGATTCGGCAATGGTAATGTTGTTGATGTCAAGGGGAGGTGGTTAGACTCTCGCTTGTTGGAGATAGTCATTGCCTGGCACTTCTGTGGCGCAAATGTTACCTGCCCCTTATCAGCCCAAGCCTGAACATCGTCCAGGTCTTGTTGCATGCAGGCATGGACTGCTTCATTATCTGAGGAGTTGTGAATGGTGCTGAACACGGTGCTGAACACTGTGCAGTCATCAGCGAACATCCCCATTTCTGACCTTATGTTGGAGGGAAGGCCACTGATGAAGCAGCTGAAGATGGTTGGGCCTAGTATACTATCCTGAGGAACTCCTGCAGAGATGCCCTGGGACAGAGATGACTGACCTTCAATCACCACAACATCTTTCTTTGTGCTAGATATGACTCCAGCCAGTGGAGAGTTCCCCCCCGCCACAATTCCCATTGACTTCAGTTTTACTAGGGCTCCTTCATGCCACACTCGGTCATATGCTGCCTTGATGTCTAGGGCAGTCACTCTCGAATGGTTTTGGCGGAATCCAAACTGGGCATCAGTGAGCAAGTTATTGGTAAGTGCCGCTTGATAGCACTGTCGATGACACCTTCCATTACTTTGCTGATGATTGAGAGTAGACTGACGGGGCGGTAATTGGCCAGAATGAATTTGTCCTGCTTTTTGTGGACAGGACATACCTGGGCAGTTTTCCACATTGTCGGATAGATACCAGTGTTGTAGCTGTACTGGAACAGCTTGGCTACAGGCGCAGCTAATTCTGGAGCACAAGTCTTCAGCACGATAGCCGGGATGTTGTCGGAGACCATAGCCTTTGCTGTATCCAGTGCGCTCAGCCGTTTCTGGATATCACGTGGAGTGAATCGAATTGGATGAAGACTGGCTTCTGCGATGGTGGAGACCTCAGGAGTAGGCCGATATGGATCATCCACTAGGCACATTTGGCTGAAGATGGTTGCAAATGCTTCAGCCTTGTCTTTTGCACTCACATGCTGGGCTCCATCATTCAGGATGGGAATATTCATGGAGCCTCCTCCTCCAGTTAGTTGTTTAATGGTCCACCACCATTCACAACTGGATGTGGCAGGACTGCAGAGCTTTGATCTGATCCATTGATTGTGGGATCGCTTAGCCCTGTCTATAGCATGCTGCTTCTGCATTTTAGCTGTGTTGCAGCTTCCCCAGGTTGGCACCTAATTTTTAGGTACGCCTGGTGCTGCTCCTGGCATGCTCTTCTACACTTCTTGTTGAACCAAGGTTGGTCCCCTGACTTGATGGTAATGGCAGAGTGAGGGATATGCCAGGCCATGAGGTTACAGATTGTGGTGGAATACAATTCTGCTGCTGCTGGTGGCCCACAGCGCCTCATGGATGCCCAGTCTTGAGCTGCTAGATCTGTTCTGAATCTATCCCATTTAGCACGGTGGTAGTGCCACACAACACGATGGAGGGTGTCCTCAGTGTGAAGACGGGACTTAGTCTCCACAATGACTGTGCGGTGGTCTCTGCTACCAATACTGTCATGGACAGATGCATCTGCGACAGGTAGATTGGCGAGGACGAGGTCAAGTAGGTTTTTCCCTTGTGTTGGTTCTCTCACCACCTGTCGCAGGCCCAAACTGGCAGCTATGCCCTTCAGAACTCGGCCAGCTCGGTCAGTAGTGGTGCTAACGAGCCACTCTTGGTGATGGACATATATGTCCCCCACCCAGAGTACATTCTGTGCCCTTGCTACTCTCAGTGCTTCCTCCAAGTGGTGTTCAACATGGAGGAGTACTGATTCATCAGCTGAGGGAGGGTGGTAGGTGGTAATCAGCAGGAGGTTCCCTTGCCTATGCTTGACCTGAAGCCATAAGACTTCATGGGGTCCAAAATCAATGTTGAGGACTCCTAGGGCCACTCCTTCTCAACTGTACTGCCACCCCTGGTGGGTCTGTCCTGCTGGTGGGACAGGACATACCCACGGATGGTGATGGAGGAGTTTGGGGCATTGGCTGAAAGGTATGATTCTGTATGACTATGTCAGGCTGTTGCTCGACTAGTCTGTGGGCCAGCTCTCCCAATTTTGGCACAAGTCCCCAGATGTTGGTGAGGACTTTGCAGGGTCGACTGGGCTGGGTGTGCCGTTGTCGTGTCTGTAGCCGGTGCCGAGGTCAATGCCGAAGTCCCCTTTGTGACTGTGACAAAGGTAAACTATATCTCCTCATCCTTCTTGACTTGCCTGGAGCCTTTGACACGGTTGACCACTCCACCGTCGTCCAGCTGGGTGGGACTACAGTCGCTTGGTTCCATTCTTATCTATCTAATCGTAACCAGAGAATCACCTGCAACGGCTTCTCTTCCTGCTCCCACATCGTTATCTCTGGTGTCCCCCAAGGATCTATCCTTGGCCCCCTCCTATTTCTCATCTACATGTTGCCCCTTGGTGACATCATCTGGAAACACAGCATCAGTTTCCACATGTCATAGAGTCATAGAGTTATACAGCACGGATAGAGGCCCTTCGGCCCATCGTGTCTGCGCCGGCCATCACGCCCTGTCTAATCTAATCCCATATTCCAGCATTTGGTCCGTAGCCTTGTATGCTGTGGCATTTCAAGTGCTCATCCAAATGCTTCTTAAATGTTGTGAGGGTTCCTGCCTCCACAACCCTTTCAGGCAGTGAGTTCCAGACTCCAACCACCCTCTGGGTGAAAAAGTTCTTTCTCAAATCCCCTCTAAACCTCCCGCCCTTTACCTTGAATCTATGCCCCCTAGTTATTGACCCCTCTACTAAGGGAAAAAGCTCCTCAGCATCCATCCTATCTATGCCCCTCATAATTTTGTACACCTCAATCATGTCCCCCCTCAGCCTCCTCTGCTCCAAGGAAAACAAACCCAATCTGCCCAGTCTCTCTTCATAGCTGAAGCGCTCCAGCCCCGGTAACATCCTGGTGAACCTCCTCTGCACCCTCTCCAACGCGATCACATCCTTCCTGTAGTGTGGCGACCAGAACTGCACACAGTATTCCAGCTGTGGCCTAACCAGTGTTTTATACAGCTCCATCATAACCTCCTTGCTCTTATATTCAATGCCTCGGCTAATGAAGGCAAGTATCCCATGCCTTTTTTACCACCTTATCCACCTGTTCCGCCGCCTTCAGGGATCTGTGTACTTGCACACCCAGATCCCTCTGACTCTCCATCTTGCCTAGGGTCTTACCATTCATTGTGTATTCCCTTGCCTTGTTAGTCCCCCCAAAGTGCATCACCTCGCACTTTTCCGGGTTAAATTCCATTTGCCACTGTTCCGCCCATCTGACCAACCCATCTATATCGTCCTGCAGACTGAGGCTACCCTCCTCGCTATTTACCACCCTACCAATTTTTGTATCATCCGCGAACTTACTGATCATACCTTTTACATTCATATCCAAGTCATTAATGTAGACCACAAACAGCAAGGGACCCAGCACCGATCCCTGTGGTACCCCACTGGCCACAGGCTTCCAGTCACAAAAACAACCTTCGACCATCACCCTCTGCCTTCTGCCACTAAGCCAGTTTTGTATCCAATGTGCCAAGGCACCCTGGATTCCATGGGCTCTTACCTTCTTGACCAGTCTCCTGTGCGGGACTTTATCAAAGGCCTTACTGAAATCCATGTATACCACATCCACTGCGTTACCCTCATCCACACACCTAGTCACCCCTCAAAAAATTCAATCAAATTAGTCAGGCATGATCTTCCCTTGACAAAGCCATGTTGACTATCCCTGATTAATCCTTGCCTCTCCAAGTGGAGACAAATTTTGTCCCTCAGAATTTTTTCCAATAATTTTCCTACCACTGATGTTAGGCTCACTGGCCTGTAGTTCCCCGGTTTTTCCCTACTTCCCTTCTTGAATAATGGTACTACATTAGCGGTTCTCCAGTCCTCTGGCACATCCCCTGTGGCCAGAGAGGTCCTGAATATATGTGTTAGAGCCCCCGCAATCTCTTCCTTTGCCTCACACAGCAGCCTGGGATACATTTCATCCGGGCCTGGGGATTTATCCATTTTTAGGCCAGCTAAAACCACCAATACCTCCTCCCTCTCGATGTTAATATGTTCGAGCATATCACAGTCCCCCCGCCCTATTTCTATGTCTACATCGTCCTTCTCCATAGTGAAAACAGATGCAAAAAATTCATTTAGAACCCCTCCTACATCTTCCGGCTCCACACACAGATTGCCACTTTTGTCCCTAATGGGCCCTATTTTTTCCCCAGTTATCCTCTTACCCTTAATATACTTATAAAACATCTTAGGATTTTCCTTTATTTTGCTCGCCAGTGTTATTTCATGGACCCTCCTTGATCTCCTAATTTCTTTTTTAAGTATCCCCCTGCACTTTTTGTACTCCTCTAGGGCTTCCTCCGTCTTTAGCCTTTTGTATCTGCCAAAAGCCCTCCTTTTTTTCCTAATCCATTCCCGTATATCCCGACATCCAAGGTTCCCTGTGGTTTTTGGAACCACCCTTGACCTTTATGGGAACATGTTGCCATTGTATGATCTCAATCTCCTTTCTGAAAGCCTCCCATTGCTCCGATGCGGATTTTCCTACAAGTAGCTGATCCCAGTCCATTTTGGCCAGATCCTGCCTTATCCTATTAAAATCAGCCTTCCCCCAATTTAGAACCTTTATTTCCGGCCCATCCATGTCCTTTTCCATGACCACCTTAAATCTTACCATATTATGGTCACTGTCACCAAAGTGCTCACCTACTAGCACTTTTTCCACTTGGCCAGCCACATTCCCTAGAATTAGGTCCAGTACCGCCCCCTCTCTTGTAGGACTTTCTACATGCTGGCTCAAAAAGCACTCCTGGATGCACTTTAAGAATTCTACACCCTCTGAGCCTTTCACACTCTGACTATCCCAGTTAATATTGGGGAAGTTGAAATCCCCCATTATTATTACCCTATTATTTGCACATTTCTCTGAGATTTGCCTACATATCTGTTCCTCTATCTCCCCCTGACTGTTTGGAGGCCTATAGTACACTCCCAGCAAGGTGCTTGCCCCCTTTTTGTTTTTAAGCTCCACCCATATGGCCTCATTAGAGGACCCTGCTAATATATCATCCCTCCTTACTGCAGTAATTGACTCCTTAATTAATATTGCGACACCCCCTCCTCTTATACCTCCCCCTCTGTCTCGCCTGAAGATTCTGTACCCCGGAATATTGAACTGCCAGTCTTGCCCTTCCCTCAACCATGTCTCCGTGATAGCAACAATATCACACATGTGTTTATCAACACCTTCAGTTCATCCACCTTATTTGCAAGACTCCTTGCATTAAAATAGATGCCATCCAGCCTTGCCCTTATATATTTGCCCTGTCTACCAAGCTGACTTGTTTTGTTCTCTATAATTGGCAGCACATCCCCCCCTATTTCAGCTCCCCTCTGTATCCCATCCCCCTGCCAAGTTAGTTTAAACCCCCCCCAACAGTGCTAGCAAACCTCCCCGCAAGGATATTTGTCCCGCTCTGGTTCAGGTGCAACCCGTCCGACTTGTACAAGTCCCACCTTTCCCAGAAGCAGGCCCAGTGATCCAGGAAAGTAAAACCCTCCCCCCTACACCAACTCCTTAGCCACGCATTCATCTGCTCTATCCTCCCATTCCTATACTCACTAGCACGTGGCACTGGGAGTAATCCAGAGATTACAACCTTTGAGGTCCTGCTCTTTAATCTGTTACCTAGCTCCCTAAATTCTTGATGCAGGACCTCATCTCCCTTCCTTCCTATGTCATTGGTCCCAATGTGGACCACGACCTCTGCCTGCTCACCCTCCCCCTTAAGAATGCCCTGCAGCCGCTCAGTGACACCCCTGACCCTGGCCCCAGGGAGGCAACAAACCATCCTGGAGTCACGTTTGCGGCCACAGAAACGCCTATCTGTTCCCCTTACGATAGAATCCCCTACCACTATTGCTCTCCCACTCTTTTTCCTCCCTTCCTGAGCAGCAGAAGCTTCCCTGGTGCCAGGAAGCGGGCTGCTGCTGCCTTCCCCTGGTAAGTCATCCCCCTCAACAGTATCCAACTTGGTACGCTGACGACACCCAGCTCTACCTTACTACCTCTTCTCTTGACCCCTCCACGGTGTCTAAATTGTCAGATTGCTTGTCCAACATACAGTTCTGGATGAGCAAAAATTTTCACCAATTAAAAATTGGGAAGACCGAACCCATTGTTTTCGGTCCCCGTCACAAGCTCTGTTCCCTAGCCACTGACTCCATCCCTCTCCCCAACATCTGTCTGAGGCTGAACCACACTGTTCGCAACCTTGGTGTCATATTTGACCCTAAAATGAGCTTCTGACCACATATCCGCAGCATAACAAAGACCGCCTACTTCCACCTCCGTAACATCGCCCGTCTCCACCCTTTCCTCAGCTCATCTGCTGCTGAAACCCTCATCCATGCCTTTGTTACCTCCAGACTTGACTATTCCAACACACTCCTGGTCAGCCTCCCACATTCTACCCTACGTAAACTTGAGGTCATCCAAAACTCTGCTGCCCGTGTCCCAACTCGCACCAACTCCCGTTCACCCATCACCCCCGTGCTCACTGACCTACATTGGCTCCCGGTTAAGCAGCGCCTCAATTTCAAAATTCTCATCCTTGTTTTCAAATCCCTCCATGGCCTCGCCCCTCCTCATCTCTGTAATCTCCTTCAGCCCCACAACCCCGCCTCCCCCCCCCACCCGAAAGATATCTGCGCTCCTCTAATTCTGCCCTCTTGAGCATCCCTGATTATAATCACTCAACCATTGGCGGCCGTGCCTTTTGTTGCCTGGGCCCTAAGCTCTGGAATTCCCTGCCTAAACCTCTCCGCCTCGCTTCCTCTCTTTCCTCCTTTAACACGCTCCTTAAAATTTACCTCTTTGACCAAGCTTTTGGTCACCTGCCCTAATTTATGCTTATGTGGATCGGTGTCAAATTTTTTGTCTTAAAATACTCCTATGCAGCGCCATGGGACATTTTACTACGTTAAAGGTGCTATATAAATACAAGTTGTTGTTGTTTTTCTCATTAAATCTCTGAATAATATTCTAGATTTCAGGGCTCCGACATTAACTTCTGACTAGCATTTTATAACGATGGTTTTGGACTTCATTTTCTTTTAAATGTGGAGCCACTGAGTTCATCAAGCCTCTCCCTTCCACAGAGAGGCAAGTCATAAACACCGGCATAGACATGTTGGGCTGGACGGCCTGTTTCTGTGCTGTAAAATTCTATGTAATTCTATGATTTCTGCTAAATGATCCAAGTGTTAGCCGTGGCGCTGTGGTAGCACTCTAATCCCTTTATGGATTTAAGCACATAATCTAGGTTGACACACTCGTGTGGTACTGAGGGAGCGCTAGATTGCTGATCCTGCCATCTTCCTGATGAGGCATAAAACCAAAGTTCAGTTTGCCTGTTCAGGTGGATGTAAAGGATCCCATGGTATTAGGCAAAGAAAAGCAGGAGTTCTCCTGGTGTCTTGGCCAACATTTCTCGCTCCAATAAACAAATTAACTGGTAATTTATTTCATTGATTGTGGGATCTTGCTGTGTACCACCCCATATGAAAATTGTTTATCACAAGCATTTAAAGTTCCAAATAAAGATTCCATGCAATTGAGTTCCTGTGAATCTTCTTAGATTCACACATGATTAAAGAGTAGAAATCTGAATACTATTGATGTCCTGCTACCCAGTATAATTCTAAGCCATGCAGAGCAGCAGAGCATAAGATCGCAGGCTTCATTCCTAGTCTGTGCTGGTAGATTATTCCAGTGGAGTGATAGAGCTGATCTCAGTGATCTGTGAGGGCTCCTATTGATGACTGTCCAGTGACCCCTGCTGGAGGTGCATGTGTGGGGATAGGATTGAGGTCAGCTGTGATGCTCCCTGTAGTTCAGTAGCCTGTTGACACTCACGGTCTAGGTTCACACACAAAGAATACTTAGTTAGGCGAGGTATTGACACCAGTGGAATTGTATGCGAGCAGGAATCACAGGAAAGGTGACAAGAAGTTGAAACAATTGGAAGGAGAATTTCTGGCACTTGGTGAAGGTGACGGTGAAGGTGAAGACCTCTGTTTATTTTGTCTCAAAGCCATGTCACACCAGCAACATGTTCAAGGTGTAATGACACTTTTTCTAACACGAATGACGTAATGCAGAGGGGTATAAAAGTTTTGCACAAACCACAATCTCTGCTTCTCCCCTACCTGATGGCATTGACTCAATCACTTCATCCAAGTGCCCATTGCTCCAGTGAGAGGCAATGAACAATGGACCGATTTCCCAGATTCGTCAGCCTGTGGGAGAGTTTAGCCATGCTAGCAGGGAGTTACAGGCAAGCTCACCACTGTGTCCTGTCCATTAATTCAGGAGCAGGAGCCCTCACCGATCTTCCCCGCACTAATTTAGATATACAAAAATATTTGAAGAAAAGGCCAGAGTTCATCAAGGCCATCCCTTCCACAGTTCATACGCAAATCCACTTCAATGACCAACATGCCACCTGAGATCTCAATACTTTGGGGGAAAAATTGAGTCGCGGCCCCTTTGGGGTGCTAACTTCGCCGGGAAAAATTAGCGCCCCTGCGGCCGAAATTCACCGGTAGCGCCCCAAGAGGGAAGCGGGGTGCTACTGGAAGTGCCCGCCTCCCTCTTGGGGCGCTGAGAGTGAATATTGTAGCGTTATGTGCCGCTACGTGCCGCAGTGCCACGCGGTACTACAGGCCTTCCTCCCCTTCTAGCGCAGCGCGACCCAGGGCCCAGCTGAACCACCAGTGATCGGAGTGCCGACAAAAGAGCCCGGCACAAAGAGAAGTGCCGGTCTCACGGAGCGCAACCGGCACTGCGTTGGGGGGGGGCGCTGCAGAGGAGGCCGGGGATGACAGAGGGGGGCAGGTGCTGGCAGGCGGCCAGCAACAAAAATGGCCGCCCGGCACCTCCCCTTTAATTTGCGCCGCCCCGACCACAGGTAGGCCCCACCTGACCCCGTCGGACATAGCGTCTGGCAGTAAGTCAGGGGGCGCTACCGAAGGTCGCGGCTGGGGCGCTGCGCACGGTGATGACGTCATCTCCGTGATCTGCAAGGGCTCCTATTGCTAACTGTCCAGTGACCCTTGCTGGAGGCGTTGGCGGTGCCACGCCCAGGCGCTAGTTGCTTTGCGTCCATTAGCACCCTCTTAGGGCGCTAACGGGAGGCGCAAAGCAACCGAATTTTTAGGCCTTTCTTCCTAACCCACATAAAAACATGGTGTGGAGATGCCGGAGTTGGACTGGGGTGGACAAATGTAAGAAGTCACACAACACCAGGTTATAGTCCAACAGCTTTATTTGAAATCACAAGCTTTCGGAGCGCTGCTCCTTCGTCAGGTGAAGTGGAGAAATGCATAAAGACACAGCTTATATAGTCAGAGAATCATGTCAGATGTTTACAGGTAATGTTTCCAACTGCCATTTATCACACCTCGGCAGAGAGATAATCACAGCAATCGTCGAGCAGAAACTGATAGCCAAGTTCCGCACCCATGAGGACGGCCTCAACCGAGATCTTGGGTTCATGTCACGCTACATGTAACCCCACCTGACGCAGGGTCATCCAGACTCGAGTCGACATTGGCTTGCTTGTTCTCTCTACACAGATGCGGCCGGACCTGCTGTGATTTCCAGCAAAAAAAAAGTTTTTTGTCTGTTTTTTTGTTTTTCATACAGACCCCAGCATCTGCAATATTTGACCCCTTGTGACCCCACCTCATTGTTCTTTGATGTAATGTTTTCCTGACTGACCTGTTTGGACACCATTCACACCTTTGATTGCTGTGATTATCTCTCTGCCGAGGTGTGATAAATGGCAGTTGGAAACATTACCTGTAAACATCTGACATGATTCTCTGACTATATAAGCTGTGTCTTTATGCATTTCTCCACTTCACCCGACGAAGGAGCAGCGCTCCAAAAGCTTGTGATTTCAAATAAAGCTGTTGGACTATAACCTGGTGTTGTGTGACTTCTTACACATAAAAACAGATGTATTAATATCTCTATAACCACCAATCCCCATTCTCAACAAATAACGATCGGAATCCATTTGAAAGGTTGTCAGCTCATTAACAGCAGCCCATCAAAGACTGCGATGATGCGAGTCCTTCACCTATATTATTAAGGACATGAAAACAGGGCACTTGGAAAAATCACAATATTAGGCAGAGTCAACACGGTTTTATGAAAGGGAAATCGTGTTTTACAAATCTATTAGAGTTTTTTGAGGGTGTAACTGGCAGGGTAGATAAGGGGGAACCAGTGGGTGTAGTGTATCTAATTTTCAGAAGGCATTCGATAAGGTGCTACACAAGAGGTTGTTACAGAAGATAAGGGCTCATGGGTTTGGGGGTAATATACTAGCATGGGCTGAGGATTGGTTACTGGACAGAAAACAGAGTAGGGGTAAATGGGTCATTTTCGGGATGGGAGGATGCAACTAGTGGGGTACCGCAAGGATCAGTGCTTGAGCCTCAGCTATTTACAATCTATATCAATGATTTAGATGAGGGGACCGAGTGCAATATATCCAAATTTGCTGACGATACAAAGCTAGGTGAGAAAGTAAGCTTTGGATACGAAGGGAATCAAGGGAACGATAGCGTAGTGGTAATGTCACTGGGCTAGTAATCCGTAGGCCTGGCCTTGATCCAGAGACATGAGTTCAAATCCCGCCACGGCAACTGCGGAATTTAAATTCAGTTAATTAAATAAATCAGGAATAATTACTAGTATCTGTAATGGTAACCATGAAACTATTGTCGTAAAAACCCAACTGGTTAGGGAAGGAAATCTGCCGTCCTTACCTGGTCTGGCCTATATGTGACTCCAGACCCACAGCAATGTGGTTGACTCTTAACTGCCCTCTGAAATGGCCTAGCAAGTTACTCAGTTGTAACAAACTGCGAGAAACAAAATAATAAAAATGAAACCGGACGGACCACCCGGCTACGGACACGGCACCGGCTGCGGACACGGCAACGCTGCAACGTCCTCCTCCCCAACATTTGGGGACTTGTGTCAAAATTGGGAGAGCTGTCCCACAGACTAGTTAAGCAACAGCCTGAGATAGTCATACTCACAGAATCACACCTTTCAGCCAATGTCCATCCATCACCATCCCTGGGTATGTCCTGTCCCACCGGCAGGACAGACCCACCAGGGGTGGCGGCACAGTGGTATACAGTCGGGAAGGAGTGGCCCTGGGAGTCCTCAACATTGACACCGGACCCCATAAAGTCTCATGGCTTCAGGTCAAACATGGGCCAGGAAACCTCCTGCTGATTACTACCTACCACCCTCCCTCAGCTAATGAATCAGTACTTTGCCATGTTGAACACCACTTGGAAGTAGCAAGGGCACAGAATGTGGGGGACTTCAATGTCCATCACCAAGAGTGGCTCGGTACCACCACAGCTGGCCGAGTCCTGAAGGACAAAGCTGCCAGTCTGGACCTGCGACAGGTGGTGAGAGAACCAACATGAGGGGTAAAACCCATTTGACCTCGTCCTCACCAATCTACCTGTTGCAGATGCATCTGTCCATGACAGTGTTGGTAGCTGTGACCACCGCAGTTATTGTGGAGACAAAGTCCCTCTTCACACTGAGGACACCCTCCATCATGTTGTGTGGCACTACCATCATGCTAAATGATCTAGCAGCTCAAATGAGGCACTGTGGGCCATCAGTAGCACCAGCAGAATTGTATTCCACCACAATCTGTAACCTCATGGACTGGCATATCCCTCCCTCACTCTACCATTACCATCAAGCCAGGGGACCATCCCTGGTTCAATGAGGAGTGTAGAAGAGTATGCCAGGAGCAGCACCAGACGTACCTAAATGTGAGGTGCCAACCTGGGGAAGCTGCAACACAGGACTACATGCATGCTTAAAAAGCAGAAGCAGCATGCTATAGACAGGGCTAAGCGATCCCACAATCAACGGATCAGATCAAAGCTCTGCAGTCCTGCCACATCCAGTTGTGAATGGTGGCGGTCAATTAAACAACTAACGGGAGGAGGAGGCTCCATGAATATCTCCACCCTCAATGAAGGTGGAGCCCAGCATGTGAGTGCAAAAGACAGAGCTGAAGCGTTTGCAACCATCTTCAGCCAGAAGTGCCGAGTGGATGATCCATATCAGCCTACTCCTGAGGTCCCCACCATCACAGAAGCCAGTCTTCAGCCAATTCGATTCACTCCACATGATATCAAGAAACGACTGAGTGCACTGGATACAGCAAAGGCTATGGGCCCCGACAACATCCAGGCTATCATGCTGAAGACTTGTGCTCCAGAACTAGCCACGCCTCTAGCCAATCTGTTCCAGTAC
Organism: Somniosus microcephalus; assembly: GCF_052327205.1. Lineage (NCBI taxonomy): Eukaryota > Metazoa > Chordata > Chondrichthyes > Squaliformes > Somniosidae > Somniosus > Somniosus microcephalus. The sequence goes on along the minus strand of NC_140999.1, from coordinate 198,562,543 downwards.
AGCTACAACACTGGCATCTATCCGACAATACGGAAAACTGCCCAGGTGTGTCCTGTCCACAAAAAGCAGGACAAATCCAATCCGGCCAATTACCGCCCATCAGTCTACTCTCAATCATGAGCAAAGTGATGGAAGGCGTCATTGACAGTGCTATCAAGCGGCACTTACTCACCAATAACCTGCTCACTGATGCCCAGTTTGGGTTCCGCCAAGACCACTCGGCTCCCGACCTCATTACAGCCTTGGTCCAAACATGGAGAAAAGGAGCTGAATTCCAGGGGTGAGGTAAGTGACTGCCCTTGACATCAAGGCAGCATTTGGCCGAGTGTGGCATCAAGGAGCCCTAGTAAAACTGAAGTCAATGGGAATCAGGGGGAGGAGAACGCTCCACTGGCTGGAGTCATACCGAGCACAAAGGAAAATGGTTGTGGTGATTGAAGGTCAATCATCACAGCCCCAGGACATCACTGCAGGAGTTCCTCAGGGCAGTGTCCTAGGCCCAACCATCTTCAGCTGCTTCATCAATGACTTTCCCTCCAACATAAGGTCAGAAGTGGGGATGTTCGCTGATGACTGCACAGTGTTTAGCACCATTCACAACTCCTCAGATAATGAAGTAGTCCATGCCCGCATGCAACAAGATCTGGACGATGTTCAGGCTTGGGCTGATAAGTGGCAGGTAACATTCGCGCGACAGAAGTGCCAGGCAATGACTATCTCCAACAAGCGAGAGTCTAAACACCACCCCTTGACATTCAACGGCATTACCATCACCAAATCCCCCACCATCAACATCCTGGGGGTCACCATTGACCAGAAACTTAACTGGACCAGCCACATAAATACTGTGGCAACAAGAGCAGGTCAGAGGCTCGGTATTCTGTGGCGAGTGTCTCACCTCGTGACTCCCCAAAGCCTTTCTACCATCTACAAGGCACAAGTAAGGAGTGTGATGGAATACTCTCCACTTGCCTGGATGAGTGCAGCTCCAACAACACTCAAGAAGCTCGACACCATCCAGGACAAAGCAGCCCGCTTGATTGGCAGCCCTTCTACCACCTTAAACATCCACTCCCTCCACCACCGGCGTACTGTGGTTGCAGTGTGTACCATCGACAAGCTGCACTGCCGCAACTCGCCAAGGCTTCTTCGGCAGCACCTATCAAACTCGCGACCTCTTCCACCTAGAAGGACAAGGGCAGCAGGCGCATGGGAACACCATCACCTCCAAGTTCCCCTCCAAGTCACACACCAGCCTGACTTGGAAGTGTATCGGGCCGATCCTTCATCGTCGCTGGGTCAAAATCCTGGAACTCCCTCCCTAACAGCACTGTGGGAGCACCTTCACCACACGGACTGCAGCGGTTCAAGAAGGCAGCTCACCACCACCTTCTCAAGGGCAATAAATGCTGGCCTTGCCAGCGACGCCCACATCACATAAACGAATTTTAAAAAATATGGGATCGGGTGAGAAAGTGGAGTTGAGGTTGAAGTTCAGCCATGATCTTTTTGAATGGTGGAGCAGGCTCGAGGGGCCAAATGGCCTAATCCTAATTCTTATGTCCTTATGTAATACCTGGATCATTAGCTTCTTCTTCGTCATCACGTTCTTTGTCCTGAAAAACAGAGAAATTACTGATTTTGTTCATAGATTTGTCTCTGTAGCTTTCTACAATCTCAGAAATGCAGACTTTCTTCCCAAATCTGTATTATATTTTTTAATTTATCTTTTATGATGAATTTCTGTGCATCAGGCCAGCATTCTCAGGGCACATCCAGAGCAGACAGTGATAGAGTAAAGCTCCCTCTACTCTGCCCCAAGAATGTGCGTTGTTAGTAAAGGATGAAATCAGAGCAATAGTGAGAAAGGATATTGGCTCAGAAAATCAAGATGTAGAATCAGTCTGGATGGAGCTAAGAAACACTAAGGGGCAGAAAACATTGGTGGGAGTTGTCTATAGGCCTCCAAACAGTAGTGGTAATGTAGGGGATGGCATCAAACAGGAAATTAGAGATGCATGTAACAAGGGTACAACAGTAATCATGGGTGACTTTATTCTACATATAGACTGGCCAAACCAAATTAACAATAATACTGTGGAGGATGAATTTCTGGAGTGTGTCCGAGATGGTTTTTTAGACCAGTACATTGAGGAGCCAACTAGGGAACAGGCTATCCTAGATTGGGTATTGTGCAATGAGAAGGGGTTAATTAATAATCTTGTTTTGCGGGCTCCTTTAGGGAAGGGTGACCATAACATGATAGAATTCTTCATTAAGATGGAAAGTGAAGATGTCCAATCTGAAACTAGGGTCCTAAATCTAAACAAAGGAAACTACGAAGGTATGAGGAGTGAGTTGGCTTTGATAGATTGGGGAGCTTTATAAAAGGCATGACAGTGGATAGGCAATGGCTAATATTTAAGGAACGAATGCATGAATTGCAGCAGTTATACATTCCTTTCTGGCGCAAAAATACAAAAGGAAAAGCGGCCCAACCACGGCTAACAAAAGAAGTTAAGGATAGTATTAGATCCAAAGAGGAGTCATATAAAGTTGCCAGAAAAAGTAGCAAGCCTGAGGATTGGGAGCAGTTTAGAGTTCAGCAAAAAAGGACCAAGAGATTGATTAAAAGGGGAAAAATAGAGTATGAGAGTGAACTTTCAAGGAACATAAAAGCAGATTGTAAAAGCTTCTACAAGTATGTAAAAAGAAAAAGATTAGTGTAGACAAATGTAGGTCCCTTACAGTCAGATATGGGAGAATTTGTAATGGGGAACAAGGAAATGGCTGAGCAATTAAACAAATACTTTAGTTCTATCTTCATGGAAGAGGACACAAATAACTTCCCAGAAATGCTAGGGAACCAAGGGTCTAGTGAGAAGGAGGAATTAAAGGAAATTAGTATCAGTAAAAAAATAGTGCTGGAGAAATTAATGGGACTGAAAGCCCATAAATCCCCAGGGCCCGATAATCTGCATCTCAGAGTACTAAAAGAGGTAGCCATGGAAATATTGGTTGTCCTCTTCCAAAATTCTATAGATTATAGAACAGTTCCTGCAGATTGGAGGGTGGCAAATGTAACCCCACTATTTAAAAAAGGAGGGAGAGAAAACAGGGAACTACAGATCGGTTAGCCTAACATCAGTAGTAGGGAAAATGCTAGAGTCTATTATAAAGGATGTGATAACAGGACACTTAGAAAATATCAACAGGATTAGAGAAAGTCAACATGGATTTATGAAAGGGAAATCGTGTTTGACAAACATACTGAAGTTTTTTGAGGATGTAACTGGTAGAATAGACAAGGGAGAACCAGTGAATGTGGTGTATTTGGATTTTCAGAGGGCCTTTGATAAAGTCCCACATAAGAGGTTAGTGTGCAAAATTAAAGCACATGGGATTGGGGGTAATATACTGGCATGGATTGAAAATTGGTTAACAGACAGGAAACAGAGTAGGAATAAATGGGACTTTTTCAGGGTGGCAGGCGGTGACTAGTGGGGCACCGCAGGGATCAGTGCTTGGGCTCCAGCTATTCACAATATATATCAATGATTTGGATGAGGGAACCAAATGTAATATTTCCAAGTTTGCTGACGACACGAAACTAGGTGGGATTGAGTTGTGAGGAGGATGCAAAGAGGCTTCAAGGTGATTTAGACAAGTTGAGTGAGTGGGCAAATACATGGCAGATGCAGTATAACGTGGATAACTGTGAAGTTATCCACTTCGGTAGGAAAAACAGAAAGGTAGAGTATTATTTAAATGGTGATAGATTGGGAAATGTTGATGTACAAAGGGATCTGGGTGTCCTTGTACACCAGTCACTCAAAGCAAACATGCAGGTGCAGCAAGCAGTTAGGAAGGCAAATGGTATGTTGGCCTTCATTGCAAGAGGATTTGAGTACAGGAGCAAGGATGTCTTACTACAGTTATACAGGCCTTGGTGAGACCACACCTGGAGTACTGCGTACAGTTTTGGTCTCCTTACCCAAGAACAGATATACTTGCCATAGAGGGAGTGCAGCAAAGGTTCACCAGACTGATTCCTGGGATGGCAGGACTGTCGTATGAGGAGAGATTGGGTCGACTAGGCCTATATTCACTAGAGTTCAGAAGAATGAGAGGGGATCTTGTGGAAACATAACATTCTGACAGGGCTAGACAGACTGGATGCAGGGAGGATGTTTCCCCTGGCTGGGGGATCTAGAACGAGGGGTCACAGTCTCAGGATACGGGGTAGGACATTTAGGACTGAGATGAGGAGAAATTTCTTCACTCAGAGTGTGGGGAACCTGTGGAATTCTCTACCACAGACAGCTGTGGAGGTTAAGTCACTGAATATATTTAAGAAGGAGATAGATAGATTTCTAGACACAAAAGGCATCAAGGGGTATGGGGAGAGAGCAGGAATATGGTATTGAGATAGTGGATCAGTCATGATCGTATTGAATGGCGGAGCAGGCTCGAAGGGCCGAATGGCCTACTCCTGCTCCTATTTTTTATGTTCTATGTTTCTCACTTCAAAGCTCAGAACTCCCTCCCCGCTTCACTCCCATGTTTCCATTTACCACAGTCTTGCTGAATGAAATTTCACACAAGTCATTTCAGCACAAAAGGAGGCCATTTGCCCTTCATGGCACCCAAGCACTCTTAATTAAATTTCCTGCCAATTCTCCATATTTAGTGCTAGGCAAGTATAACATTCTAGGCAATTTTATGATCTGGACCAAGCTGCACCAGGAGCTGGATCGAGACTGCTCCAGGAGCTGGATTTTTGTTTCTGTTCCTGGGATGTGGGTGTTGCTGACAAGGCCAGAATTTATTGTCCATCCCTAATTGCCCTCGAGTGTCTCGCTAGGCCATTTCAGAAGGCAGTTAAGAGTCAACCACATTGTTGTGGGTCTGGAGTCACATATCGGCCAGACCAGGTAAGGACGGCAGATTTCCTTCCCTAAAAGGACATTAGTGAACTAGTTGGGTTTTTAAGACAATCTGATAGTTTCATGGTCACCATTACTGATACAAGCCTTTTATTCCAGATTTATTTAATGGTCACCATTACTGATACAAGCCTTTTATTCCAGATTTATTTAATTAACTGAATTTAAATTCTCCAGCTGCCGTGGTGGGATTTGAACTCACGTCTCTGGATTATTAGTCCAGGCCAATTGAGACGCCAAACTCATTTCACACAAATCCTGACAGTGGGGGTGCAGCTAACAGGTTTAGAATTATATACAATCTTTCTAATGTTAGCCACACAACAAGAATGTGTTTATAGCACGCCTTTAACATAGAAAAAATGCCCCAAGGTGCTTCACAGAGGCAGTCGGGAAAAACAGACCAGAGGAGGACCGACCAAAACAAAAGCAAAATACTGCGGACGCTGGAAATCTGAAATAAAAACAGAAAATGCTGGAAATACTCAGCATGTCAGAGAGCATCGGTGGAGAGAGAAACAGAGTTAACGTTTCAGGTCAATGACCTTTCATCAGAACCGGAAAAAGCTAGATATAGCAGGTTTTAAACAAGTACAGAGGCAGGGAAAGGGGGAGGGGAGGAAAGAACAAAGGTCTGTGATAGGGTGGAGGGCATTAAATGACAAAAGGGATGATGGTGCGAGGCAAAAGGAGATGGTAATGGGACAAGTTAAAGAAAGAAAATATGGGTCGAGAGGAGGTGTAAATGGGAATGGCAGAATCATCAGCAACAGCTGCTGTCTGAATAATAGGGGCCGAGGTTATGGTCTGAAATTACTGAACTCAATGTTGAGTCCGGAAGGCTGTAAAGTGCCTAATCAAAAGACGAGGTGCTGCTCCTCGAGTTCACGTTGAGCTTCATTGGAACATTGTAGGAGGCCGGGGACAGAGAGGTCAGAGCAGGAGAATTAAAGTAACAGGACGGACCAAAAGTTTGGTCAAAGAGGTAGTTTTAAACAAGGTTTTAGAAGAGGAGTTTGAGGTTGAGAAGTGAAGGGTTTAAGGATGGAATTCAGAGCATAGGCCCCAAGAGACTAAGGGCACTGCCACCAAAGGTGTTGCAAAGGGAAGGGGATGTACAAGAGGCCAGAGTTAGAGGGACAGAGAGTTTAGGGAAGGGTTTGCAGGACTGGAGGAGGTTAGAGATAGGGAGGTGTGTGGGGGTTTTCTAAGGAGTGGGGCGATGATAAAAGTTTTGGAAGGGATGTAGGTAGTGCCTGAGGAGAGGGAACTATTTACAATATCAGCTAGCTTAGGGACCAGGAACAGAGTTTAATGGGAATGGGGTTAAAGGAGTAGGAGCTTGGTCTCATGGAGGAGATTATTGCATCTTGACTGAACAGTAATGAATAGAGGAGACGGAATGTACCTTTTACTATTTATTAAGTAAATGGGTGGACATTACAGCACATTGTCTTTCACTTTCACTTTCGGGTTCTGCCTTGCAGACAAAGTAAAACCGAGCCCCCCAGCACCCCCTTCAGGTAACACCCGGGAACTGGGACAAACTTAATTGAAGCAAAACTCAAAACACAACACTCCTTTCCCCCAGATAAAACCCCTTAGTCCTCCAGGCGTCTGGGACGGAATCTAACCCGACTTGAGCGCCGCTGGACAGGCATAGTCGGGGTGCCACTGCTAGCCGCAGGAAAACCTTCCTCCGTGGCTGATAACTCCGTGACACCTTCTGTCGATGTGGCTTCTGTCGTTGTTGCAGGAAGCAGGCCGTCACTGCCTGGCAGAGGTGGTGGAGACAATGGCCTAGCCTGTGACGTCTCTGTTACTCTCACCGGAGTACGACCCCGTAGCTGGTCTACATGGCGTCTGTGTAGCTGGCCATCAGGTGTACGGACACTGTACAACAGGGGACCCGTGGCCTTCTCCACCACGGCAGGCATCCATTTATCTCCTCCTGCATAGCAACGGGCAAACACAGTCTCTGACGGCTCGAACTGCCTGGCGGTGCCCTGGTGCTTCTTAGCCAGCTCCTCTTGCTTTGTGTGCATCTCATCCCTGTAGTCCGGGTGTAGCCGGTCCAGTGCAGTCGCCAGCCGGCGACCCATCAGCATCTCGGCAGGACTCTTCCCCGTTGCTGAGTTTGGTGTGGTATGCTGTGATAACAGGAACCTGGCCAATCTGGTTTGCCAGTCCCCCCGCAGATATCCTCACCAGTGCCTCTTTTGTGGTTTGCACCATCCTCTCTGCCTGCCCGTTAGAGGAGGGGTGATAGGGCGCTGTGGTCACGTGGCGGATCACGTTTCTGCCTGCAAAAGCCTTGAACTCCGCTGACGTGAAGGCTGCTCCATTGTCCGAAACCAGCACGTCGGGGACCCCGTGTGTGGCAAACAGCAAACGCAACGCATTGATCACTGCACTGGATGTCATGGAGCTCATGATAGCCACCTCCAGCCATTTCGAATGAGAATCCACCACTATCAAAAAGACCTTCCCCTGAAATGGCCCTGCAAAGTCAATGTGGAGTCTTGACCATTTACGAGTGGTCCACTCCCAGGGGTGAAGGGGAGCCTTGGATGGGCTATGGCGAGTCAGCTGACATGTCTCACAGCTCTTTACCACCTCCTCCACGTCTCGGTCCAACCCCGGCCACCAGACGTAGCTTCTCGCCAATGCCTTCATGTGCACAATCCCAGGGTGTGAATCATGCAGCATTTTCAGCACCTCCTCTCTTGCGGCAGCAGGAACCACCACACGGCTTCCCCAGAGCACGCAGTTCTTGTGTGCAGACATTTCATGGCGCCTCTGAACGAAGGGCTTGAAATGCTCCTCCTGGACCTCGGAGGGCCAGCCATGCAGCAGCCAGCGTAGCATCCGTGATAAGACTGGATCTTTCTGTGTGAGGCTGCCAATCCGCTGGGCATGGAGTGGGGCCTCCGGAACCTCCTCCAGTAGCAGCACCTCCAGGGGTGGTGGCGTCTCAGCCATCGGCCGGTTCAAAGGCAAGCGACTCAGAGCATCAGCATTAGCCAGCATCTTCCCAGGCCTGTAGCAAAGTTCATAACAGTAGGCCCCCAACATCAGACTCCACTGAAGCATACGCGGTGATATGATCTGGGGCATGGGCTTGGAGTGATGCAGGAGCCCCAAGAGTGGCTTGTGGTCTGTGTAGATGATGAACTGTCTCCCTAACAGGTACTGGCTGAACTTCTTTACCCCAAATATGATGGCTAGGGCCTCCTTGTCAATCTGGGCGTAATTACGTTCTGTTGTTGAGAGTGTTCTTGAGGCAAAACTGATAGGCGCTTCCCGGCCATCTGGCTCTATGTGACCCAACAGAGCTCCCAGCCCGTATGGTGAGGCATCACACACCAACACCAATGGCTTGTTTTCATCATAGTGTGCCAGAACCTTATCGGCTTGTAGCAGTTCCTTTGCCTGTCTGTAGGCTGTTTCATGAGTTGAGGTCCAGTTCCACACTGTTGCTTGGTCTAACAGCCTGTGCAGTGGCTCTAAGATTGTGGCTTTGCCCTTGAGAAAACAACTGTAGAAGTTTAACACTCCGAGGAATGCCCGCAGTTTGGTCTTGTTCTTGGGGGTGGGAGCGCTCCTGATAGCCTCCACCTTCTCCGTAGTCGGATGCACACCGTCTTTGTCCACTCGGAATCCCAAGAACTCCACCCCATTGGCAGCGAACACACATTTCTCCTTCTGAAGGCGTAGTCCTACCTCAGCCAGCCGGCGTAGTACTTCCTGCAGCCGCTCATCATGGGCTTTCTGTGTCTTGCCTGTAATCATTATGTCATCCAAGTAAGGCTGAACTCCCGGAACACCAGCCAACAGGGTGTCCATGAACCTCTGAAAGATTGCCACAGCCGTAGACACCCCAAACTGCAGCCTTGTGGCTTGGAAAAGTCCTCGGTGGGTGTTGATTGTCAACAGCTCGGCTGACTCTTCATCCAGGACCAGTTGCTGGTATGCTTGCTTGAGATCCAGCTTGGTGAACAGAGTGCCTCCAGCCAGTGTTGAAAACAGCTCTGTAACTGTTGGTAAGGGATACACATCTGGTAACACAGCAGTATTAACTGTACATCTGTAATCTCCACAGATTCGCAGGCCCCCATCCTTCTTTGCAATGGGCACGATAGGGGTGGCCCAACGGGAGTTCTTCACTGGCAAGAGAACCCCTTGGTTCACCAGCTTATCCAGGGCCTCATCCACCTTCTTGCGCAACGCAAAAGGCACTGGTCGCGCCTTGAAGAACTTAGGCGCTACCCCTGGGTCCACTTCGATTGAGACTGGCGGTCCTCGACAGGCCCCGAACTCACCAAAAACCTCTTCATAGTTCTCCAACATAGGCATTATGGGCTGTCGCTGTACCGTGTGTACTCCTGTCACTTCAATACCTAGGGGCTCAAACCAATCTCTGCCCAGTAGGCTTGTGCCCTGCCCCGCCACCACAAAGTGGAAGTGTGTCCTTGACTGCCTGATACTTAACTTCCACATGAATCATACCCAGCACCTGGAGTTGAGCTTGGGACCACTGCCGTAGCACGCCACTGACCTGAGCCATCGCCGGGGGTTCACTTGGCCACAGCCTATTGTAAGTCTCTTCACTTATCAACGAACACGCTGAGCCTGAATCCACCTCCATGCAGAGTGGTGCCCCATTCATGATCACATTTGCCGTGTATCCCCACCGTCCGTGGGGTAGCTGCTCAGCTTCCGTGGTATACACTGTGTACTCAACGTTGTCCTCCAGTGTCAGGGTGTGCGTCTGCGATGCTTGTGTTGGCTCTGCTGCAGCAGCCTGAGCTTTCTTCATGCAGACACGAGCTATGTGTCCTCTTTTCTTACAGAAATGACATACCGCTGACACAAATTTGCATGTAGTGGAACCATGGAGAGCCCCACAGCGGAAACATTTTCTTCCTGTCTCTTTAGTTGCCTCCATGTCTCTCGCAGCAGCAGCTGTGCCTGTGGTATTGTGCACCTCCAGGGCGGCCTGAGATGGTGCTGCCTCTGTACGGAGCATACGTGTGTTCATCGATGCAGCCTCTGCTGCTAAAGCCTTCTCCTCGGCCAGTCAGAACGTCAGGGCCTTCTCCGCTAACAGCTGTCTCTGCAATGCCGAGTCCAGCACTCCACACACAATCCGATCACGGAGCATATTGTCTAACTGGTCACCAAAATTACAATGTAATGAGCGTTTCCTCAACTCAGCAATGTAACTTGAAATAGATTGTCCAGGCTGTTGTTTACAATTGTGAAAATGGAAACGCTGCACAATCTCTGAGGGTTTTGGGTTAAAATGTTTCTGCAGCTTCTCAATCAAATCAGCATAATCCACCTCACCACGTTTACGAGGAGCCACCAATGAACGCAGGACGGAGTAAGTAGCAGCTCCGCATACACTTAGCGCTTCTTCTCCTCTTTGTCAATATTATTGGCCTCAAGGAAACACCCCAGTCTTTCTGCGTATTCCTCCCATGAACTGTCCTTATCCCCAGAGAACTCTTCAATACGTCCCAAGGTCATCATAGTTTTATTGTGCACTGTCCCTTTAAGATCCACGGACTTTTTCTTTTTTTTTTTAATTCTTTTTCTCCGCCGGCCAGAGTTACGGTAGCTACACTCACGGTAGTTGCCTGGCCCGCACAATACTCTGTCCGCCGTCTACGTCGCAGCTAGCCAACTATCAAAATGCCGTTGATGTTGCTAGCTGAGTGGCCCGCTCGTCGCAATTTCCAATATCACGGCTGTAGGTTCGCATGTCTATCTCCGCCCTTCTAGAGAGTTCAACAGCCACCTCGTTGCCAGTATTGCATCTTGACCGAACAGTAATGAATAGAGGAGACGGAATGTACCTTTTACTATTTATTAAGTAAATGGGTGGACATTACAGCACATTGTCTGCAAGGCAGAACCCGAAAGTGAAAGTGAAAGACAAAGACAAAGTAAAACCGAGCCCCCCAGCACCCCCTTCAGGTGACACCCGGGAACTGGGACAAACTTAATTGAAGCAAAACTCAAAACACAACAGAGATGAACTTAGAGAGGCATGAGGGGAGTTGAGAGAGAAACTAGAAAGAGAAAGACAGGGGTTCAGGGTTAGAGTTCTGGAATTAGGGAGAGGTTTGGCTAGGTGGGAAGGGAGAAGGAGATAAGCTGCTGAACAGAGGGTCTCTATCTTGGCGATGTATTCACTTGGTGTTAGAGGTGAGGAGGGAGGGCGAAGGTGAGACAGGTTTTAGGAAATGGTTGGTGGTGAGAAAAGAAGCCGGGGTTATTTACCTTGCCAATGATCCTAGAGAAGTGGGCACTTTTAGTAGAGGAGAGTGAGGCCTGATAGAGTTTGATATGGCCCAGCTAAATCTGGCCATGGATGGCTAACATGGCAAAGCCAGGTGTGTGACAGGTATGTTCAAGTTTTGCACCTGTTAGGCTTGAGGGAGTGGGAGAATGACTGGGGTGGGAGACAGTGAAGATTTTACATAGAAACATAGAAGATAGGAGCAGGAGTAGCCATTCGGCCCCTCGAGCCTGCTCCGCCATTCAATGAGATCAGGCTGATCATCCAAACTCAGTACCCTGTCCCTGCCTTCTCCCCATATCCCTTGATCCCTTTAGCCTTAAGAAATATATCTAACTACTTCTTGAATATATTCATGAATTGGCCTCAACTGCCTTCTGTGGTAGAGAATATCACAGGTTCACCACTCTCTGGGTGAAGAAATTCCTCATCTCTGTCCTAAATGGCTTAACCCTTATCCTTAGACTGTGACCCCTGGTTCTGGAATCCACGACCATCGGGAACATCCTTCCTGCATCTAGTCTGTCTAGTCCTGTTAGAATTTTATAACTTTCAATGAGATCCCCTCTCATTCTTCTAAACTCCAGCGATCTCTCCTCATACGTCATTCCTGCCATCCCAGGTAACAGTCTGGTGAATCTTCGCTGCACTCCCTCCATGGCAAGAACATCCTTCCTCAGATAAGGCGACCAAAACTGCACACAATACTCAAGGTGTGGTCTCACCAAGGCCCTGTACAACTGCAGCAAGACATCCTTGTTCCTGTACTCGAACCCTCTCGCAATGAAGGCCAACATACCATTTGCCTTCTTAACCGCCTGCTGCACCTGCATGCTTACCTTCAGCGACTGGTGCACAAGGACACCCAGGTCTTGTTGCACTTCCCCTTCTCCCAATCTATTACCGTTCAGATAATAATCTGCCTTCCTGTTTTTGCCACCAAAGTGGATAACCTCGCATTTATCCACATTATACTGCATCTGCCATGCATCTGCCCAATCACCCAACCTGTCTAAATCATACTGGAGTTTCTCAACATCCTCCTCACAGCACACAACCCACCCAGCTTTGTGTCGTCTGCAAACTTGGAGATATTACATCTAGTTCCCTCGTCTAGATCATTAATATATATTGTGAATAGCTGGGGTCCTAGGACCGACCCCTGCGGTACCCCACTAGTCACGGCCTGCCACTCGGAAAAAGACCCTTTTATTCCAACTCTTTGCTTTCTGTCTGCCAACCAGTTCTCTATCTAAGTCAGTACCTTGCCCCCAATCCCATGTGCCTTAACTTTACACACTAATCTCTTATGCGGGACCTTATCGAAAGTCTTCTGAAAGTCCAAATACACCATATCCACTGGTTCTCCCTTATCTATTCTACCAGTTACATCCTCAAAAAATTCCAGTCGATTAGTCAAGCACGATTTACCTTTTGTAAATTCATGTTGACTTTGTCCGATCCTGTCACTGTTTTCCAAGTGCTCTGCTATTACATCTTTTATAATGGACTCTAGCATTTTCCCCACTACCGATGTCAGGCTTACCGGTCTATAATTCCCCATTTTCTCTCTACCACCTTTTTAGGCGCTAACTTCACCAGGGCACTACCTTTAGCATCCTGAAAAGGTTAGCACCCCCGTGACCCGAAATTCAATGGTAGCGGCCCAAGCAGGAGGCTGGGCGCTACTGGAAGCGCTTCCCCTCCCTCGAGGCGCTCCAGCCCAATATCGCGGCGCTACGTGCCGCAGTGCCATGCGCGCTGGCACGTCGCGCCGCAGTACTGCAGGCCTTCCTCCCCTTATTAAAGGGGACGGGTCTTACACAGCGCTAACCGGGGCCCAGCTGGGTCACCAGGGAGCAGGGTGCCGGTTGCCCGACTGCGGCTAGCACCCCGCGGGGGGACGGCAGAGGGGGCAGGTGCTGGTAGGCGGCACCTCCCCTTTAAATATCGCTGCCCCTGTTGCACGTGCACCTTCCTGACCCTGTCAGACATAGCATCTGGCGGTACGTCAGGGGTGCAACTGATGTTTGCGGCCGGAGCGCGAGCAGGGCACTGCGCATGGCAATGATGTCAAAACCGGAGGCGCAGCGCTGAATTTCGCAGGAGGCGTTAGTGGCGCCGCGCCCGAGCGCTAGTTGTTTTGCGCCCCATTAGGGCAGCACAAAGCAACCAAATTTTGCCCCCCTTGTGTTCTCCTCACAGCTTACTGTCCCAGCTAGCTTTGTATTGTCAGCAAACTTGGATACATTACACTCGGTCTCTTCATCTAGATCCTTAATATAGATTGTAAATAGCTGAAGCCCCAACACTGATCTTTGCGGCACCCCACTAGTTACAGCCTGCCAACCCAAGAGGATTGCTGACGATACGTGTGTTGAAGGTGGAGGTGAGGGAGTGGTTAAGTAAATCAACAACTGCAGTGGTATTATGAGAATTGGAGGACTAAAGATTAGGTGGCTGGGAGTTTGAAAGTACAGTTGTAAGCGACTTGGGTGAGATGCAGAAGGAAGTGGGGTTGGAAGGGAGTCGGGGGATGTGGGTTGTGAGGGATGAAAGGAAGTGGTTGGAGTTTTCCTCGTCAGTGATCAAGACCATGGGAGTAGAGTGGAGATGTCGGGGTCAAGGGGGTGGCCATGAAATTAATAGGGGAGCTTATATGGGGGGAGAGGTTTAGGGAGGGCAAGAGGGCAGTAAGTTTGGAGCAGAGCGGGTAAGAGGAGCTGAAATGAAGATTGAAATCACCGAGGATGAGGAGTTACTCAATGGATAGGCTGAGGGAGGAAAGAATGGAAGTTATCTCTTGGTGGGGCATGGGAATAAACAACAAGGATTTTAAAGGCGAGACAATAGGGATTAAACAGTGAGGTGCTTGAAGGAGGAAAAGGTGCCAGAGGGGCAACACCTCCTTAAAACTCACCTCTTTGATCAAGCTTTTGGTCAATCCTCTTAATATTTCCTTCATTGGCTCTGCATCCATTTTTTTCATTACACCTTTGTGAAGCGCTTTGGAACAATTTTCTACGTTAAAGGCGCTTTATAAATGCAAGTTGTTGTTGTTGTAGGGGGAGAGGCTAAGGGATGACTTGGTGATACGGGCCACACTGCCTCTGAGGCGGTTTGAGCAGACCAGGTGGTGCAAGGTATAGCCAGGTGGGGAGGTTTTGGGACAAGGCAAGCAGTTGGGAAAATGCCAGAATCTATTATTAGGGACGTGGTAACACGGCACTTGGAAAATCATATGATTAGGCTGAGTCAACACGGATTTATGAAAGGGAAATCGGCTTCAGTGATATACTCCCACATCGTTCTTTCTGGAGGGCCTCCTGGCCCGTGGGTAGAGGGCCGCTCTTGCAGTGTTGACCCCCTGCACAAAGCTGGAGTGCTGCGTGTGAGACCCTCGGTGCCCCTTCCCTGGCTTGCTGAGCCATTGTTAGTGCTGAGGCAGTTTTACCGTTGATTGAGGTTAGGAAGGTAATTCAGCTTTAATGGCTGAATATTCACATTTGGAACTTCTTTTAAATATTGAAAGGCAGAAAGGGCTGAACATTTCTCATACCTCTTCATTGCCCACTGCAGTGTATGTAACCGTCCACCTTTAAGAGAACTACTTTAGGTGTTGCACTACTTTGTTGGCTTCTGTATACGGTAATACCGACGGTGACCACACCGGTATATAAGTGCTGTGTCAGGAATTATTGGGCAGATTCGCCCTGACCTTCGAATAGTAAAGTCCTGTTTTACGTTACTCTGGTAGTCTGTGTATTAATTAACTAAACAACTCACAGACTTTACAGTGGCGACGAGTCCGATCGTACCCTGCGGCAACAATACTTCCGAAGCAGTTAACGAGCGTCGAGAAGAGGCAACCGCCCTCGTCATTCTGCTGGGAGAAAACTCGAGTCTGCAGAGCTGGAAAGGAGGAAGAATTCAGAGACAAAGACTTCCATCAGCAACAGGCACTGACTGTCCCTTCTGCCACGGTGAGGAGTGAGCCGATCAGCACGAGAAGCAAGCCGGCCACGGTGACTGTGAGTAAGGGAAAAGTAAAAAGAATAACCGGAGGATAAGGGCGGTGCACTCGACCACGGTCGAGGGGGAAAGGAGCCGGACAGAAGTCGGGCCCAGAGGCGCCGAGACTGGGGCAGCGTGGAGCAAGGAAGCCGCGGTACAGACAGGCTGGGGACGCAACAGCGTCGTGAGACAGCTAGACCGCGACCGGCGAAAAAGGCCGGGCAGCGACCGAAGCCACGAAGCGCTGCGACCGGGAACGTAGGCGCGGGAAGAGATAAACTCAGCCGCAGCCGGGGAGGGAAGCACCGGACTGCGAGAGGGCTGGGAGGCGCGATTGGGAGCCGGGCGAGCGGGAGAGGCAGAGCCGACCAAGGGAGACTGAGCGAGAGCCAGTCCAGCGGCTGAAACTGTTCGCCGTCAACGGGGTGTACCCAGCGCCGGTAGAGCCGAGCGAGCGGGAGAGAGACAGAGCCCGAGCAAGGGGAACTGAGTGAGAGCCAGCCCAGCGGCTGAAACTGTTCGCCGTCAACGGGGTGTACCCAGCGCCGGTTGCCCTGCCGAGAAAAGGGAAAGCACTGAAGCCGACGCGCAGGCTGTGAACCTGAAAGCCAACGGCCGTCGCCCGTGGGGAAAGTGTACCCCTCCCGCCAGGGAAGAAACGCGGGAAGCCGCCATTAGGCGGGGAAGAAGACAGAAGCGGGAAACCGCCATTGAAGTGGGCGGGGAGAGAAGATAAGCGCGGGAAACCGCCATTTTCGCGGGAACCGCCATCTTGAAAAAAAAAAAAAAAAATTTAAAGAAATAATTCGTGGTGTTTATCAGGAAGAGAGGAAGATGCCTAAGCATGGTAACATCAACGATTTTAATTCCAAGGTAGAAGACTGGGCCACGTATGTGGAACGCATTGAGATCTATTGTGAGGCCAATAAAATAGAAGATGATGACAAAGCTATAACCTTGCTAAACTCGATGGGCGCGAAGACATACGGGCTCTTGAAGCATCTACTAGCACCGGCTAAACCGGCGGATCAGACTTTCGATGATATTGTGGCTGTCCTGAAGGATCACTTGAACCCCACACCGTTGATGTTGGCGGAACGATTCAAATTCTATGCGAGAACACAACGGAAAGACGAAAGCAACACAGAATACTTGGTCGAACTGCGTAGACTAGCGAAATACTGCCAGTTTGGAGGGAATCTGACAGAGGCATTGCGAGACAAGTTCGTGTGCGGATTGGCAAAGGAAGGAACGCAAAAGCGACTACTCGAAGAGAACGACCTTACACTTGACAGGGCTGTCCTTATTGCAGCATCGCACGAAGCCGCAGCGAAGGGAACTGCGGAAATGCAGCTAAAGACAGCGGCACTCAGTGTGGATCAAATTACCTCGACAACAACAAAATGCTATCGTTGTGGGAAGACAACACACGACCAGAACCAATGCTGGTTTAAGAACCAGGAATGTAGGAAATGTGGCAAACTGGGTCACATAGCTAAGGTATGTCGGTCAGGGAAGAAGACCAACAACCAAAGGACCAACAGCCAAAGGAAGCCATCACAGGAAAAGTACAACAAGGTACACAAGGTGGCTAAGAGTTCAGACGAACAGAATTCGGACTCAGACCCAAACGGCCAGGAGCTGGGTAGTCTGAGAATTCACAATGTGAGTAAGGAAGCTGACCTACAAACTATCTGGGTCATGCTAAAAATAGCTGGAGTCCAAGTGAAAATGGAGTTGGACACTGGATCAGCTCTATCAGTCATAAATCGAAGGGATTACCACCAGCTATTCTCACATATACCCTTAAGGGATACCAAGTTCGTATTGCAGACATACACGGGGCATAAAGTATACCCCATGGGAAAGATAAGAGTCAAGGTGAGAGATAGGGATAAAGAACACCCACGAATGAACTTATACGTACTACATGAGGGAGGACCACCACTTCTAGGACGGGAGTGGATCAAGAAAATAGACATGGAATGGCACTATCTAAAAGCCATAACGAGTGAGGACTCGGGGCAGACAATCAGCTCAGATTCTGAATCGGATGATGATAAGACCAACCCAAATGTGAAAGACAAGGCTAAAATGGACTTGCCGACTAAGGTTGGAAAAACGAAGGCATGCAGAAAGGCTTATGCTCCAGAGAAGAACAAAGTTTCAGAACAGATCTCCACCGAACAACGACAACATAGTTTGACAGAGAATTCTGAGTCTGTTCAGTTTAAGGACATATCCATGACGGAAGAACACCGAGCTCAGACTCAACTTTATTTCAAATTACGACAACAATTAGAACAATTGAGTTACCGTCTCGTACAAGAGATGAAAACAATGAAAAAGTTCTATGACACCGAATGGGAGAATCTGGAAAGACAACAGAAGCAGCTAGCTCAAGCAGAGAGCGACCATAGAGCCATCGTGACCAATCACCGATCACATCTCCCTTATGATGTTCAGGAGTTAGAATATTTGCAGAACGAAGCAAATGAAGAGGAATCTTCAGGAAGCCAGGATTTTATTCCAGTTCTTCTCTACGACTCCTTACAAGCAGAGTTTGAGAAGTTGAAGGAACAGTATGAACAGGCCCAGGCGACAATCCTGGAGGGGGTTAACTCGGCAACCTCCGAAAAGCTAGTTTCAGTGGAAGCATATGAGCAACTAAAGGTTGAACATGAACAAGAAGTCCAAAGGCTGCAGGAAATTCTTAATGAGCTCAAGGCCAAGACAGACTCATCAGTAGAAGTTCCATCCATAGATGAGAAATTAGAGGTGGAAGACATGGCAGAACATGAAAGTCAAGATGTCCAAGAACTCATAAAAATATTGAAGGAAACCCAAGACAAATATGAGGCGGCAATGACCGAGGTTCAACAACTTGAAGAACAGATTCAACTGGGAATTCTTTCAGTGAAAGAAAAGGCAACTGTAAGAATGGCCCCTGAACATGAGCTAGAGAGCATCAAGGCGCAACTTCTCCGAGCGCTTAAAGCCAAAGTGCAAGAGGAAAAAAAGGTGAAAGCATTGGAGGAAAAGGTGGATGAAATGGAGAAGACTCTGATCCACAGGGTCCCCGTGGAAGAGTTAACGGTCAGCCAACTCCTTCATATGCTGAGAGACAAGACTCTGCAATGGGAACCATTTGAACACGGACTTCAACCTTCAAAGGGAAGGAGTTCGGAGCTCTCAAAAGTTATGGAAATAGCTGAGGTTGCAACACAGATTTTACTGGGATGCCGAAAGTACGCTGAATCACGTCAATGTGAACTACAGAATGTTGAAACAGCTGCTCCAGTAGAAGGATTGAATAGCCCGATCAATCAATCCCCGATGGAAGGGGAAGTATTGGAATCACAAATGAGGTCATTAGTGAAGGATTGGCAGGAAACCCAGGAAGAGCGGGATGAATATGAACGCATGAAGAAGTCTCTTCAGGAAAGATGTCTAGGGAGGGAACAACAGTCGGCTAACGTCCAGTTGGGTAAGGAAGAAGTAGCAGGCCCTCTCGCTAGACTAGTTCAGGACGACACCGAATATTACCATGACCTGTTGAATGACACGGAATATTACGAGGACTTGGTCTGCCCAGCTTGTGATGAAAACTCCCAAAGTGCAGAAATCAGGATGAAGCACTTAAAGTCTAAGGAACATAGGGAGATGGTGGCGCTACAACTGGCAGCTGATAAGGGAGCCCCGAGAGTCTCCAAGAAGCAGAAAAGAAAAAGACGAAGCAGAAAGTGATAACCATCTAAATCATTATCACTTCACAGAATCACAGAAACCCCACAGTGCAGATAGAGGCCATTTCGGCCCATCGAGCCTGCACCGACACATATCCCACCCAATCCCCGTAACCCCTACACCAACACATATCCCACCCTATCCCCGTAACCCCACGTATTTAATCCCCCTAACACTAAGGGTCAATTTATCATAGCCAATCAACCTAACCCGCACATCTTTGGACTGTGGGAGGAAACCGGAGCACCCGGAGGAAACCCACGCAAACACGGGGAGAATGTGCAAACTCCACACAGACAGTCACCCGAGGCCGGATTTGAACCCGGGTCCCTGGCGCTGTGAGGCAACAGTGCTAACCACTATGCCACCGTGCTGCCAGTGATCTACCAGATCATGTACGTGGGCCCTACGAAGGGAGCCAAATCAGTTGGCAAGTAGGAAAAATTACCAAGACAGTCCAGCTGTTTGTAAAAGTCAGCACTGCTGGTTCAGCAGGACGGAAGTTCAAGCTGTTAAGTCAAGGGAAAGACCATTGGATGAGTCACGCTAGAAATGTGAACCGGCTACACCACAGAGATGTTGTTCGGACCGAGTCAAGACCAGAGACTGAATCTGTGAACTGTTCCCGCAGAGATTGAATCTGTAAACTGTTTCCCGCATAGATTATACCTGTGAATTGTTTTACATGAAGTTGAATATATGTTATGTTTAATGGGGGACTAAGTATGTTGTAAGCTAAAAAGGGAGGATTGTAGTGTATGTATCCGTCTACCTTTAAGAGAACTATTGTATGTAACCGTCCACCTTTAAGAGAACTACTTTAGGTGTTGCACTACTTTGTTGGCTTCTGTATACGGTAATACCGACGGTGACCACACCGGTATATAAGTGCTGTGTCAGGAATTATTGGGCAGATTCGCCCTGACCTTCGAATAGTAAAGTCCTGTTTTAAGTTACTCTGGTAGTCTGTGTATTAATTAACTAAACAACTCACAGACTTTACACCCACAACTCCCTGGAGCTCCACAGCTTCACTCCCATTGGCTGTGGGAAGCTACAACACCGGACCTGGACAGAAACCTTGTCCCGGAGTCCTCCAGCAATGCCACCAGGACGGTGTTGCACGGAAGGTGAGCGCTATCCCACCTATCTCCAGGCCCCCAGACCAATTTCACCCGATTAGCGTTGCGGCCATTTCCAGCGGCTGTTAACTGCAGTTGCTGGTGACACCGACAACTTTGCTAGCAAACGCTATTTTTCCTCCTTGGTCTCCTTACCTAAGGAAAGATATACTTGCTTTAGGGGCAGTGCAACGAAGGTTCACCAGACTGATTCCTGGGATGGGGGGATTGTCCTATGAGGAGAGATTGAGTAGACTAAGCCTATATTCTCTAGAGTTTAGAAAAATGAGAGGTGATCACATTGAAACATATAAAATTCTTACAGAGTTTGACAGGGTAGATGCAGGGAGGATGTTTCCCCTGGCTGGGGTGTCTAGAACCAGGGGTCACAGTCTCAGAATAACAAGTTGGCCATTTAGAACTGAAATGAGGAGAAATGTCTTCACACAGAGGGTGGTGAATCTTTGGACTTCTCTACCCCAGAGGGCAGTGGTGCTCAGTCATTGAGTACATTCAAGACACAGATTGATAGATTTGGGGATATTAAGGGAGTTCAAAACAGCGCGAGAGCGGGAGAAGTCCGGAGCAGCGGGAGAGCAGGAGGAGCCCGGAGCAGCGGGAAAGCCCCGGAGCAGCTGGAGAGCGGGAGGAGCCCGGAGCAGCGGGACAGCGGGAGGAGCCCGGAGCAGCAGGAGAGCGGGAGTAGGGCAAAAGCGGGAGGAGCCCGGAGCAGCTGGAGGAGCCCGGAGCAGCGGGAGAAACCCGGAGCAGCGGGAGGAGCCCGGAGCAGCAGGAGAGCGGGAGGAGCCCGGAGCAGCGGGAGGAGTCCGGAGCAGCGGGAGAGCTGGAGGAGCCCGGAGCAGCGGGAGGAGCCCGGGGCAGCAGGAGAGCTGGAGGAGCCCGGAGCAGCAGGAGAGCAGGAGGAGCCCGGAGCAGCGGGAGAGCGGGAGGAGCAGCGGGAGAGCCCCGGAGCAGCAGAAGAGCGGGAGGAGCCTGGAGCAGCAGGAGGAGCCCGGAGCAGCGGGAGAGCCCCGGAGCAGCGGGAGAGCCCCGGAGCAGCGGGAGAGCCCCGGAGCAGCGGGAGAGCGGGAGGAGCCCGGAGAGCGGGGGGAGCAGCGGGAGGAGCCCGGAGCAGCGGGAGAGCCCCGGAGCAGCGGGAGAGTCCCGGAGCAGCGGGAGAGCCCCGGAGCAGCGGGAGAGCAGGAGCAGCCCGGAGCAGCGGGAGAGCGGGAGCAGCCCGGAGCAGCGGGAGAGCGGGAGCAGCCCGGAGCAGCGGGAGCAGCCCCGGAGCAGCGGGAGCAGCAGGAGAGCGGGAGCAGCCCGGAAGCAGCGGGAGAAGGGCGAATGGACCTGCGAAGCGGAAAAAAAATCAAATCAAAGTGTGACATCACAGGAAAGCAGATAAGTGATTGGCTGGTGAGTATTCCTCTATTTCTCTTTTTTTTTCTAAACTTGGGCATTGGTTTAAAGTGGGAGCTGTGATTACAGATTAAAAGCTATACATAGATAATGGAAATTTAAAAACCAAATTAAATAAAATACATTAGATGGCAGGACAAGCGATGCGTTGCAGCTATTGCATGTGGGAGCTGGTGGACACCAGTGTGATCCACGGCGACCACATCTGCAGGAAGTGTTGGCAGCTCGAGGAACTTCGGCTCAGAGTTGATGAGCTGGAATCCGAGCTTCATACACTGCGACACATCAGGGAGGGGGAGAGTTACCTGAACACTGTGTTCCAGGAGGCAGTCACACCCTTAGGTCAAATATTTCAAATTTGGTCCATGGTCAGGGACAGGAGGGTGTGACTACGAGTGAGGCAGGTATGGGGATCCAGAAGGTAGCATTGGAGGAGCCTCAGCCCTTGCAATTGTCCAACAGGTACGAGGTTCTTACTCACTGTGTGGATGAGAGCAGGGACTGCAGGGAGGATGAGCGAACTGACCACAGCACCGTGGTACAGGGGGCCATTCAAGTGGTGGGGGGGGGGGGAGTAAAAAGAAATGTAGAGTGGTAGGGGACAGTATAGTTAGGGGGATAGATACGGTCCTCTGCAGCCGAGAGCCTGAGTCCCGAAGGCTGTGTTGCCTGTCCAGTGCCAGGATTAAGGACATCTCTGGGCTGGAGAGGAACTTGGAGTGAGGGGAAAGATCCAGTTGTCGTGGTCCATGTAGGTACCAATGACATAGGTAGGACAAAGAAAGAAGTTCTGCTGAGGGAGTATGAGCAGCTAGGGGCTAAATTAAAAAGCAGAACCACAAAGGTAATAATCTCTTGATTACTACCTGAGTCACGAGCAAATTTGCATAGGGTCAATAAGATCAGAGGGATGAACGCGTGGCTCAAAGATTGGTGTGGGAGAAATGGGGCACTGGCACCAGTTCTGGGCAAATGTAAGAAGTCACACAACACCAGGTTATAGTCCAACAGCTTTATTTGAAATCACAAGCTTTCGGAGCGCTGCTCCTTCTTCAGGTGAAGTGGAGAAATGCATAAAGACACAGGAGCGGAGAAACTACGCCATGTTCTTCGCAGCCTTCAACATGTCATCGATGACGACGAACACCTCGCTAAGGCCATCCCCACGCCTCCACTACTCGCTTTCAAACAGCCGCCTAACCTCAAACAGACCATTGTTCGCAGCAAATTACCCAGCTTTCAGGAGAACAGCGACCACGACACCACACAACCCTGCCACAGCAACCTCTGCAAGACATGCCAGATCATCAACACAGATACCATCATCACACGTGAGGACACCACCCACCAGGTACATGGTACATACTCATGTGACTCGGCCAACGTTGTCTACCTCATACGTTGCAGGAAAGGATGCCCCGGAGCATGGTACATCGGCGAGACCATGCAGACACTGCGACAACGGATGAACGGACACCGCGCAACAATCACCAGGCAGGAGTGTTCCCTCCCAGTCGGGGAACACTTCAGCAGTCAAGGACATTCAGCCTCCGATCTTCGGGTAAGCATTCTCCAAGGTGGCCTTCGAGACACACGACAACGCAAAATCGTCGAGCAGAAACTGATAGCCAAGTTCCGCACCCATGAGGACGGCCTCAACAGAGATCTTGGGTTCATGTCACGCTACATGTAACCCCACCTGACGCAGGGTCATCCAGACTCGAGTCGACATTGGCTTGTTCTCTCTACACAGATGCGGCCGGACCTGCTGTGATTTCCAGCCAAAAAAAAGTTTTTTGTCTGTTTTTTTGTATTTCATACAGACCCCAGCATCTGCAATATTTGACCCCTTGTGACCCCACCTCATTGTTCTTTGATGTAATGTTTCCCTGACTGACCTGTTTGGACACCATTCACACCTTTGACTGCTGTGATTATCTCTCTGCCGAGGTGTGATAAATGGCAGTTGGAAAGGTTACCTGTAAACATCTGACATGATTCTCTGACTATATAAGCTGTGTCTTTATGCATTTCTCCACTTCACCTGAAGAAGGAGCAGCGCTCTGAAAGCTTGTGATTTCAAATAAAGCTGTTGGACTATAACCTGGTGTTGTGTGACTTCTTACATTTGTCCACCCCAGTCCAACTCCGGCATCTCCACACCATGACCAGTACTGGGGTAAGAGGGAGCTGTTCCGTTGGGTCTGACTTCACTTGAACCATGCTGGGACTAGTGACCTAGCGAATCGAGTAACTAGGGCTGTAGATAGGGCTTTAAACTAAATAGTGGGGGCAGGGGAGGGTTCAGGTGAGCAGGAATTTAAAAAGTCAAAGAGAAAGGAGAAGGCAATAGTGCAGGGTAGCGATAGGGGTAATGATAATCTGAGTGTGACAGGAAGGGACAGAGCGTATAAACATAAGAGTGCATCAGAAAGTGGGGTCAGAGGAGGGAAAAATGGTAAAAAGACAAAATTAAAAGCTCTTTATCTGAATGCACGCAGCATTCGTAACAAGATAGATGAGTTGTCAGCACAAATAGAAGTAAATGGGTCTGATCTGATAGCCATTACAGAGACGTGGTTGCAAGGTGACCAAGGCTGGAAACTGAATATTATGGGGTATTTGACATTTCGGAAGGATAGGCAGAAAGGAAAAGGAGGTGGGATAGCTCTGTTAATAAAGGATGAGATCAGTGCAGTAGTGAGAAATGATATTGGCTCAGAAGATCAAGATGTAGAATCAGTTTGGGTGAAGATAAGAAATAATAAGGGAAAGAAGTCAGTGGTGGGAGTAGTCTATAGGCCCCCTAACAGTGGCTACACTGTAGGACAGAGTATAAATCAAGAAATAATAGAGGCCTGTAAGAAAGGTACTGCAATAATCATGGGCGATTTTAATCTTCATATTGAGTGGACAAATCAAATTGGCCAAGGTAGCCTTGAGGACGAGTTCATAGAGTCTATTAGGGATGGTTTCTTAGAACAATACGTTGTGGAACCAACCAGGGAGCAGGCTACCTTAGATCTGGTACTGTGTAATGAGACAGGATTAATGAATGATCTCATAGTAAAGGATCCTCTAACAAAGAGTGATCATAGCACGATAGAATTTCAAATTCAGTTTGAGGGTGAGAAAGTTCGGTTACAAACCAGTGTCCTGAAGTTAAATAAAGGCAATTACAAAGGTATGAAGGCAGAGCTGGCTAAAGTTGACTGGGAAAATAGATTAAAGGGTAAGATGGTAGATAAGCAATGGCAGACATTTAAGGAGGTATTTCATAACTCTCAGCAAAGATATATTCGATCACTAAAAAAATATAGATTATGAGAGTAAACTAGCAAGAAATATAAAAACAGACAGTAAGAGCTTCTGCAGGTATATAAAAAGGAAGAGAGTAGCTAAAGTAAATGTTGGTCCCTTAGAGGATGAGACTGGGGAATTAATAATGGGAAACAGGGAAAAGGCAGAGACGTTGAATAAATATTTTGTATCAGTCTTCATTGTAGAAGACACTAAAAACATCCCAATAATAGAAAATCAAGTTGCTATAGGGAGGGGTGAACTTAAAACAATCACAATCACTAGAGAAGAAATACTCAGTAAAATAATGGGACTAAAGGTGGACAAGTTCCCTGGACCTGATGGTCTGCATCCTAGGGTCTTAAAAGAAGTGGCTGCAGAGATAGTGGATGCATTGGTTGCAATATACCAAAATTCCCTGGATTCTGGAGAGGTCCCAGCGGATTGGAAAACCGCAAATGTAACGCCCCTATTTAAGAAAGGAGGAAGACAGAAAGCAGGCAACTATCGATCAGTTAGCCTAACATCTGTCATTGGGAAAATGCTGGAGTCCATTATTAAGGAAGTAGTAGCAGGACATTTAGAAAATCATAATACAATAAAGCAGAGTCAGCATGGTTTTATGAAAGGGAAATCATGTTTGACAAATTTGCTGGAGTTCTTTGAGGATATAATGAGCAGGGTAGATAAAGGGGAACCAGTAGATGTAGTGTATTTGGATTTCCAGAAGGCATTCGATAAAGTGCCACATAAAAGGTTACTGCACAAGATAAGAGATCACGGGGTTGGGGGTAATATATTAGCATGGATAGAGGATTGACTAACTAACAGAAAACAGAATCGGGATAAATGGGTCATGTTCCGATTGGCTCAACTACTTACAATCTATATTAATGACTTGGATGAAGGGACCGAGTGTAATGTAGCCAAATTTGCTGATGATGCAAAGATAGGTGGGAAAGCAAGTTGTGAAGAGGACACAAAGAATCTGCAAAGGGATAGAGATAGGCTAAGTGAGTGGTCAAAACATTGGCAGATGGAGTATAATGTGGGAAAATGTGAGGTTATCCACTTTGGTAGGAAAAATAAAAAAGCAAATTATTATTTAAATGGCAAGAGATTAAAAAATGCTACAGTACAGAGGGATCTGGGGGGTCCTTGTACACGAAACACAAAAAGTTAGCATGCAGGTACAGCAAGAAATTAGGAAGGCAAATGGAATGTTGGCCTTTATTGCAAGGGGAATGGAATACAGAAAAATAGGAGCAGGAGTAGGCCATCTGGCCCTTCGAGCCTGCTCCGCCATTCAATATGATCATGGCTGATCCTCTATCTCAATACCATATTCCCGCTCTCTCCCCATACCCCTTGATGCCTTTTGTGTCTAGAAATCTATCTATCTCCTTCTTAAATATATTCAGTGACTTGGCCTCCACAGCCTTCTGCGTTAGAGAATTCCACAGGTTTACCACCCTCTGAGTGAAGAAATTTCTCCTCATCACAGTCCTAAATGTCCTACCCCGTATCCTGAGACTGTGACCCCTCTTTCTAGACCCCCGAGCATCTAGTCTGTCTAGCCCCATCAGAATTTTATACATTTCAATGAGATCCCCTCTCATTCTTCTAAACGCTAGGTGAATACAGGCCTAGTCGACCCAATCTCTCCTCATACGACGGTCTTGCCATCCGAGGAATCAGTCTGGTGAGCCTTCGCTGCACTCCCTCCATGGCAAGAGCATCCTTCCTCAGATAAGGCGACCAAAACTGCACACAATACTCAAGGTGTGGTCTCACCAAGGCCCTGTACAACTGCAGCAAGACATCCTTGCTCCTGTACTCAAATCCTCTCGCGATGAGGGCCAACATACCATTTTGCCTTCTTTACCGCCTGCTGCACCTGCATGCTTACCTTCAGCGACTGGTGCACAAGGACACCCAGGTCTCGTTGCACTTCCCCTTTTCCCAATCTATTGCCGTTCAGATAATAATCTGTCTTCCTGTTTTTGCCACCGAAGTGGATAACCTCACATTTATCCACATTATACTGCATTTGCCATGCATCTGCCCAATCACCCAACATGTCCAAATCATACTGGAGTTTCTCTGCATCCTCCTCACAGCACACACGCCCACCCAGCTCTGTATCATCTGCAAACTTGGAGATATTACATCTAGTTCCCTCGTCTAGATCATTAATATATATTGTGAATAGCTGGGGTCCTAGCACTGATCCCTGCGGTACCTCACTAATCACTGCCTGCCACGTGGAAAAAGACCCGTTTATTCCAACTCTTTGCTTCCTGTCTGCCAACCAGTTCTCTGTCCAAGACAGTACCTTACCCCCATTCCCATGTGCTTTAACTTTGCACGCTAATCTCTTATGCAGGACTTTATCGAAAGCCTTCTGAAAGTCCAAATACATCACATCCACTGGTTCTCCCTTATCTATTCTATTGGTTACATCCTCAAAAAATTCCAGTAGATTAGTCAAGCATGATTTACCTTTTGTAAATCCATGCTGACTTTGTCCGATCCTGTCACTGTTTTCCAAGTGCTCTGCTATTACATCTTTTATAATGGACTCTAGCATTTTCCCCACTACCAATGTAAGACTTGCCAGTCTATAATTCCCCGTTTTCTCTCTACCATCTTTTTTAAATAGTGGGGTTACATTAGCTATCCTCCAATCCATGGGAACTGTTCCAGAGTCTATAGAATTTTGGAAGATGACCAGCAATGCATCTACTAGTTCTAGGGCCACTTCCTTAAGTACCCTAGGATGTAGATCATCAGGCCCTGGGGATTTATCGACCTTCAATCCTGTCAATTTCCCTAACACCATTTCCCTACAAATACTGATTTCATTCAATTCCTCTCTCTCATTGGACCCTATGTTCCCCGACATCTCTGGGAGGTTATTTGTGTCCTCCTTTGTGAAGACAGAACCAAAGTATGTATTTAATTGGTCTGCCATTTCTTTGTTCCCCATTATAAATTCGCCTGATTCTGACTGCAAGGGACCTACGCTTGACTTCACCAATCTTTTTCTCTTCACATATCTATAGAAGCTTTTACAGTCAGTTTTTATGTTCCCTGAAAGCTTACTCTCATACTCTATTTCCCCCTCTTAATTAATCCCTTTGTCCTCCTTTGCTGAATCTTAAACTGCTCCCAATCCTCAGGTTTGCTGCTTTTTCTGTCCAAATTATATGTCCTCTCCTTGGATCTTATGCTATCCCTAATTTCCCTTGTTAGCCACGGTTGAGTCACCTTTTTTGTTTTAATTTTATGCCAAACAGGGGTGAACAAATTCTGTAGTTCATCCAAGCGATCTTTAAATGTTTGCCATTGCCTATCCACCATCAACCCTCATGGGGGAAGCTAGAACTAGGGGGCATAGCTTCAGAATAAGGGGTCGCCCATTTAAAACGGTGATGAGGAGGAATTTCTTCTCTCAGGAGGGTCGTGAATCTGTGGAATTCTCTACCCCAGAGAACTGTGGAGGCTGGGTCATTGAATATACTTAAGGTGGAGATAGACAGATTTTTGAATGATAAGGGAGTCAAAGGTTATGGAGAGCGGGCAGGGAAGTGGAGTTGAGGCCAAGATCAGATCAGCCATGATCTTATTGAATGGCGGAGCAGGCTCGAAGGGCCGAATGGCCTACTCCTATTACTTTTTTTCTTATGTTTTTATGACAGCATTCATGAGCCCAGTCAAAGCCAGCATTTTGTGATGGAATACTCTCCACTTGCCTGGATGAGTGCAGCTCCAACAACACTCAAGAACTCGACACCATCCTGGAAAAAGCAGCCCGCTTGATTGACACCCCATCCACCACCTTAAACATTCACTCCCTCCACCACCGGCGCACTGTGGCTGCAGTGTGTACCATCTACAAAATGCACTGCAGCAACTCTCCAAGTTTCTTCAACAGCACCTCCCAAACCCACTACCTCTACCACCTAGAAGGACGAAGGCAGCAGGCGCATGGTAACACCACCACCTGCAAGTTCTCCTCCAAAGCCACACACCAGCCAGACTTGGAAATTTATTGTCGTTCCTTCATTGTCGCTGGGTCAAAATCCTGGAACTCCCTCCCCTAACAGCACTGTGGGAGCACATTCACGACACGGACTGCAGCGGTTCAAGAAGGTGGCTCACCACCACCTTCTCAAAACAACTAAGGATGTGCAATAAATGCCGGCCTTGCCAGAAACGCCCACAACCCCAGGAACAAATTATAAAAAAACAATGTCAATCCAATGACCCAACAATAGGGTTATGGATGGCAAGGCTCGCGTGTGTGAATGAGCAGACATTCTTAAGAGTAATACGGAAAGCTCAGTGGATTATTGATCCAACAGCAGGTGAGATTCATCCTCAAGTTGCCCAAACTTAACAGATCTTGTTTTTACACTTTAGGATTTATTCACCAATGACAAAGTTCTAAAAACAGGCCCATCAAATTCAAACTAGCCAAGCCAGCAAAGAAGAAATGGAGGAGTGAATGGGTCTGAACTTGCCAAGCTCCAAGGGCCATTGCTAGGGTCTGTGGTCACATATCGCCCCAGGGTTGCAGGTTAGACAACCTCGAGTTACAGACAGAGAGTAGAGTCACCTTGAGCTGCAGTCAAACCTAGGTCAGAGATTACTAACCCAACCACTCTCAATGCAACTGGCACAATATGTTGCACTGATACATCAATAGAAAGGTTGAGCAAAGCTGTTCAATAGCATTGTCCCTTTAAGTATAAATTCTGGAGTAGTGTAAATCGACTATGACACTTTACCTTCATCTCCTCCAGAGACGTGTAGTACTTCGACCACCAGTCCAGCTCCTCCAGCTCGATTTTTTCCTCATATTCTTCAGGTTCGTCGTTTGCCAATTTAGGCTTCAGTGGCAGTTTCTTAATTGGTATCTGAAAGAAAGGAAAATCAGCCTCCTTCAGTGTTCTGCATTCCGCCCTGGCTGACTTATGCTCCGTCTAGTTCCATTCTTCACATGAGCCCAGATATTGAGAGTCAACAGGAAACGGTTTGTAGGGAAGTATCACAATGGAGCCAAATTCTGCCCTTACCCAGTATTCTCACTCATTCACACACACTCACAAACACATGCTCATGCACAGAGGCACACATACTCATGTTCACACACTCACTCTCGCACACACACACTCACTCACTCTCGCACACACACACACACTCACTCTCGCACACACAAACTCACTCACTCTCGCACACACACACTCACTCTCGCACACACACACTCACTCACTCTCGCACACACACACTCACTCACTCTCGCACACACACTCACTCACTCTCGCACACACACTCACTCACTCTCGCACACACACACTCACTCACTCTCGCACACACACACTCACTCACTCTCGCACACACACACTCACTCACTCTCGCACACACACACTCACTCACTCTCGCACACACACACTCACTCACTCTCGCACACACACACTCACTCACTCTCGCACACACACACTCACTCACTCTCGCACACACACTCACTCACTCTCGCACACACACACTCACTCACTCTCGCACACACACACTCACTCACTCTCGCACACACACACTCACTCACTCTCGCACACACACTCACTCACTCTCGCACACACACACTCACTCACTCTCGCACACACACACTCACTCACTCTCGCACACACACACTCACTCACTCTCGCACACACACACTCGCTCACTCTCGCACACACACACTCGCTCACTCTCGCACACACACACTCACTCTCGCACACACACACTCACTCTCGCACACACACACTCACTCACTCTCGCACACACAAACTCACTCACTCTCGCACACACACTCACTCACTCTCACACACACACACTCACTCACTCTCGCACACACACACTCACTCACTCTCGCACACACACACTCACTCACTCTCGCACACACACACTCACTCTCGCACACACACACTAGAAGTTAATGGAAATAAAAATTGGGCTGGCAATTCGCTATCACCCGTTTTAAACTGTTGCACAATCTACCCTGATTTATGCATTCCTCACATCCTGTACACACAAAGACAGCAATAATTCTCTTCAAATTGCTGGTACCAGTGTTAAATGGTAACAACACTTGGCTTGGCTACAGTTCCTATAAGAAAATATAGAACACTGGAGTTCTCTTTAGAAGATTTTCCATCATCACAAAGTAATTAAAGATAAAGTCTGGACTGATCCTTCAGTGATGGTGGGAGTTTCCCTGATTATTTTCAATTAATTCTTGGGATGTGGGCGTCGCTGGCAAGGCCAGCATTTATTGCCCATCCCTAGTTGCCCTGAGAAGCTGGTGGTGAGCCGCCTTCTTGAACCGCTACAGTCCGTGTGGTGAAGGTGCTCCCACAGTGCTGTTAGGGAGGGAGTTCCAGGATTTTGACCCAGCGACGATGAAGGAACAGCGATATATTTCCAAGTCAGGATAGCATGTGACTTGGAAGGGAACTTGGAGGTGCTGGTGTTCCCATACGCCTGCTGCCCTTGTCCCTCTCGGTGGTAGAATATTGTGGGTTTGGGATGTGCTGTCAAAAAAGCCTTGGTGAGTTGCTGCAGTGCATCTTGTAGATGGTACACACTGCAGCCACGGTGCACTGGTGGTGGAGGGAGTGAACGTTTAAGGTGGTGGATGGGGAGCCGATTAGCAGGTTACCTAACTTGTGACTGGTTTTGGCATCTCCGTAAGATATTAGCAGCAAACGTTTGGCTGCCTATAATCAGAGGAGTTGCCACTCAGTAACATTCACTGGTCCAGCTCGTAGGTAGAACTAGCCCAGCACAATAGGTGTGTCTGTCTCCGTGAGCGGTACAGGGGCTCACACTTACCTTCAGAATATCGAGGGGTCTTTTCTTATTTTCGGAAGATGCCACTTCAGGTTCAACGGAGATTGCGATTTGTGCCTGTGTGTTGCCATTGGAAACTGGCCGTGCATCAACCTTTTCTGTAAAGTGACAAATGTTACTGTGTCTAATCGCCACTAAACACTCAATTACAAACAGCAAAAAGTATAGAAATTAACATAAACTGAAAATGATGGAAAAATGAAAGAAAGAGAACATTCTGGAAATGCAGTATATTTAAGGGGGGAGATTTTGATGGGGGTCTTCATTGGAAGAAAAATGTTCTGTTAAAGTGTCTCACTTTAAGCAGCAGCCTGTCTGGATTCCTGCACCATTTCTGATGTTTATTTGTGAAAAATCCAATCAGCAACCAATTTTCCCTTTTTTTTTTGGCGCCGCGCTGCCCCTTTAAGGGCCATTCAACATACCGAGCATGTGAGGGATCCCTGGAGCGTTGCGCGGCTGAACAGCTTACAGGGAACATTGTCCACAAACTAATTTACTACCATAGTGGAGGGAGAAACATGGGTGCGGTCTCGGGTGCGGGGAGACACCTGGTGTGTCAGAGATCCAGCCAGTGGATCAATAGCGAACAGCTGACCAGGGTCATCACCTTCTGTCTAGTCCACAGCCGGGCTGGGCAGGAACTCGCGATGTAGATTCTAAAGTTTGCTTTATAATGACTGCCGCCTAAAGCACAGACAGCGCTTTTATTCACCCGCCTTCCTATAGGTCAGAAGTGGTGATGTTCGCTGATGATTCGCAACTCCTCAGATAATGAAGCTGCAGCAAGACCTGGACAACATTCAGGCTTGGGCGGTTAAGTGGCAAGTAACATTGGTGCAACACAAGTGTCAGGCAATGACTATCTCCAACAAGAATGTTTCGAACCACACCCCCTTGACATTCAACAGCATTACCATCGCCGAATCCCCCACCATCAACACCCTGGGGGTCACCATTGAGCAGAAACTTAA
Source organism: Somniosus microcephalus (assembly GCF_052327205.1). Taxonomy (NCBI): domain Eukaryota; kingdom Metazoa; phylum Chordata; class Chondrichthyes; order Squaliformes; family Somniosidae; genus Somniosus; species Somniosus microcephalus. Next base: position 198,529,824 of record NC_140999.1, on the reverse strand, counting down.
CTGGACCAGCCACATAAATACTGTGGCTACAAGAGCAGGTCAGAGGCTAGGTATTCTATGGCGAGTGTCTCACCTCCTGACACCCCAAAGCCTTTCCTCCATCTACAAGGCACAAGTAAGGAGTGTGATGGAATACTCTCCACTTGCCTGGATAAGTGCAGCTCCAACAACACTCAAGAAGCTTAACACCATCCAGGACAAAGCAGCCCGCTTGACTGGCACCCCATCCACCACCTTAAACATTCACTCCCTCCATCACCGGCGTACCGTGGCTGCAGCATGTACCATCTACAAGATGCGATGCAGCAATTCGCCAAGGCTTCTTCGGCAGCACCTCCCAAACCCCCGGCCTCTACTGCCTAGAAGGACAAGGGCAACAGGCGCATGGGAACACCATCACCTGCAAGTTCCCTTCCAAGTCAAACACCATCCAGACTTGGAAATTTATCGCCGTTCCTTCACCGTCACTGGGTCAAAATCCTGGAACTCCCTCCCTAACAGCACTGTGGGATTATCTTCACCACACGGACTGCAGCAGTTCAAGGCGGCGGCTCACCACCACCTTCTCAAGGGTAACTAAGGATAGGCAATAAATGCTGGCCTTACCAGCGACATCCATATCCAATGAATGAATTTTTAAAAAGCTATAGGTCATCTGTCCTAATATTTCCTTATGTGGCTCGGTGTCAAATTTTGTTTTACAACGCTCCTGTGCAGTGCCTTGGGACGTTTTACTCCGTTAAAGGCGCGATATAAATACAAGTTGTCGTTGTTTATCTCCCGAATACCAGGGCACCGAGGCCGGTTAACTCAGCACACACTGGAAACTGGTCTATGTGACTTAGTACTACCCTGAGTGATGCAGTTCCCTAACTTGCATAAACACCAGGCTGCCACTCCTATTCCCGTGTTCCCCGTTCTATAGTTTATACATTTTCCTTACTTTGGGGTTTGGGATCAACATCTTCAGGTTTTGGATTCTCCTCTAGTTCCTTCAGGGAAAACTGTTGCAGGTTTGTGACAGTGCACGACCCCACAAGCACCGTGCGCCCGAACGCACGCTGCTCTATCACAAAGATGCTCAAGGGCGGGTGAAGGTACATCTGCTCTGGGAGTTCCTGTGAAGCAAAAGTTCCAATTAAACAGACCTCCAGAACATCATGTTGATGGCAGTTCACTGGAGTTCAGTGATTGGGCAGTTCACTGGAGTTCAGTGATTGGGCAGTTCACTGGAGTTCAGTGGTTGGGCAGTTCACTGGAGTTCAGTGATTGGGCAAACAGCTCATCCTTGTACCTAGGGTCGGATCAATGCACCACAATGTGTAAATTGACATATTGCAGCTTAACTGCAGTGAGAATCCAGCCAGTTCCTGTCAAACTGAACAGTAGGGGCCAATTCTCAGCCTCCGCCCTGTCCAGGTGCTGGAATGGTGCAGAGCGTTGAATGGTCCAATTTCAGGACCATTCCCTGGGAGGGACAAGCACCCAATGACTGGCCCAAGCAGTAGCAATGGCTGCCATGGTCAGGGCTTCATAAAACAGCTTCCATAGACCTCTAGTTGAGTCCTGAACAACCAAGGGGACTTACTGCAGAGTTTCCACCTCCGATCAGAGAGCAGTTGGGCTAAAGACTTTAAGCTCTGCTCCTTCTGAGAGCTCCTCTTAATGGGAGCCCGGCTGGTGAGGGAACAGGAAATGAGACGAGTGGGCAAGTGCAGCTATGACTCCAGCTCATTGAATGACTGCCAGGCCTGTGCCTGTGCAGACACGCATATTCCACCCTCCATCGGGGAAGCCTTGCCAATCCCAGGGCAACTGCAAGGGGTTTCATGGGTACTTGTCTCTCCTGCTGCTTAATGCCGGTGGAGTAAGTGTCTTTGGGTGCGTACCACAGAAACATTGTCCTGTCAGGTCCCCGGGTCAATACTGGCATGGTAGTAGGACAATACAATAGGCTCCAGTGCCTGTAAGCTAGGAGACCAAATCCAGCCTGGCTTTCTGCTCCTGGTCACAGTTCGGTGACCTCTGGACACTACAGGAGGGCGGGAAAGAGTGAAGCCAGGCAGCTGCTGTGAAGTGTGGCCTTCTCTGTAGACCAAAAGTCTGTTGACACTAACTGTCTAGGTCCATACACGAAGAATGTCCTTGAATTGGGCTCAGAGTCTCTGGGATACAAAGGCAGGAGGAATTCTGCTCCAGTTTGCTATCCAGGCATTTGTGGACATTCGGAGGGATGAGGAGACGGGGCGAGGAGGAGGAGACGGGGCGAGGAGGAGGCGACGGGGCGAGGAGGAGGCGACGGGGCGAGGAGGAGGCGACGGGGCGAGGAGGAGGAGACGGGGCGAGGAGGAGGAGACGGGGCGAGGAGGAGGAGACGGGGCGAGGAGGAGGAGACGGGGCGAGGAGGAGGAGACGGGGCGAGGAGGAGGAGGAGACGGGGCGAGGAGGAGGAGGAGACGGGGCGAGGAGGAGGAGACGGGGCGAGGAGGAGGCGACGGGGCGAGGAGGAGGCGACGGGGCGAGGAGGAGGCGACGGGGCGAGGAGGAGGCGACGGGGCGAGGAGGAGGAGACGGGCCGAGGAGGAGGAGACGGGCCGAGGAGGAGGAGACGGGCCGAGGAGGAGGAGACGGGCCGAGGAGGAGGAGACGGGCCGAGGAGGAGGAGACGGGCCGAGGAGGAGGAGACGGGCCGAGGAGGAGGAGACGGGCCGAGGAGGAGGAGACGGGGCGAGGAGGAGGAGACGGGGCGAGGAGGAGGAGACGGGGCGAGGAGGAGACGGGGCGAGGAGGAGACGGGGCGTGGAGGAGACGGGGCGAGGAGGGACGAGGATGTGCTGAGCTGCTGTTGGGACAGGGCCGACTGTTTAACACATCTCCATCTGTAAGGACCCGTCCTAAACGCAATATAAATATTTCATTACTAACAACTTCAACTGTAGTTTTTCCAGAATAGTTTGTTACATACCACTTCAAAATACTTCACAAGTTCACCGAAGTTAGGATGCTCCTTGTAATCTGTAATGGTTTCAGACTCTACTTTCTGACCAGCACATTCTATTGTCACTTGGGGCTGCTCCACTTCGAAAAGGTTTATACGTTTCAGGTCCCGGAGACCCCAGAACAAAACCTAGAAAAATAAAATGTCGTTTTTCTGGTGTGCAGGCTTGTGAGGATCAAAGGTCAGCATTGGAAATCTAGTCTGTGGCAGAGCTGAGAGAGATAACTGATGCAATGGAACGCACTTGGGTCGAGCTTTCTCTGCTGCTTTTCTGGATCCACAGTAAATGAAATATAGCTCGTTTCATGCTGGATTCAAACTACAGTTCAACAGCACTGCATCTCAATTAGACAACAGCACTGCATCTCAATTAGACAACAGCACTGCATCTCAATTAGACAACAGCACTGCATCTCAATTAGACAACAGCACTGCATCTCAATTAGACAACAGCACTGCATCTCAATTAGACAACAGCAGTTTGCAACTAGAACATCTGGCTGGATGCTATCGACGATGCCCAATTCATCAGCAGAGTGAGAGAGGCAAAACTGGCCTCACACTTCTCCTGGACTCCCGGCATCAATCAGCATAGCCCCGGGATTAACTCACCCTCATAATAAAATGGGTTAACAACTTCATCATGGAATTACATAATTGACAGGGGAATTAATACCCAGATGGAAATTTACCTCAATTCTGAACTTCTTGAGCTTTGGCCGGATTGTTACAGGAATAATGAAATGCTTCCTCTGTTCATCGAGATATTCTAGCTGCTTGGATTCCACATCCTCCGGCAGAGATGGCTAAAACAAGAGTCACATATTTAAGAACAGAGCTGTATTCACCATTTTCTCACCTTGACCGAACCTCTTCTCCAGCTCTCTTATGCCCTCTTGTGCTCACTTTTACAATTCTAACTTCCTCCCATCCTGTGCTACCAAAAGGAAAGCTACATTCACAGGTTACGCAGGTCAGATACCAATCCCTGCGAGCACGGCTCCTCACTGAGAGCTTGGGATTGCAAATCACCGCGATAATCTCTTCTACACTCCCTTTCCTTCCTTACTGTACCTGCCTCGCTCCATCACTCTTTCCAGTGGTCTGAGCACTCATGCGGCTTCTTCCACTTCCTTTTTACTTCCCTCAATCTCTTCAGCCATCTAAAATAAGTCCAAGTATCATGAATCCTACAATTCTTGTCCAATTTCTTTTAAATGTCTATCGCTGTGCTCCCCTGTCCATCTCCAGGCCTAGCCCTGAACACACTCTAGTTTTTGATAATTGATAAACTAATCAAACTTAGTGAGGATAAAACCCTTGATCTAGATGGATTGCATCCATGCATAATAAAAGTTAGGGAAGAGATAGCAGGAGAATTATTACACATATAGAAAATCATTAGAAAAGGGAATAGTGGCAGAGGACTGGGGGTCAGCTAATGTGATTCCTATATTTAAAAAGGGAGATAGAACTCTCTCCAGCTCCAGGGAACTATAGACCAATTAGCTTAACGTCGGCGGAGGGATAGATAATGGAATCCTTACTTTTTAAAAAAAAAATTCGTTCATAGAATGTGGGTGTCGCTGGCAAGGCCAGCATTTATTGCCCATCCCTAATTGCCCTTGAGAAGGTGGTGGTGGGCTGCCTTCTTGAACCGTGTGGTGAAGGTGCTCCCACAGTGCTGTTAGGTAGGGAGTTCCAGGATTTTGACACAGCGACGATGAAGGAACGGCGATATACTTCCAAGTCAGGATGGTGTGTAACTTGGAGGTGGTGGTGTTCCCATGTGCCTGCTGCCCTTGTCCTTCTAGGGGGAAAAGGTCACGGGTTTGGGAGGTGCTGCTGAAGAAGCCTTGGCGAGTTGCTGCAGTGCATCTTGTAGATGGTACACACTGCAGCCGCGGTGCGCCGGTAGTGGAGGGAGTGAATGTTTAAGGTGGTGGATGGGGTGCCAATCAAGCGGGCTGCTTTGTCTTGGATGGTGTCGAGCTTCTTGAGTGTTGTTGGAGCTGCACTCATCCAGGCAAGTGGAGAGTATTCCATCACACTCCTAACTTGTGCCTTGTAGATGGTGGAAAGGCTTTGGGGAGTCAGGAGGTGAGACAGTCACTGCAGAATACCCAGCCTCTGACCTGTTCTTGTTGCCACAGTATTTATGTGGCTGGTCCAGTTAAGTTTCTGGAAAATGGTGACCCCCCAGGATGTTGATGGTGGGGGATTCGGCGATGGTAATGCCGTCGAATGTCAAGGGGCAGTGGTTAGACGCTCACTTGTTGGAGATAGTCATTGCCTAGCACTTGTGTTGCGCGAATGTTACTTGCCACTTATCAGCCCAAGCCTGAATGTCGTGCAGGTCTTGCTGCATGCATTAAGGGAACAGTAGCATAGTGGTTATGTTACTGGGCTAGTAATCCAGAGGCCTGGACTAATGATCTGGAGACATCAGTTCAAATCCCACCGCGGCAGCTGGGGAATTTAAATTCAATTAAATAAATGTGGAATTAAAAAGCTAGTATCAGTAATGGTAACCATGAAACTATCGGATTGCTGTAAAAACCCATCTGGTTCACTAATGTCCTTTAAGGAAGGAAATCTGCCGTTCTTACCTGATATGTGACTCCAGACCCACATCAATGTGGTTGACTCTGAACTGCCCTAGCAAGCCACTCAGTTGTGAAAAACCGCTACGAATAAGAATAAAACTGGACGGACCGCCCGGCATCGATCTCAGCACCGGCTACGGACACAACAACGGCACACCCAGCCCAGTCAACCCTGCAAACTTCTCACCAACATCTGGGGACTTGTGCCAAAATTGGGAGAGCTGTCCCACAGCCTAGTCAACCTAATCATACCTTTCAGCCAATATCCCAAACTCCTCCATCACCATCCCTGTCCCACCGGTAAGCCAGACCCACCAGGGGTGGCAGCACAGTGGTATACAGTTGGGAAGGAGTGGCCCTGGGAGTCCTCAACATTGACTCCAGACCCCATGAAGTCTCATGGCTTCAGGTCAAGCATGGGCAAGAAAACCTCCTGCTGATTACCACCTACCGCCCTCCCTCAATACTTCTCCATGTTGAACACCACTCTGAGTCTGAGCGAGCAGACTACCTGCGAGGGAGACAGTCGGCAAGCGACACACCAAAGAAGTGACAAAGGTGTCACTGGCACAAGGGAGCTGAGAGGTGAGTATAGGGTAAGTTTTTTTTGTTCTGTTTGAGTATAGTTCTGCTAAGTAGATCATAACCTATCTAATGTGCTGATTGGTGGGTAGCTGTTGAATGTTTCTTGTTAAGTTTTAAGTTTATTTCTGGTAAATAGAAGCATGGCAGGGCAGCTCAGCCCCGTGATTTGCACATCCTGTGCCATGTTGGAAATCCTGGATGCTTCTTGGGGCCTGGACGACCACGTGTCCAGGAAGTGTCGCCAACTGCAACAACTCGAACTCCTGGTTTCCGAGTTTGAGCAGCAGCTGGAGTCACTACTCTGCCTCCGCGAGGCTGAGAAATATTTGGAAAGCACGTTTCTAGAACTGGTCACCCCGCAGCCTCAGAATGTGCAGACAGAGAGGGAATGGGTGACCGTCAGACAGAGGAGGAGGACCTTGTAGGTAGGGCAGGAATCCCCAGAGTGCACCTCACTCGCTAACTGGTTCACAGTTCTGAAAACTGCTGGGGGTGATGGTTCCTCTGGGGAGAGCAGCCAGAGCCAAGGCTATGGCGCCACAGGTGGCTCAGCTGCACGGGGTGGGGAGAGGGGAGGAAGAAGAGTGGAAGAGCAATAATGATAGGGGATTCATTGGTTAGGGGAACAGATAGGCTTTTCTGTGGACGCAGACGTGACTCCAGAATGGTATGTTGCCTCCCTGGTGCCAGGGTCAAGGATGTCACTGAGCAGCTGCAGGACACTCTGAAGGGGGAGGGTGAACAGCCAGAGGTCGTTGTCCATATCGGCACCAACGACATAGGTAGAAAGAGGGATGATGTCCTGCAGGCAGACTATAGGGAGCTAGGAAAGAGATTAAAAAGCAGGAACTCAAAAGGTAGTAATTTCCGGATTACTCCCGGTGCCACATGCTAGTGAGTACAGGAATAGGAGGATAGAACAAATGAATGTGTGGCTGGAGAGATGGTGCAGGAGGGAGCGCTTTAGATTCCTGAAGCATTGGGACCATTTCTGGGGAAGGTGGGACCTGTACAAGCCAGACGGGTTACACCTCAACAGAGCCGGGACCAATATTCTCGCGGGGAGATTTGCTAGTGCTGTTGGGGAGGGTTTAATCTAGCTTGGCAGGGGGATGGGCACCAGCATATAGGAGTGGAGGGGAGGAATGGGGTGCATGGCCTAACTAGGAAGGAGGCATTGCTGGATCTGGTGCTGGGGAATGAGGTGGGCCAGGTCGACCAAGTGTCTGTGGAAGAACACTTGGGTACGAGTGATCATCGTATCATAAGATTTAGATTAGCAATGGAGAGGAGCAAGAAACAATCTAGAGTGGAAGTTCTAAACTGGAATAGGGCTAACTTCAATGGGATGTGAAAGGATCTAGCCAGAGTAAAATGGAACCAAAGACTGACAGGAAAAACTGTAAAGGAACAATGGGTGATCTTTAAGGGGGAGATGTTCCAAGTACAGGCTAGGTACATTCCAACAAGAGGGAAAGGTAAGGGAACCAAAGCAAGGGCTCCTTGGATGACGAGGGAGATAGAGAAGATGATGAAACAAAAAAAGAGGGTGTATGATGAATATCAGGTGACTTCTTCAAGGGAGAACCAGACCAAATACAATAAGTTGAGAGGGGAAATGAAGATGAAAATAAGATTGGCAGAGAATATGAAAGTAGAATGTCAGTTAACATAAAAGGGAGCACAAAAATCTTCTACCGGCATGTAAACAGTAAGCGGGTAGTAAGAGGCGGGGTGGGGCCTATTGGGAACAAAGGTGGTGATATATGCTTAGAGGCACAGGGCAAGGCTAGAATACTCAATGAGTACTTTGTATCGGTGTTTACTAAGGAGGTGGATGCTGACAAAATATCGGTAAAGTGGAAAAGGTAGAAGCAATGGAAGGAGACAGAATGTACTAGAAAGGCTGGGTATGCTTAGAGTGGACAAGTCGCCTGGTCCAGATGGCTTGCATCCCAGGTTGCTAAGGGAATTGGGGGAGGAGATAGCGGAAGGGCTTGCCATAATCTTCCAATCTTCCCTAGATGCGGGGGAGGTGCCGAGGATTGGAAAGTGGCAAATGTGACACCATTGCTCAAGAAAGGGTGTAAGGACAATCCTAGTAACTACAGGCCGGTCAGTTTAACATCAGTGGTGGGTAAAGTTTTAGAAACAACAATCAAGGAAAACATTAACGAGCATTTGGAGAGGTTTAAGCTAATTAAGGAGAGCCAACACGGATTTCTAAAAGGCAGATCATGTTTGACTAATCTAATTGAATTTTTTGATGAAGTAACAGAGAGGATTGATGAAGGGAATGCAATGGATGTTGTCTATATGGATTTTCGGAAGGCATTTGACAAAGTATCACATAGAAGGCTGGTTAACAAAATTGAGGCTCATGGAATAGGTGGGTCAGTGGCAGCTTGGATAAGGAATTGGCTTAAGGACAGAAAACAGCGAGTTGTGGTAAATGGCTGTTTTTCAGACTGGAGGATGGTAGACAGTGGTGTTCCCCAAGGGTCAGTGCTGGGGCCACTGCTTTCTTTGATATATATAAATGACCTGGATATTGGAATACAAAGTAGAATTTCTAAATTTGCCGATGACACGAAACTTGGGGATGTGGCAAACAGTGATGATGATATCAATCGACTGCAACAGGACATAGAAAGGCTAGCAGAATGGGCAGACAGATGGAATTTAATACAAAGAAGTGTGAGAACACAGAACAAAGAAAAATAGGAGCAGGAGTAGGCCATTCGGCCCTTCGAGCCTGCTCCGCCATGCAATATCATGGTTGATCCTCGATGGCAATACCATATTCCCGCTCTCTCCCCGTGCCCCTTGATGCCTCTTGTGTCTAGAAATCTATCTATCTCCTTCTTAAATATATTCAGTGACTTGGCCTCCACTGCCTTCTGTGGTAGAGAATTCCACAGGTTCACCACCCTGTGAGGGAAGAAATTTCTCCTCATCTCAGTCTTAAATGTCCTACCCTGTATCCTGAGACTGTGACCCCTCGTTCTAGACCCCCCAGCCAGGGGAAACATCCTCCCGGCATCCAGTCTGTCTAGCCCTGTCAGAACTTTATACGTTTGAATGAGATCCCCTCTCATTCTTCTAAACTCTAGTTAATTCAGGCCTAGTTGACCCAATCTCTCCTCATATGACAGTCCTGCCACCCCAGGAATCAGTCTGGTGAACCTTCGCTGCACTCCCTCCATGGCAAGTATATCATTTCTTAGGTAAATACTGCACACAATACTCCAGGTGTGGTCTCACGAAGGCTCTGTACAACTGTAGTAAGACATCCTTGCTCCTGTACTCAAATCCTCTTGCAATGAAGGCCAACATACCATTTGCCTTCCTAACTGCTTGCTGCACCTGCATGTTTGCTTTCAGTGACTGATGTACAAGGACACCCAGGTCCCTTTGTACATCAGCATTTCCCAATCTAGCACCATTTAAATAATACTCTGTCTTTCTGTTTTTCCTACCGAAGTGGATAACTTCACATAATATAATTGCAAAATACTGCAGACGCTGGAAATCTGAAATAACAGAAAACGCTGGAAAAACTCAGCGGGCCAGGCAGCATCCGTGGAGAGAGAAACAGAGTTAACGTTTCTGGTCTGGGACCCTTCATCAGAACTGGAAAAAGCTGGAGATGTAACAGATATTAAGCAGGTGCAGAGACAGGAGGGCATTGAAGGAACATATTGTGCTTTTGAAAGAGGCAGGAAAGATAAAATGCTGCAAATGGGAAAGGCAAAATCATACAGCATGAAAAATGGGGGCAGGGGTTATAGTTTGAAATTGTTGAACTCAATGTTGAGGCCAGAAGGCTTTAAAGTGCCTAATTGAAAGATGAGGTGCTGTTCCTCGAGCTTACGCTGAGCTTCATTGGAACAATGTAATAGGCCAAGGACAGAGAGATCAGTGTGGGAGTGAAGCGGAGAATTAAAGTGACAGGCGACCGGAAGCTCAGGGTCACCCGTACGGACTGAATGGAGGTGTTCCGCAAAGCGGTCGCCCAATCTGCGTTTGGTCTCCCCAATGTAGAAGAGACCACACCGTGAGCAGCGAATTCAGTATACTAAATTGCAAGAAGTACAAGTAAATCGCTGTTTCACCTGGAAGGGGTGTTTGGGGCCCTGGACAGTGGGAAGGGAGAAGGTAAAAGGGCAGGTGTTGCATCTCCTGCACTTGCACGGGAAGGTGCCAGGCAAAGGGGAAGGGCTGTTAGGGGTGATTGAGGAGTGGACCAGGGTGTCGCGGAGGGAGCGGTCCCTTCGGAATGCTGAAAGGGGAGGTGAGGGGAAGATGCATTTGGTGGTGGGATTACGTTGGAGGTGGCGGAAATGGCGGAGGATGATCCGTTGAATGTGGAGGCTGGTGGGGTGAAAGGTGAGGACAAGGGGAACCCTATCATGGTTCTGGGAGGGAGGGGAAGGGGTGAGAGCAGAAGTGCGGGAAATGGAACGGACATGGTCAAGGGCCGTGTCAACCACAGTAGAGGGGAATCCTTGGTTGACATGTCGGAAGCACTGGTGTGGAAGGTGGCATCGTTGGAGCAGATGCGGTGGAGACGGAGAAACTGGGAGAATGGAATAGAGTCCTTACAGGAAGCGGGATGGGAGGAGGTGTAGTCCAGGTAGCTGTGGGAGTCAGTGGGCTTGTAGTGGATGTTTGTCAAAAGCCGATCGCCAGAAATGGAGACGGAGAAGTCAAGGAAGGGAAGAGTCGGAGATGGACCATGTGACGGTGAGGGATGGGTGGAAATTGGAAGTAAAGTGAATTTTTTGAGGATGTAACTGGTAGAATAGATAAGGGAGAACCAGTGGATGTGGTGTATTTGGACTTTCAGAAGGCTTTCAATAAGGTCCCGCATAAGGGATTAGCATGCAAAGTTAAAGCACATGGGATTGGGGGTAAGGTACTGACTTGGATAGAGAACTGGTTGGCAGACAGGATGCAAAGAGTTGGAATAAATGGGTCTTTTTCCGAGTGGCTGGCAGTGACTAGTGGGGTACCGCAGGGATCGGTGCTAGGACCCCAGCTATTCACAATATATATATATTAATGATCTAGACGAGGGAACTAGATGTAATATCTCCAATTTTGCAGACAACACAAAGCTGGGTGGGTGTGTGTGCTGTGAGGAGGATGCAGAGAAACTCCAGTATGATTTGGACAGGTTGGGTGATTGGGCAGATGCATGGCAGATGCAGTATAATGTGGATAAATGCGAGGTTATTTACTTTGGTGGCAAAAACAGGAAGGCAGATTATCTGAACGGCAATAGATTGGGAGAAGGGGAAGTGCAACAAGACTTGGGTGTCCTTGTGCACCTGTCGCTGAAGGTAAGCATGCAGGTGCAGCAGGCGGTTAAGGCGGCAAATGGTATGTTGGCCTTTGTAGCGAGAGTATTCGAGTACAGGATCAAGGATGTCTTACTGCAGTTGTACAGGGCCTTGGTGAGACCACACCTTGAGTATTGTGTGCAGTTTTGGTCGCCTTATCTGAGGAAGGATGTTCTTGCCTTGGAGGGAGTACAGAAAAGATTCACCAGACTGATACCTGGGATGGCAGGAATGACGTATAAGGAGTGATTGGGCTTATATTCGCTGGAGTTTAGAAGAATGAGAGGGGATCTCATTGAAACTTATAAAATTCTAACAGGACTAGACAGACTAGATGCAGGAAGGATGTTCCCAATGGCGGGGGAGTCCAGAACCAGGGGTCACAGTCTAAGGATAAGAGGTAAGCCATTTAGGATAGAGATGAGGAGGAATTTCTTCACCCAGAGAATGGTGAACCTGTGGAATTCTCTACCACAGAAGGCAGTTGAGGCCAATTCATTAAATATATTCAAGAAGGAGTTAGATATATTTCTTAAGGCTAAAGGGATCAAGGGATATGGGGAGAAAGCAGGGACAGGGTACTGAATTTGGATGATCAGCCATGATCTCATTAAATGGCGGAGCAGGCTCGCGGGGCCGAATGGCCTACTCCTGCTCCTATCTTCTATATTTCTATGCCACCCTCCAATCTGCAGGAACTGTTCCATAATCATAGAATTTCAGAAGATGACAACCAATGCATCCACTATTTCCATGGCTACCTCTTTTAGTACTCTGGGATGTAGATTATCAGGCCCTGGGGATTTATCGGCTTTCAGTCCCATTAATTTCTCCAGCACTATTTTTTTACTAATGCTAATTTCCTTTAATTCCTCATTCTTACTAGACCCTTGGTTTCCTAGCATTTCTGAGAAGTTATTTGTGTCCTCTTCCATGAAGACAGAACCAAAGTATTTGTTTAATTGCTCCACCATTTCCTTGTTCCCCATTATAAATTCTCCTGTTTCTGACTGTAAGGGACCTAAATTTGTCTTCACGGTTTTCTTTTTACATACTTGTAGAAGCTTTTACAATCCGCTTTTATGTTCCTTGAAAGTTTACTCTCATACTCTATTTTTCCCCTCTTAATCAATCTCTTGGTCCTTTTTTGCTGAACTCTAAACTGCTCCCAATCCTCAGGCTTGCTACTTTTTCTGGCAACTTTATATGACTCCTCTTTGGATCTAATACTATCCTTAATTTCTTTTGTTAGCCATGGTTGGGCCGCTTTTCCTTTTGTATTTTTGCGCCAGAAAGGAATGTATAACTGCTGCAATTCATGCATTCATTCCTTAAATATTAGCCATTGCCTATCCACCGTCATGCCTTTTATAAAGCTCCCCAATCTATCATAGCCAACTCTCTCCTCATACCTTCGTAGTTTCCTTGGTTTAGATTTAGGACCCTAGTTTCGGATTGGACACATCTTCACTTTCCATCTTAATGAAGAATTCTATCATGTTATGGTCACTCTTCCCTAAAGGAGCCCGCAAAACAAGATTAATAATTAACCCCTTCTCATTGCACAATACCCAATCTAGGATAGCGTGTTCCCTAGTTGGCTCCTCAACATACTGGTTTAAAAAACCATCTCGTACACATTCCAGGAATTCATCCTCCACAGTATTATTGCTAATTTGGTTTGGCCAGTCTATATGTAGATTAAAGTCACCCATGATTACTGTAGTCCCCTTGTTACATGCATCTCTAATTTCCTGTTTGATGCCATTCCCTACAATACCACTACTGTTTGGAGGCCTATAGACAACCACCACCAATGTTTTCTGCCCCTTGGTGCTTCTTAGCTCCACCCAGACTGATTCTACATCTTGATTTTCTGAGCCAGTATTCTTTCTCACGTCTCTGGATCATTAGTCAAGGCCTCTGGATTTCTAGTCCAGTGACATTACCACTATGCTACCGTTCCCATTGAGAGAGTGGTTAGCAAAGCATATGGGATCTTGGGCTTCATAAATAGAGGTATTGAGTACAAAAGTAGAGAAGTTATGTTGAACCTTTATAAAATCGCTGATTAGGCCACAACTGGAGTATTGCATCCAGTTCTGGTCACCACACTTTAGGAAGGATGTGAAGGCACTTGAGAGGGTGCATTTGGTCTCATTAGAGCAAAGGAGGTTGAGGGGTGATTTGATAGAGGTGTACAAAATTATGACAGGTTTGGATAGGCTAGATGGGGAAAGGCTGTTTCCACTAGTTGATGGTACAAGGACTGGGGGGACACAGATTTAAAGTTTTGGACAAGAGATACAGGGGGGATGTGAGGAAAAACTTTTTTACGCAGTGAGTGGTGAGGACCTGGAACTCACTGCCGACAAGTGGTGGAAGTGAAAACACTCAATGTTTTCAAGGGGCGACGGGGATAGAGCGGGGGAATGGGACTGACTGGATTGCTCTACAGAGAGCCAGCATGGACTCAATGGGCCGAATGGCCTCCTTCTGTGCCGTTATGACTATGACTTGGAAGAAGCACTGAGAATAGCAAGCGCACAGAATGTACTCTGGGTGGGTGACTTCAATGTCCATCACCAAGAGTGGCTCAGTAGCACCACTACTGGCTGAGCTGGTCGAGTCCTGAAAGACACACTGCCAGTCTGGGCTTGTGACAGGTGGTGAGAGAACCAACATGAGGGGAAGAACCTACTTGACCTCGTCCTCACCAATCTACCTGTTGCAGATGCATCTGTCCATGACAGAATTGGTAGCAGTGACCACCATACAGTCATTGTGGAGACGAAGACCCATCTTCACACTGAAGACACCCTCCATCGTGTTGTGTGGCACTACCACCGTGCTAAATGGGATAGATTCAAAACAGATCTAGCAGCTCAAAACTGGGTATCCATGAGGCGCCGTGAGCCACCAGCAGCAGCAGAATTGTATTCCACCACAATCTGTAACCTCATGGCCCGGCATATCCCTCACTCTACCATTACCATCAAGCCAGAGGACCAACCCTGGTTCAATAAGGAGTATAGAAGAGCATGCCAGGAGCAGCACCAGGCATACCTAAAAATGAGGTGCCAACCTGGGGAAGCTGCAACACAGGACTACATGCATGCTAAAAAGCAGAAGCAGCATGCTATAGACAGAGCTAAGGGATCCCACAATCAATGGATCAGATTAAAGCTTTGCAGTCCTGCCACATCCAGTCGTGAATGGTGGTGGACCATTAAACATCTAATGGGAGGAGGAGGTTCCATGAATATCCCCATCCTCAATGATGGTGGAGCCCAGCATGTAAGTGCAAAAGACAAAGCTGAAGTGTTTGCAAACATCTTCAGCCAGAAGTGCCGAGTGCATGATCCATACTGAGACATGGCTACAGAAAAATCAGGACTGGGAATTCAACATTGCAGGGTATAACATATTTAGAAAAGATAGGTAGGGAAAAAGGGGAGGTGGAGTAGCTGTACTTATTAGGGATAACATAATGGCAGTAAAAAAAAGTGATGCAGATATCAGCAAGACAAAAATAGAAATCATATGGATAGAGATAAAAGATAATAAAGGATCAATCACACTAATAGGCGTAGTCTACAGACCAATAGTGGAAGGGAGGTGGTGTAAAGGAATAGCCATATTTCAGAAAAATACACCATCCTATGAACAGAATTCTGACTTTATTAAAACATGACAAACTGGGGTTAAAAATCTAAAAGCCCCAACGACACAAGGTGTAAACAGAAATACAGACTTCTGAGATAAGATGAAGTGTTGACACAAAGCTGTAAACACCATACAAGCTTTTGAAATGGGCATTGGTTGTAAATACTAAAACAATGGCCCTATTGAAGAAGCAAAAGGGTTGCTTCCAGAAAGTCTGCAGTTTGGGAGAAACACAATACCATTGCCCAGTTTAAAGTGCTATAAACTAACACTTCGAACAGAAACACAGAACATTAAAGAAACATGTGCCTTTGTAAAAGTAGCATCACATGAAAGACAGGAGACATAAGTTTGTAATACAACCAACTAAGATAGCTAAGAAAACAAACAAGTACTCGGTTAAAGTGTTTTTGATTTACATATTGTAAAAGGTACAAACAGAAGACTTTGTAAATATGACATCAATAGATGCAGCAAGTAATCCCATGGTTTTTGTATTGAACTTGGAACAAATGGGAGATGAGAAGTCTGCTTACAACCAGCTAAGGTGATTCAAGAATTGAATTGAAGTCCTTTGTAAGAATGGCATCAAATAAAAAACTACTGTCATATTGTTTTTTATGATAAGTTTTGAACACCTACACAGCAGACAGGATTCTGCAAGTTAACAGCTGAATTGATAGTAAGAGTAGAAAGAAGTCAACAGAAATATGACTAGAGGTAATTAGCTTACACCAGCAGAAAACTTCAAAGGATATACCACTGAGAAAGATTATAAAATATAGAACTTTCAGATAGGAAGCCAGAAGTCGCTGAAAGGGGCAAGTGATTCTCTCACTCTTCAGAGGCAGGCTCTGTAAGTTTTTAAGTCTGAGTCTTGGGGATCAAAAGGTACTTTGATTTGATATTGGTGGATATCCTGGATTAGAAATAAGTACGAAATGTAAAAATGTAATGAAGTTAAGATTTGAGAATAAGGATCTCTGAGAATAAGAATTGTAAGCTATTTGTATTTTGAACTGTTAAAGTTGCGATTGAATCACCAGCTGTTAGCTGCATGTCGGTTCTTTAATAAATCTATATATTTTTAGAATTGTCTCAAATAGTATTTCTGTATCAAACTCGCAAACTCAATCTCTGTACATTCTTTTGTGAGGAGTTGCAGAATTCTGGGGGGGTTTTCCGGACCCTCATAATATCCGGAAGGTTACACTCTAGTTTAACTTATTAAAAGTGCTATCTGGAGGATGGTAACATCTTCAAGTCATTCCTTTCCTTTAGGGAGAGATAGCCTGGACCTTTAGACCCAATTAAGCATTTTATAGAATTTGGCTATCTCTAATTTTAGTTGAAGGTGAATGTCTGGGGAATACACCTGATTCGGGGTAGCCCGAAAAGGGCTAAGGCTAGTAATTATCCCTTCAGTGGAGGAAGAAATATGCAGACGGGCCACATTGTCCGCATGCCCGATACGAGACTCCCAAAACAAGCGCTCTACTCAGAGCTCCGACACGGCAAGAGAGCCCCAGGTGGGCAGAGGAAACGCTTCAAGGACACCCTCAAAGCCTCCTTGAAAAAGTGTAACATCCCCACCGACACCTGGGAATCCCTGGCCCAAGACCGCACAAAGTGGAGGAGAAGCATCCAGGAAGGCGCTGAACACCTCGAGTCTCTTCGCGGGAGCAAGCGGAAGCCAAGCGCAGGCAGCGCAAGGAGCGCACATCAACCCAAGCACCCCACCCACCCGCCCCTTCAACCACCATCTGCCCCACCTGTGACAGAGACTGTAGGTCCCTGTGGTAAACCACTGTTATACCTGTCTGTAAGTGTATGTGTATTCCACTAGGTACAGGTCTGGACATGCCTCGCTGACTCCTCCCACTATTCCAGGTATATAAGTGACTACCTCCCAGTCCCTTAGTATTCTGGACGGGTCGACCACTCGAGACAAGACCTTCATTCTTTAGTTAATAAAAGCCTGGTTGTTACTCGCTTAACCTCAGTCTTTTGAATAATTGATGGTGCATCAATTTTATTAACTAAATTTTTTATAATGGAGAAGATCCTCACACCAGCATGCCTGGACCTGGACAGTCAGGAAGCGGACGCTTCCACCAAGTTTGCTCACTGGCTCATGTGCTTCGAGACATTCCTGACTGCCTCCACTGCGGTCGTAACGGATGCGAACAAACTGTCTGTCCTGATCTCCAAGGTGAACCACCAAGTGTACTCAGTCATCCGGGACGCGACCTCGTACACAGCCGCCCTCCAGCTCCTCAAGACCAAGTACACGCGCCCTGTGAACGAAGTATACGCCAGGCACCTACTGGGGAGTCGCAAGCAACAACCTGGGGAATCGACTGAGGAATACCTCCAAGCTCTGTCCGTGCTTGGCCGGGCCTGTGGGTGTAAGGCAGTAACGCCCACTACGTACACGGAGGAACTAATCCGGGATGCCTTCGTAGCGGGCCACAGGTCCAACTACACCCGACAGCGACTGCTGGAGCAGAGTGACCTCACCCTCGACAAAGCCTCCGAAATTGCACTAACGCTGGACGCAGCCTACCGGGGCATGGATGCCTACTCCTCTGCACCGTGGACGCCACGGGGAACGACAACCTGGGACACGGTAGGACAGCCCCATAGCACCGTGCCACCCCAGCCACAGCCCAACGACGGCCCAACTACCGCAGCAGTGTCCCAAAGCCAGACAGCAGTATCCCAAGGCCAGAAATGCTACTTCTGTGGCCAGGCCAAACACCCCAGAGCGCGCTGCCCGGCGAAGAATGCGACCTGCTCGGGCTGCGGGAAAAAGGGACACTACGCCAGCGTCTGCAAGGCCAAAGCCACCCCGAACGCCAGCAGCGCCGCGTGTGGGCCGTGCGAGCCGCCATCTTGGGCCCCCAACAGCGCCGCGTGTGGGCCGTGCGGGCCGCCATCTTGGGCCTCCCCAGTCATGTGCGAACCACCGCAGCAGCAGCATCCATCTTGGACGACTCCAGCCACATGGGAATCATGGACGCCGCCATCTTGGACACCAGCCGGGATGCAGCAGGCCGCCAACCCCCCCCCATCCGATACCCGCAGCGACACACCGACCCCTACGCTGGCCTCTGTTACGCTGGACCAAACGAGACCGCACCAACTAGCTCGGTCCAAAATGGACGTTAAGGTAAACGGCCATGCAATAAACTGCCTTTTTGACTCCGGGAGCACAGAGAGCTTCATCCACCCCGACACGGTGCGGCGTTGCTCTCTCCCAGTCCTGCCTGCGCACCAGCGGATTTCTATGGCCTCCGAGTCCCAGTCAGCGGACATTGGCGGCTACTGCGTGGTGACACTAGTAGTAGACGGGACTGTGTTCAATAATTTTAAATTCCTGGTCCTGCCCGACCTCTGCGCTGCCGTTCTACTGGGGTTGGATTTCCAGTGCCACCTCAAAAGCGTTACGATGGCGTACGGTGGCCCCCTCCCCCCACTCACAGTCCGCAGCCAGCAGCCTCCAAATTGCCCGCCGCGCACCAGCTGCAACCTCTCCACACTCAGAGTCCCACCCCCCCCACTGTTTGCTAACCTCACCCCCGACTGTAAGCCCATCGCCACAAAGAGCAGGCGATACAGTGCCGGGGACAGGGTTTTCATCAAAACCGAAGTGGAGCGGCTCCTGAAGGAGGGGATTATTGAGGGCAGCTCCAGCCCCTGGCGAGCCCAGGTTGTGGTCGTTAAGACCGGCGAAAAACAACGCCTAGTCATCGACTACAGCCAAACAATAAACCGCTACACCCTGCTGGACGCCTACCCACTCCCCCGCATAGCTGACATGGTCAACCTGATCGCGCAGTATCGCGTCTTTTCGACCATTGACCTGAAATCAGCATACCACCAGCTCCCCATCCGCCCTGAAGACCACCAGTATACTGCTTTTGAGGCAAACGGCCGCCTCTATCACTTCCTTAGGGTTCCCTTTGGCGTTACTAACGGGGTCTCCGTCTTCCAAAGGGAGATGGACCGGATGGTCGATCAAAACGCGCTGCAGGCCACTTTCCCTTACCTAGACAATGTGACCATCTGCGGCCATGACTTGCAGGACCATGACGCAAACCTCGAGAAATTCCTCCACACCGCCCAACTCCTGAACCTGACATATAACAAGGAGAAGTGGATATTCCGCACAGACCGCCTCGCCATCCTTGGCTGTGTTGTGGAACACAGGGTCATCGGTCCCGACCCGGACCGGATGCGTCTCCTTATGGAACTCCCACTGCCCCACTGCCTAAAAGCTCTGAAGAGGTGCCTAGGGTTTTTTTCCTACTACGCTCAGTGGGTCCCCTACTATGCAGACAAAGCCCGTCCGCTGATCAAGTCCACCTCTTTTCCCCTGACGGCAGAGGCCCGCTTGGCCTTCCACCGTATCAAGGAGGACATTGCCAAAGCCACCATGCACGCAGTGGACGAATCCATCCCCTTCCAGGTGGAAAGCGACGTGTCCGACTTTGCCCTGGCCGCCACCCTTAATCAGGCGGGGAGACCTGTGGCCTTCTTCTCACGAACCCTCCAGGGCCCGGAGACCAGACACTCCACGGTCGAGAAGGAGGCCCAGGCCATTGTGGAGGCTGTGCGCCATTGGAGGCACTACCTGGCCGGAAAACGATTTACCCTGCTCACTGACCAGCGTTCAGTTGCTTTTATGTTCAACAACAAGCAGAGGGGCAAAATCAAAAATGACAAGATCTTGAGGTGGAGAATCGAACTTTCCACCTACAATTACGAGATCTTGTACCGGCCTGGGAAGCTCAATGAACCCCCAGATGCCGTATCGCGTGGCACCTGCGCCAGCGCGCAGATCGATAGGCTGAGGGCCCTCCACAATGACCTCTGCCACCCGGGGGTCACCAGGTTCTTCCACTTCATCAAGGCCCGCAACCTGCCTTACTCCATCGAGGAGGTCAGGACCATGACCAAGAACTGCCAAGTCTGCGCTGAGTGCAAACCGCACTTTTATAGACCAGACACAGCCCACCTGATAAAAGCCACTCGCCCTTTCGAACGCCTGAGCGTCGATTTTAAAGGGCCTCTCCCCTCCTCCGACCGCAATGTGTACTTCCTCAACATCATTGACGAGTACTCCCGTTTCCCGTTCGCTATCCCCTGCCCGGACATGACCAGTGCCACGGTCATTAAATGTCTGAACAGCCTCTTCACCCTGTTCGGTTTCCCCAGCTATATCCATAGCGACCGGGGCTCATCGTTTATGAGCGACGAACTCCGCCAGTACCTGCTCGCTAGGGGTATAGCCACAAGCAGGACCACCAGTTAAAACCCCCGGGGGAACGGACAGGTGGAAAGAGAGAATGCGACAGTTTGGAAGGCCGCCCTGCTAGCCTTAAAGTCTAGGTGCCTTCCGACCTCCCGCTGGCAGGAGGTGCTCCCCGATGCGCTCCACTCGATTCGGTCACTGCTCTGCACTGCCACCAATGCCACCCCTCACGAGAAAATGTTTGTCTTCCCAAGGAAGTCCACATCGGGGACATCGTTACCGCCATGGCTGACGTCCCCAGGGCCGGTACTACTGAGAAGACACGTGAGGACCAATAAAACGGACCCCCTGGTCGAGAGGGTCGACCTCCTCCACGCCAACCCCCAGTACGCTTACATTGCGTACCCGGACGGGCGGGAGGACACAGTCTCCATACGAGACCTCGCACCCTCGGGGACCGCTGTAACCCACTACCCATTACCACCCCCCCCCCCACGACCCGATATCCAACCCCAGCAGCCGGCACGCCTGAGCCCGTCACCCACGAGGACTACACTCCAGTGCACCAGCCTACACGGGACGCGACACCGGAAGCTCCACCACCCCTGCCGTCGCCACGTCGATCACAGCGGCAGATAAGACCTCCGGAGAGACTCCAATACACGAACTTTTAAATACACTTCACCCCGCCGGACTCATTTTTAAACAAGGGGTGAATGTGGTAAACCACTGTTATACCTGTCTGTAAGTGTATGTGTATTCCACTAGGTACAGGTCTGGACATGCCTCGGCCGACTCCTCCCACTATTCCAGGTATATAAGTGACTACCTCCCAGTCCCTTAGTATTCTGGACGGGTCGACCACTCGAGACAAGACCTTCATTCTTTAGTTAATAAAAGCCTGGTTGTTACTCGTTTAACCTCAGTCTTTGGAGTAATTGATGGCGCATCAGTCCCGCATTGGACTAATCAGTCACCTGCAAACTCATTTTTAATGTGGAAGCAAGTCATCCTCGGTTCCGAGAGACTGCCAAAGAAGAAGAAGATAGAATCAAAAGTAGGGAAGTTATGCTAAACATGTATCGAGCCTTGGTTAGACCACACTTGGAGTACTGCGTACAGTTCTGGTCGCCATACTATAAAATGGATATAGAGGAACTGGAGAAGGTGCAGAGAAGATTTACAAAGATGATACCAGAAATGCAAGGGTATACATATCAGGAAAGGATGAAAAGGCTGGGTCTCTTTTCTCTTGAAAAAAGACTGAGGTCTTTAAAATTATGAAAGGTTTTGATAGAGTGGATACAGGGAGAGTGTTTCCACTTGTGGGGAAGAGCATAACTAGAGGCCATCAATATAAGATAGTCACCAAAGAAATCCAATAGGGAATTCAGAAGAAACTTCTTTACCCAAAGAGTGGTGAGAATGTGGAACTCGCTACCACAGGGAGTGGTTGAAGCAAATAGTATCGATGCATTTAAGGGGAGGCTGGACAAGCATGAGGGAAAAGGGAATAAAGGGTTATGCTGATAGATTTAGATGAGGAAAGACAGGAGAAGGCTCGTGTGGAGCATAAACACTGGCATGGACTGGTTGGGCTGTTTCTGTGCCGCATATCTTATGTAATATCGGCCTCCTCCTGGAGGTCCCCACCACCACAGAAACCAGTCTTCAGCCAATTCGATTCACTCCACGTGATACGCAAAGGCTGTCGGCCCAGACAACATCCCGGCTGTCGTGCTGAAGACTTGTGCTCCAGAACTAGCCGCGCCTCTAGCCAAGTTGTTCCAGTACAGCTTTAACACTGGCATCTATCAGACAATATGGAAAACTGCTCAGGTATGTCCTGTCCACAAAAAGCAGGACAAAACCAATCCGGCCAATTACTGCCCCATCAGTCTACAATCAATCATCAGCAAAGTGATGGAAGGTGTCATTGACAGTGCTATCAAGCAGCACTTACTCACCAATAACCTGCTCACTGATGCCCAGTTTGGGTTCCGCCAGGACCACTCGGCTCCAGACCTCATTACAGCCTTGGTCCAAACATGGACAAAAGAGCTGAATTCTAGAGGGGAGGTGAGAATGACTGCCCTCGGCATCAAGGCAGCATTTGACTGAGTGTGGCATCAAGGAGCCCTCGTAAAACTGAAGTAAATGGGAATCGGGGGGAAAACTCTCCACTGGCTGGAGTCATGCCTAGCACAAAGGAAGATGGTTGTGGTGGTTGAAGGTCAATCATCACAGCTCCAGGACATCGCTGCAGGAGTTCCTCAGGGCAGTGTCCTAGGCCCAACCATCTTCAGCTGCTTCATCAATGACCTTCCCTCCATCATAAGTTCAGAAGTGGGGATGTTCGCTGATGACTGCACAGTGTGGAATCAGGGGACAAGTAGCAGAATCGATAGCAAGCTGGCTACAAAACTTAAAAGAGAGAGTAGGGTTAAAGGTAGTTACTCAGACTGGCAAAAGGTGGGAAGTGGTGTTCCACAAGAATCGGTGCTGGGACCACTGATGTTCACTACTTACCCGGGAATTGGAAGTACAATTTCCAAATTTTTGGACAACACCAAATCGGGGGGTGTACTTAATATAGAGGAAGACTGCAACAAAATTCAGGAAGAAATTAAGAAATTAATAAACTTGTAAAATAGACGTGTAATCAAGGTGTAACCTCTTCCTGAGGTCCCCACCATTACAGAAGCCAGTCTTCAGCCAATTCGATCCACTCCACGTGATATCAAGAAACTGACCCTCCAACAGTGCAGCATGCCCTCAGAATGGCCCCTCTGACAGTGCGGCGTTCCCTCAGTACTGCCCCTCCGACAGTGCAGCGCTCCCTCAGTACTGCCCCTCCGACAGTGCAGCGCTCCCTCAGTACTGCCCCTCCGACAGTGCAGCGCTCCCTCAGTACTGCCCCTCCGACAGTGCAGCGCTCCCTCAGTACTGCCCCTCCAACAGTGCAGCACTCCCTCAATCAGTGCAGCACTCCCTCAGTGCGGCACTGAAGCTTTGGTTAACCGCATCAAAGACTGTAGAGAAGTTGAGGAGAAATAACACATCATGGTCACAGTCACACAGAATACCTTTGATGACTTTGATCAAACGCTCAGTGCTGTGAACAGAACAGGAGTCAGTCTGAAGGGGTTCCAGTAGGAGTTACATAGATACATAGATACATAGAAGATAGGAGCAGGAGTAGGCCATTCGGCCCTTCGTGCCTGCTCCGCCATTTAATGAGATCATGGCTGATCCTTTAATTCAGTATCCCGTCCCCGCCTTCTCTCCGTAACCCTTAACCCCTTTTGCCCGTAGAAATATATCTAATTCCCTCTTAAATATATTTAATGAGCTGGCGTACACTGCCCTCTGTGGCAATGAGTTCCACAGGTTCACCACTCTCTGAGTGAAGAAATTCCCCCTCATCTCTGTCCTAAATGGTTTAGCCCTTATCCTTAAATTATGTCCTCTAGTTCTGTTCTCACCCGCCAAGGGAAACATTCCTTCTGCATCCAGTCTGTCTAGACCTGTCAGAATTTTATACACTTCTATGAGGTCCCCTCTCAATCTTCTAAACTCCAGTGTGTACATCCCTAAACTACATAGTCTCTCCTCATAGGTCATTCCCGCCATTCCTGGTATCAGCCTGGTGAATCGCCGCTGCACCCCCTCCATGGCAAGAACATCCTTCCTCAGATGAGGCGACCAAAACTGTACACAGTACTCGAGGTGTGGTCTCACCAGTGCCCTGTACAGCTGCAGCAAGGTATCCCTGTTCCTGTATTCTAACCCTTTTGCTATGAAGGCCAGCATACCGTTTGCCTTCTTGACCGCCTGTTGCACCTGCATGCTCGCCTTCAGTGACTGGTGTACAAGAACACCCAGGTCTCTCTGTACTTCCCCCTCTCCCAATCTATTGCCATTTAAATAATAATTTGCCCTCCCGTTCCTGCACCCAAGGTGGATAACTTCGCACTTGTCCACATTATAGTGCATCTGCCATTTATCCGCCCAATCGCCCAGTCTGTCCAAATCGCTCTGGAGCTTCCTGGTCTCTTCCTCTGAGCCCACCCCACCTCCTAGTTTAGTGTCGTCTGCAAATTTGGAAATGCTGCATCCGACTCCCTGATCCAGGTCATTAATGTAAATTGTGAACAGCTGGGGGCCCAGGACAGATCCCTGTGGTACCCCACTTGTTACTGCCTGCCATTCAGAAAATGAGCCGTTTATTCCAACTCTCTGTTTTCTATCTGACAGCCAGTTCCCTATCCACGCCAAAACTTTCCCCTTTATCCCATGAGCCTCAATTTTCCATGCTAATCTTTTATGTGGGACCTTATCGAAGGCCTTTTGGAAGTCCAGGTACACCACATCTACTGGCTCTCCCCCATCTATTCTACCAGTTACTCCCTCAAAAAATTCCAATAGATTAGTCAAGCACGATTTACCCTTTGTAAATCCATGTTGACTCTGTCCTATCCTGTCCCCATTTGCTAAGTGCTCCGCTATTTCATCCTTAATGATGGACTCCAGCATTTTGCCCACAACTGATGTAAGTTGAATGGAGAGAGAGGTGGGCGTGCTTTAATGGGTGGTCCTTGCTGGACAATCAGCAGGAAGTTGACTGGTGTCTGCTGTTAATTTGCTACAAAGACCAAAGTTAATAATCTGAGAATGTTTGCTTTTCCTACCTCTCCATATCCACTGTAATCAAGTTCTATCAGTTCAAAAGCCGCCAGCAGTTCTCCACCCATTGTCTGGCCTTTGTAAATGTCGTGAAACATTAAGGAAGGTCTCACGTATGCGTCCTCCTGCAGCTTAATGCTGGGAGCTGCAAAAGCTCGGCCGAGGAACTCTGGGCCACCCTGTGTTTTAAAAAAAGATATCAGACTCTGATTAATTCCAAAATTCATTGCATCAATATTTCCTGGTCCAATTTTGTCACGGAACCAAAATGCAGTACGGCTGTATCACAAAATCGTAGATTTGCAATTCCCCATTCAGCCCACTTCCCAATCTCAGCACATGACTGTGCAAGGGCCAGGTGGAGGTCATGGGAAGGAGGGCGAGAGCGTTAACCTTAATTTTTCACCTAGAAAAACTGCCACCAACATTGGGAGAATACTACCCACCAGTACTGTACCCCAGTGTTATACAGTGACAGACCTGCACCCACCAGTACTGTATCCCAGTGTTATACAGTGACAGACCTGCACCCACCAGTACTGTATCCCAGTGTTATACAGTGACAGACCTGTACCCACCAGTACTGTACCCCAGTGTTATACAGTGACAGACCTGTACCCACCAGTACTGTATCCTAGTGTTATACAGTGACAGACCTGTCCCCCCAGTACTGTACCCCAGTGTTATACAGGGATTGACCTGTACCCACCAGTACTGTACCCCAGTGTTATACAGTGACAGACCTGCACCCACCAGTACTGTATCCCAGTGTTATACAGGGACTGACCTGTACCCACCAGTACTGTACCCCAGTGTTATACAGTGACAGACCTGTACCCACCAGTACTGTACCCCAGTGTTAGTGACAGACCTGTACCCACCAGTACTGTACCCCAGTGTTATACAGTGACAGACCTGTACCCACCAGTACTGTATCCTAGTGTTATACAGTGACAGACCTGTCCCCCCAGTACTGTACCCCAGTGTTATACAGGGACTGACCTGTACCCACCAGTACTGTACCCCAGTGTTATACAGTGACAGACCTGCACCCACCAGTACTGTATCCCAGTGTTATACAGGGACTGACCTGTACCCACCAGTACTGTACCCCAGTGTTATACAGTGACAGACCTGTACCCACCAGTACTGTACCCCAGTGTTAGTGACAGACCTGTACCCACCAGTACTGTACCCCAGTGTTATACAGTGACAGACCTGTACCCACCAGTACTGTACCCCAGTGTTATAGTGACAGACCTATACCCACCAGTACTGTACCCCAGTGTTATACAGTGACAGACCTATACCCACCAGTACTGTACCCCAGTGTTACAGTGACAGACCTGTACCCCAGTGTTAGTGACAGACCTGTACCCACCAGTACTGTACCCCAGTGTTATACAGTGACAGACCTGTACCCACCAGTACTGTACCCGTGTTATACAGTGACAGACCTGTACCCACCAGTACTGTACCCCAGTGTTATCCAGTGACAGACCTGTACCCACCAGTACTATACCCCAGTGTTATCCAGTGACAGACCTGTACCCACCAGTACTGTACCCCAGTGTTATACAGTGACAGACCTGTACCCCAGTGTTATACAGTGACAGACCTGTACCCACTGGTACTGTACCCCAGTGTTATACAGTGACAGACCTGTACCCACCAGTACTGTACGCCAGTGTTATACAGTGCCAGACCTGTACCCACCAGTACTGTACCCCAGTGTTATACAGTGACAGACCTGTACCCACCAGTACTGTTACCCCTTGTTACCCAGTTCAAAGTGTCCAAAGTGCTCTCTCCAAACTCAATACTGATACAGCAGTACAAAATCTATTATTGTACAGCTGGGTGTTATTCACAGTTCAAGGGGTAGTACAAAATGTCATCCACCAGCATTATTATTTTATCCTAGTGACAACTCTGCTGTTAGTCTTTTCTGAAATTGCACGAGGCTACGACTCACAAAGCTGTCATAGTCGAAGATATTGATGATGATTATGGGGGGGTCGTTCTTCAGTTCCTCTTTACTTCCCTCTATCAGGATTTGATCAAACAGCAACATCTCGGACCACTTTGGGGAAAGTGTTTCTTCCAGACACTGTGGAAGAATTGAAGAGAAAGTAAAATCTGCTATGAATTCTGCATTTCAATGACCGTGTAATATACTGAAACTACAGCAGTCCCGTGTTGCTCAGTGAGATAAATCCCAAATCATGCAACTCAACTAGAGACGTCTACGGGGTTTATTGGTCTGTGATGAGCAGCAAAAACCAGGAACTGTTAAATGGAAAACAATAAGCAAATGCAGCCATGGGCAATCATGCTGCTGAAAATACTCGCGCCTCTGTATTAATTCCATATCTTACATATTACTAACCATATCTTGCTTGCTCAAGCATCTCTAAACCAAAAGACTGAGGAGTTCACACAGATATTGCCTGATCTGGACTGTACACTCTGTTAGGGACACAGCCACTTACCTAAACTCTGAAAACGTAGAGGCAGGATGACAAGCCGAGGCTGAGAGACCTGTTACTGCTGGAGCTCACAGAGTTTGTAACTCTTTAGGGTACGAAAAGTAAGAATGAAAAGAAACCAATACACTTTCTAAATAATTATATCAACATAAAGACATGACAGTTTTCCAGATAAAGATGGTGTGCAACTCAATACTCAGAACGATCAGTTCAGGAGATGAAGGCCTGCTTCTTCTGCACCTTCCAGAAATGGCTGTATTTCTATCTACTTTTCCCAAGTCTTTTACTGGGCAGAACAGCCTGCTCACGTTTCCAACAGTTTCGCACAGTTCGAGGTCCAGCAGACAGCTGTCTGATCTCTAACTTTGGATTTATCTCTTGTTGTTAGTGGTCAATGGCCTTCAAAAGTACAGCAACTCTTTCTCTCTCACAGGCAGCTTGAAGCAAGAATAATATCCATCGTACCGTTTGAACTTCTAACATCCTGGGCAGACAGCAAAGACCATCATGCACTCTGATTTTGGCCAACCTGGCAGTTCTGCTCTTCCCTTTGTTGTTGGCACTTTGAACTGAATTCCACTCTGTTACCAGTAATCCAGAGTTTCAAGTCCATTCTTATAGTCTTCCGTAAAAACAGGCATTAAAAGTCCATATTGAAAAGTCCAAAATCCTTCCTGTTTAACCAGCTAAATCCATGAATTTTGCAGCACTTGTCCTGCTTGTACAGCTAACCACTTGTGCCCATTAAGACAGACTTACAGGAACCGAATGGGAATAAGCCACAAAAACTCACCAAAGAGTCAGGGTCGAAGCACAATCACCAACTGTGCCCTGGAATACTGCAAACCTGATTAGCTCAGATTAGTGAGTCTGCCCCAGAGGATTGACTTGGAACAAATGTGACCTCAAAAGACTCCACTGACATCAGATAGAATTCATCAAATTAAAACAGTGTACATTACATCAATAAGTGATTAAAGTTTCTTACCCTGGTGGATTGACATTGAGTTGAAAATACAACTCTTGCAAAAGGGTCTGATAATCCGGTGTCATCGGCTGCGAGGACACCTCGAGCTTGGTACATATGGGCTCGCAGCTGGAAGTAACTGGTGTCTATGAGCAGGAAAAAATAATAGATATTCACTAACACACGACTACAACTCCCATTTATATAGACCCTTTAATGTAGTAAAATGTCCCAAGGCATTTCACAGAAGCGTTATCGGACAAAAAATTGACACCATGCCAAAGAAAGAGACATTAGGACAGGTGACCAAAAGCTTCGTCAAAAAGGTAGATTTTAAAAGAGTATCTAAAAGAAGAGAGAGGTGGAGAGGTTTGGGAAGGGAATTCCAGAGCTTAGAGCCTAGGCAGCTGAAGACACAGCTGCCAATGGGAATGCACAAGAGGCCAGAATTGGAGGAGTGCAGAGATCTCAAAGGATTGTAGGGCTGGAGGAGGTTAGCGAGATAGGGAGGGGGCGAGGCCATGGAGGGATTTGAAAACAAGGATGAGAATTTTAAATTCGAGGTGTTGCTGGACCAGGAGCTAATGTAGGTCAGCGAGCACAGGAGTGATGGATGATCGGGACTTAGTGCAAGTTAGGATACAGGCAGCACAGTTTGGATGATCTTAAGTTTATGTAGGGTGCAAGGTGGGAAGTTGGCCAGGAGAGCATTGGAATAGTCAAGTCTAGAGGCGACAAAACCATGGATGAGGGTTTCAGCCGATGAGCTGAGGCAGGGACGGAGACTTGTGATGTTACGGAGGTGGAAGTCGGCGGTCTTGGTGATGGAGAGGATATGGGGTTGGAAACTCATCTCAGGGTCAAGTTGGACGCTGAGGTTAGGAAGAGTCTGGTTCAGCCTGAGACAGTGGCCAGGGAGTGATGGAACCAATGGTGAGGGAAGGGAGTTTGTGGTGGTGGCCAAATATAATGGCTCCGATGTTTAACTGGAGGAAATTGCGGCTCAACCAGGACTGGATGTCGGACAAATACCGAGACTTAATTTTCAGCGCCAAATTCTTGCAGGGAGACAACTTTCAGCAGTTAGATGGAAGTGTGAAAGTGTGTATTTGTATAACAAAACATATTGAATGATTCTCCATAGCATACACATTTACAGAGTGCGACAACTACTTTAGCACAACTTCTGAAGTGGAACCCACCAGTAGTAAACTGTGCTTACGATCATTGACACTCGAGACAAAAACTAGTGCAAAATCATTAGCTCAACACTGTATTGATGTCAATCAGTTCAAAATGACCAAACCAAAAGCAAGGAAAGAGAGACGAGCTGATTTTGGCTGCCCATTTCGGTGTCTGTGAGTCATAGGGGGAAAAATTCGGCATCGCCCCATTTGGGGTGCCATTATCGGCCGTGCGCAAAGTTTAGCACCTGGCGCTAATTATCACCTCCGACAGCAAACTTGGCTTTTATCGCCCCTGGAGGTGATTGGAGCGCTAAATCAGGCGCTACACACCTGTCTTAAGGCGCAAAGGCCGAGGAGCGAGGCGCTACCTCAGAGCGCTGGCGAAGCAAGGAAGGGCGAATCAAAATAAACCTGCAAAGTGCTGCTCAGTACTCAAAACTCCTTCACACAGCGTTGAATCTCTCCGGAAGTCTCTCTCTCTCTCAGAATGCGTGGTGCAAAAATGTCACCGACAAAAAAAGGCAGGAAGCGGTCACCTAAAAATAGCGCTCCCCCAGTCCCTTTCTGACAGCATAACGCTCCCCTCAACCTGTCGTTGCTAGCGGCAGGCGGTAAGGCAGGGGGCGCCACTCAATATCCGGTCCGGGGCGCTATCGGGGCGTTGCGCACTCGACTGACGTCACAATCTGCCGGCGCAGGAGATCGTGGCGGTAGTGTTTAGCGCCGCCGCAAAATGTCTAGTTAATGTCGTGAGCGGCACAAACATCGCCGCGCCCGGCCTCTAGTTGCTTTGCGCCCCAATTGGCGCCCTCTTAAGGCGCTAACGGGAGGCGCAGTCAACTGAATTTCCCCATAGAGTCATGGGGGGAAAATTCAGTTGCTTTGCGCCTCCCGTTAGCGCCCTAAACACTACCGCCATGATCTCCTGCGCCCGCAGATCGTGACGTCAGTCGAGCGTGCAATGCCCCGGACCAGATATTGAGTTTCGCCCCCAGCCTTACCGCCTGCCACTAACAACGACAGGTTGAGGGGAGCGTTTTGCTGTCGGGGAGGGACTGGGGGAGCACGATTTAAAGGCGACCGCTTCCTGCCTTTTTTGTCAGCGACATTTTTGCACCACGCATTCCGAGAGAGAGAGAGAGAGACTTCTGGAGAGATTCAACGCTGTGTGAAGGAGTTTTGGGTCCAGAGCAGCACTTTGCAGGTTCATTTTGATTTGACCTTCCTTGTATCGATTTAGAAGAGACTGTGGGGGCTGCACTCTGAGCTCTTTCCCTGGGATCCCCATTGTTCTTTCCAGCAGATTTGATGTACAGGTCTCTCCAGGCCGAGATTCAAGGCTGCAATGAGCAGGGTGTGGATGGAGAGCAAGATCGACCCTCCCCTTTAAGAACTGGTTCGCGCCAGTGTGTCTGTGTTCCATTGCTGACTGACATCACATGAGCTTCGCCAGCACTCAGAGGTAGCGCCTCGCTCCTCGACATTTGCGCCTTGAGAGGTGTGTAGCACCTGATTTAGCGCTCCAATCACCTCCAGGGGCGATAGAAGCCAAGTTTGCAGTCGGAGGTGATAATTAGTGCCGGGGCTAATCTTTGCGCCCGGCCGATAATTGCGCCCCAAATGGGGCGATACTGAATTTCTCCCCCAGAGAGTCATAACAGCATAGGAGGCCGCCATTTGGCCCATCGAGTCCGTGCCGGCTCTCTGTAGAACAATCCAGTCAGTCCCATTCCCCCGCTCTATCCCCGTAGCCCTGCAAGTTTATTTCCCTCAAGTGCCTATCCAGTCTCCCCTTGAAAACATTGAGCGTCTCCGCTTCCACCACTTCCGTCGGCAGCAAGTTCCAGGTCATCACCACTCGCTGCGTAAAAAAGTTTTCCCCTCACATCCCCCCTGTATCTCTTGCCCAAAACCTTAGTTCTGTGTCCCCTAGTCCTTGTACCATCAACTAATGGGAACAGGCTTCCCGCATCTAGCTTATCCAAACCCTTGTTCACCTCTATCAAATCAGCCCTCAACCTCCTTTGCTCTAATGAAAACAAATCCAGCTTCTCCAACCTGTCCTTGTAGCTAAGATCCCCCATCCCCAGAACCATTCTGGTAAATCTCCTCTGCACCCTCTCAAGGGCCTTCACATCCTTCCTAAAGTGTGGTGACCAGAACTGGACACAATACTCCAGTTGGGGCCTAACCAGCGCTTTATAAAGGTTCAGCATAACTTCTCTACTTTTGTACTCAATACCTCTATTTATGAAGCCCCAGATCCCATATGCTTTGTTAACCACTCTCTCAATATGTCCAGCCACCTTCAGGGACCTATGCACATTAACTCCCAGGTCCCTCTGTCCCCGCACACTCTTTAAAACTGTGCCAGTCAGTGTATATTGCCTCTCCCTGTTCCTTCTGCCAAAATGCATCACCTCACGCTTCTCTGTATTAAATTCCAGCTGCGTAAATAACCGAGTTGTCATTTAGCTCCATCCTTTTGTTAGTCTCTCTAGAGTTTTAGTGTTGGGTTATGCGACAGCCTGCTTTTATACAGGACTGGGTCCCTTGCTGTTTGTGGTCTACATTAATGACTTGGATATGAATGTAAAAGGTATGATCAGTAAGTTCGCGGATGATACAAAAATTGGTAGGGTGGTAAATAGCGAGGAGGGTAGCCTCAGTCTGCAGGACGATATAGATGGGTTGGTCAGATGGGCGGAACAGTGGCAAATGGAATTTAACTCGGAAAAGTGCGAGGTGATGCACTTTGGGGGGACTAACAAGGCAAGGGAATACACAATGAATGGTAAGACCCTAGGCAAGATGGAGGGTCAGAGGGATCTGGGTGTGCAAGTACACAGATCCCTGAAGGCGGCGGAACAGGTGGATAAGGTGGTAAAAAAGGCATATGGGATACTTGCCTTCATTAGCCGAGGCATAGAATATAAGAGCAAGGAGGTTATGATGGAGCTGTATAAAACACTGGTTAGGCCACAGCTGGAATACTGTGTGCCGTTCTGGTCGCCACACTACAGGATGTGATCGCTTTGGAGAGGGTGCAGAGGAGATTCACCAGGACGTTACCAGGGCTGGAGCGCTTCAGCTATGAAGAGAGACTGGGCAGATTGGGTTTGTTTTCCTTGGAGCAGAGGAGGCTGAGGGGGGACATGATTGAGGTGTACAAAATTATGAGGGGCATGGATAGGATGGATACTGAGGAGCTTTTTCCCTTAGTAGAAGGGTCAATAACTAGGGGGCATAGATTCAAGGTAAAGGGCGGGAGGTTTAGAGGGGATTTGAGAAAGAACTTTTTCACCCAGAGGGTGGTTGGAGTCTGGAACTCACTGCCTGAAAGGGTTGTGGAGGCAGGAACCCTCACAACATTTAAGAAGCATTTGGATGAGCACTTGAAATGCCATAGCATACAAGGCTACGGACCAAATGTTGGAATATGGGATTAGATTAGACAGGGCTTGACGGCCAGCGCGGACACGATGGGCCGAAGTGCCTCTATCCGTGCTGTATAACTCTATGACACTTCTGGGGCTGATTGTTAGACATGTCTTGCATGTACACAATGCTGACACTGGCTGCCAAATGTGCAAATAAATGCTCCATTCTCCACCAACATCTCCCGTTAAATGAAATGGAAAAATTGCCCCCAAAATATAAAGGTGAAAGCAATTAAGTGCAGTCCGGGTGAGCGAGCGCTGTCCGGGTGAGCGAGCGCAGTCCGGGTGAGCGAGTGCAGGTAGTTCTGTTCCTTACAGTCACTGTTGAGCCTGATAGGTGGCAGAGTTCGAGGGACGTCTGTTCTCCTTGCAGCTTCCTCGTAGATTGGAATGAACTCCTGGGGAAGACTGCTGATGTTGCTCTTGGTGAACTTTGTGACTCCCAGCCACATGTAAACCTCCAATTTAGCAAAAATCTCCCCAGTAGGTGCACCTGGAGCCTGGTTTAAAACAATAGAACAAGTCCCTGTCAGAGCGGTGCTCCACTTTGATCAGTATATTTAAAGGGATCAGCACATCAACCATTTTTACTAAAACAAAAGCAAAATACTGCAGATGCTGGAGATCTGAAACAAAAACAGAAAATGCTGGAAATACTCAGCAGGTCAGGCAGCATCTGTGAAGAGAGAAACAGAGTTAACGTTTCAGGTTGATGACCTTTCATCAGAACTGGAAAAAGTTAGAGATTTAACAGGTTTTAAGCAAGTACAGAAGCAGGGAAAGAGGGGAGAGGGAGGAAAGAACAAAATGGAAGGTTTGTGATAGGGTGGAAGACAGGAGAGATTAAATGACAAAAGGGATGATGGTGCGAGGCAAAAGGGGACAGTAATGGGACAAGTAAAGAAACAAAGCAGTGTGGCGGATCGCCACCTAAACGGGCGCAATCCACTTTTCCGTCCGTGGACAATAAATCGGGCACCTTGCCTTTAAGAAGCATGCTGCCTTTAAGGCATGACAAAGGAGCGGGCGTCGCCCTCAGTGTGTACACAAAAGCGCGGGCGTCACCCTCATTCCAGCTTCGGGTTTAGCAGAGAGAGGAGCTGGGGCAGCCATCTCTCAAGAGAATGTAATAAAAGCCATGTGTTCCTCAGATCGGTTCGGCCTCCATTCGTGTTCCGCGGCAGCCCCAACATTGGTGACCCCGACGCTCGGAACGTATTCCGAGCACTGCAATGGCGGACACGAACGCAGTTTCCGTGAAACTGCCGGAGTTTTGGGAAAACCAGCCCGAAGCCTGGTTCCTCCAAGCTGAGTCCCGATTCCGGCTGCGACACATCACCACAGATGGGACGAAGTATGACTACCTCGTCGCATCACTCGGTAGCTCCACAGTCACGAAGGTCTGGATAGCGCTGCAGAACTCACCAGAGGAGGGCAAGTATGCACATCTTAAGGCCGTGCTCCTTAAAAAATTTACGACCTCGACATACCAGCGAAACTGCCGCCTCCTCGACCTTCCAGGCCTCGGTGACGCCTCACTGTCAGACCTCCTCTCCCACATGCTCTCACTCACCGACGAGAGCCCACCCGGGTCCCTCTTCCGCATGCTGTTCATCCGCCAGCTACCTCCCAGCATCCGCCCAGCGATCGTGGCGTCCGGCCTCACG
This sequence comes from Somniosus microcephalus, assembly GCF_052327205.1. Lineage (NCBI taxonomy): Eukaryota > Metazoa > Chordata > Chondrichthyes > Squaliformes > Somniosidae > Somniosus > Somniosus microcephalus. Next base: position 198,494,931 of record NC_140999.1, on the reverse strand, counting down.
GACCTAGAAGCCCTGGCCGACGAGGCCGACAAGCTGCTGTCCGCTCACTCCAGCCGCGACGTCGCTCCGGACCTGGCAGCCACAGCCTGGGCGCGCCCCTCACCGGCCACAAGGCCCAGCCACGGGGCCCACGGGGCCTTCGCGCCCCACAAACCCGGGCTACTGTTACTACCACGCACGGTTCGGCGCCAGGGCACAACGGTGCACACCTCCCTGCTCCTTCAAGTCCGCCCCCGTAACAGCCCCCGCAATGGCCGTGGGCCACGCGGGCTCCCTGCTGTATGTCACGGATGACAAAACCAGCCGCCGGTTCCTGTGCGACACTGGAGCTCAGCACAGCATCATCCCGGCCTCCGCCCTCGACATCCAAAAGGGCGAACGAGGACAGGCGCTGGCTGCCGCTAACGGCTCGGACATCCGGACGTACGGCACCTGCACAGTCACCCTCGACCTCGCTGGTCGCCGCTACCGATGGGAGTTCATCACTGCCAAGGTACTCTCCCCTCTCATCGGCGCAGACTTCCTGTGCGCCCACGGCCTACTGGTAGACATCCCTCGACACCGCCTCGTGGACATGAACACCATGTCCCCCATCCTGGGCGCCATGGCCCCCCGTCAACCCGCCGACATGGCGTCACAGTGCCACGCCCGGGCCACGGATGACTACTCGGCACTCCTGGCCGAATTCCCGGCCCTCACCAACCCGACCTTCTCCGCGGAGGTCGCCAAACACGGGGTGGAACACTTCATCCCCACCACAGGCCCCCCAGTGTACGCCCACGCCCGCAGGCTGGACCCGGCCAAACTGGAGATCGCGCGGACCAAGTTTGCCACTATGGAACAGCTCGGCATCATCCACCGCTCCAACAGTCCCTGGGCCTCCCCACTCCACATCGCCCCCAAACCAGGCGGGGATTACCGCCGCCTCAACGACGCCACCACCCCTGATCGGTACCCCGTGCCGCACATTCAGGACTTCTCGGCTAGACTGGCCGGCCGCTCAGTCTTTTCCAAAGTCGACCTGGTGTGCGGCTACCACCAAGTCCCCGTCCACGCCGCGGACGTCCCCAAGATGGCCGTAATCACCCCCTTCGGGCTTTTCGAGTTCCTGCGGATGCCCTTCGGCCTCAAAAACGCGGCCCAGGCATTCCAACGGCTCATGGACTCGGTCCTTCGGGACCTGAAGTTCCTGTTCGTCTACCTGGACGACATCCTGGTAGCCAGTTCCTCCAAGCAGGAACACCTCGAACACCTTCGCATCCTGTTCGGGCGCCTCAGCGACCACGGGCTCATCCGCAGCCCAGCCAAGTGCCAGTTCGGCCTGGACAAGATCGACTTCCTCGGCCACCACATCACCCATGCTGGGGCCATTCCCCTGCCCACCAAGGTGCAGGCCGTCCAGCAATTTCCCCGCCCCACCACCATCAAAGGACTCCAGGAGTTCCTCGGGATGGTGAATTTCTACAACCGCTTCATCCCCAAAGCGGCGTCCCTCATGAGGCCCCTGTATGAAGCCCTCCGGGGCAGGAGCGGCAAGATGGCGGTCGAATGGACAGCAGACGTATCAGCCGCCTTCAACTCCACCAAGACCGCGCTCGCCGACGCCACCCTGCTCGCGCACCCACGGCCCAATGCCAGAGTAGCGCTCACCACGTACGCCTCCGACCACGCGGTCGGCGCCGTGTACGAGCAGTGGGTCGACGGCGCCTGGCAACCACTTGCCTTCTTCAGCCGCCAACTACGCCCCCCGGAGGTCAAGTACAGCACCTTCGACCGCGAGCTCCTCGCGCTGTACCTGGCGGTCCGCCATTTTCGGTTTTTGCTGGAGGGCCACCCCTTCACTGCGTTTGTCGACCACAAACCCCTGACATTCGCAATGGCAAAGACAACCGACCCCTGGTCCGCCAGGCAGCAGCGCCAGCTCGCGGCAGTGTCCGAGTTCACCACGGACATCCAACACGTCTCCGGCCGAGACAACGTGGTAGCCGACTGCCTCTCCCGCCCCGCCATCCACGCCGCACACCTGGCAGTCGACTACGCTCAACTCGCAGCAGACCAGCTCACGGACCCTGATCTGCTCTCCGCACCTACCAACCTACCAGGGCTACACCTGGCCGACGTCGCCTGCGGCCCGACCGCAGTCACGGTCAAGTGCGACATATCCCTATCTCAACCTCGGCCCGTCGTCCCAGCGCCGCCGGGTATTCGAGATTCTCCACAACCTCTCCCACCCCGGCGCCCGCGCATCCATCAAATTGGTAGCCAACCGCTTTGTCTGGCGCGGCCTTCGCAAGGATGTGCGTACTTGGGCCAACTCCTGCCTAGCCTGCCAACGGGCCAAGGTGCAGCAACACACGAAAGCACCCCTCGAGGAGTTCACCGTCCCTTCACGTAGATTCGACCACATCCACGTGGACATCGTCGGGCCCCTGCCGCCGTCGCAAGGCCACACGCACTTGCTGACGATCGTCGACCGCACCACGCGCTGGCCCGAGGCAATTCCACTGACCTCTACCACCACCGCCGACATCGCCAGAGCCTTCGTCAGCACCCGGGTCGCACGGTTCGGTGTCCCCTCCGACATGACGTCGGACAGAGGTCCGCAATTTACCTCTGAACTCTGGACCGCCATCGCACGCAATCTCGGGGTGACCATTCACCGCACCACAGCATACCACCCCCAAGCCAACGGACTGTGTGAGCGGTTCCACAGATCCTTGAAGGCATCTCTTTGAGCCAGCCTCCAGGACGGCGCCTGGACCGACCGACTCCCGTGGGTCCTCCTCGGCCTGCGCTCCGCGGTTAAAGAAGACCTCCACGCATCGGCAGCAGAGCTCATGTACGGCCAGCCACTGCGCGTACCCGGCGAGTTCCTGCCCACCGCCACGACACCCTGGTCAGCCGACCAGCAACGCCACGACTTCGCCTCACCGGCGCTACAGTTCGCCCCGGTGCCCATTGCCCGGCATGGCGAATCCACCTCACACGTCCCGCTAAGCCTGCACCAGGCACGGTTCGTTTTCGTCCGGCACGACGCCCACCGCGGACCCCTTCAACCCCCGTACGACAGGCCCTACAAAGTGCTACAGGCTGGGGACAAATTTTTCGACCTACAAGTGGGCGACAGGACTGAAAAAGTGTCGGTTGACCGACTCAAGCCAGCACACTCGGAGCCCGGTGAGCAGGTCCCAGTAGCTCGTCCACCACCACGCGGCCGACCTGCCCTCAAGCCAGTACACCCGGCTGCTCCACGCCCGGCCGTTCCACGTCCACCAGCGTCCAACAAGAGCCGCTCCGGCCAGCCCATCAGACCGCCGCACCGTCTCGTCCACACCTCCCAAGCGGATTCTGGGGGGAGCTGTGTGGCGGATCGCCACCTAAACGGGCGCAATCCACTTTTCCGTCCGTGGACAATAAATCGGGCACCTTGCCTTTAAGAAGCATGCTGCCTTTAAGGCATGACAAAGGAGCGGGCGTCGCCCTCAGTGTGTACACAAAAGCGCGGGCGTCGCCCTCATTCTAGCTTTGGGTTTAGCAGAGAGAAGAGCTGGGGCAGCCATCTCTCAAGAGAATGTAATAAAAGCCATGTGTTCCTCAGATCGGTTTGGCCTCCATTCGTGTTCCGCGGCAGCCTCAACAGCAGAATCATTACCATCCGAAAAAATGGAAGTGGTGGTTATGATCTGAAGTAGTCGAACTCAATGTTGTCTGGAAGGCTGTAAAGTGCCTAATTGAAAGATGAGGTGCTGTTCCTCACACTTCCATTGACCTTCATTGGTACAGTGTAGGAGGCCGAGGTCAGAGTGGGAGTCGGACAGAGAATTAAAATGGCAAGTGACTGGAAGCTCAGGGTCATGCTAGCAGCCTGAACCGAGGTGTTCAGCAAACAGTAAGCACACAAACTGCTTCAATCTCTCCAAAACCAGGCCGAGCAAAAACACTTGGTGAGAGAAGGTCAGATACAATCATTAAGCTGCTTCATTTCACAGTAAAGTGAACATATAGAATGCTCATTATGATCGGATTCACATATTTGAAACAGTACAACTTATTTTCAAATAACAATTTAAAATACAAACACACCACACTATCCCACATCAGTGGGTCGTCTTACTTGACTTAAACAAGGTGGCTGCTAACTATCCTTCAGCATTTCTAGTTTCTTTGCCTCTGTAAAGCTCTCATAGCTTTCTGTTTAACAAACCAGGCTGACTTCACAGTCTGTGTGTTACAAAGAACCCTTCTGTCAGGCAGTGTCCGAGTCTCTGTCTAATCTCCCTCTGTTCACAGTCAAAACAGGATCGAAGACTTTCCAATTCAATGGCTGTGATGTGAGGTGTTTTTTACATTGCCGAGATAGTCTAATAAATTACGTCACTGGCAGCGCAAAGCAGTTGTCACATTTGCCGACACAACAAGTGACTGCAGTGTAATGGTGTGAAGCACACTGCCACATTGCAGTGTGATGAGGTGATGATGAATAAAGCTGTTCCTGCCTTTGCTTACCTTCATGATGATGGACTGAATTTTCCCGCAGTCTTTTCCCTTCTCTTCCTCGACCACTGAGTAAAGAATCTGTTGGGAAGGTATCCGTGCAAACGCTACACGCTTCCCATTGCTCAGCATCCAGATAAAGACATCTGGGATTGGTGCTTGGGGCTAAAGGAAAACCAGAGGAATAAATACAGAAAATTCCAGGAGAGTTTTGGCTGACGGGGAATATTCTCCGTGACTGACTATCCCAGAAACTCAGTCTCCTTGAGCTGTGATCTGACACAAGCTCCCCGCGCCAGGGGTGTTCGAGACTCCCCGCGCCAGGGGTGTTCGAGACTCCCCGCGCCAGGGGTGTTCGAGACTCCCCGCGCCAGGGGTGTTCGAGACTCCCCGCGCCAGGGGTGTTCGAGACTCCCCGCGCCAGGGGTGTTCGAGACTCCCCGCGCCAGGGGTGTTCGAGACTCCCCGCGCCAGGGGTGTTCGAGACTCCCCGCGCCAGGGGTGTTCGAGACTCCCCGCGCCAGGGGTGTTCGAGACTCCCCGCGCCAGGGGTGTTCGAGACTCCCCGCGCCAGGAATGCTCTAGACTCTCAGGAGGGAGTCAGTCACTCATGATTTTCATACTTTAACAAGGATCAAAATTAGAATTACATTTCTCATAAAGATGAAAAATAAAATAAGACAGATTTATAGGGCCATGGGGCCCTGATTTTGGGATTATACATGGCCACTAATTTTCATTTTCATGGAATGAGGTCCGACAGGTATAACAACGGAAGTGTTTGGCTCGCTCACCATAAACCACCACATCGTCATTTCCTTAATGATTACGTGGATTGGAACAGAATTTCTTGGATAATTGTGTTTTTTATTATGAGAACAGTAGCTATTAGAGAACTAAGTTTTAGCTGAAATGCGATATTTACTCGCTAGCACTGGGTGAGAATGAAGCACAGAAAAATGTGAGGTATTACATTTTGGTAGGAAGAATAAGGTCACATATTACTTGGAAAATAAGTGTCTAAATAGAGGAGCAGAGGGATCTGGGGCTATAGATACACAAATCACCAAAAGTAGCGACACAGGTTAAAAAGGCCATAAAAAAAGCAGAGGAACTCCAGAGGAACAGAATTCAAAAGCAGAGAAGTTATGTTAAACTTATATCAAATCTTGGTTACATAGGATATATAGCACAGAAACAGGCCATTCGGCCCAACCAGTCCATGCCGGCATTTATGCTCCACTCGAGCCTCCTCCCGTCTTTCCTCATCTAAATCGATCAGCATAACCCTCTATTCCCTTCTCCCTCATATGCTTGTCTAGCCTCCCCTTAAATGCATCTGTACTATTCACTTCAACCACTCCCTGTGGTAGCGAGTTCCACATTCTCACCACTCTCTGGGTAAAGAAGTTTCTTCTGAATTCCCTATTGGATTTCTTGGTGACTCTCTTATATTGATGGCCTCTAGTTTTACTCTTCCCCACAAGTGGAAACATTCCCTCTGTATCCACTCTATCAAAACCTTTCATAATTTTAAAGACCTCTATTAGGTCACCCCTCAGCCTTCTCTTTTCAAGAGAAAAGAGACCCAGCCTGTTCATCCATTCCCAATAGGTATACCCTCGCATTTCTAGCATCATCCTTGTAAATTTTCTCTGCACCCTCTCCAGTGCCTCTATATCCTTTTTATAATATGGCGACCAGAACTGTACACAGTGCTCTAAGTGTGGTCTAACCAAGGTTCGATACAGATTTAGCATAACTTCACTACTTTTCAATTCTATCTTCTCTGGAAATAAACCCTAGTGCTTGGTTTGCTTTTTTTATGGCCTTGTTAACCTGTCGCTACTTTTAATGATTTGTGTATTTGTACTCCGAGATCCCTTTGTTCCTCTTGGTTGGTGAGTATTTCTCTTTTTTAAACTTTAACTCTGTAGTTTATCGTTACTAGGGTCTTTTCTGGTGTAGCAGGTACTGTTGGTAGACTATACAAGAGCCTTAGAGATATCTTTAATTGGTGATAGTAAATTAATTTAAATTAATTAAGGGGTAAGTCATGCCAGGAGAGCCCAGCCCCGTGATGTGCTCCTCCTGCTCCATGTGGGAATTCAGGGACACTGCCCCTGGTGACTATGTGTGCAGGAAATGCATCCATCTGCAGCTATTAGCAGACCGCATTGAGGAGCTGGGGCTGCGGGTGGATGGGTTGTGGAGCATTCACGAGGCTGAGAAGTTCGTGGATAGCACGTTTAGTGAGTTGGTCACACCGCAGGGAAGGGCTGCACAGGAAGAAAGGAAATGGGTGACCACCAGGCGGAGCAATAGAAGTAGGCAGGTAGTGCAGAAAACCCCTGTGACCATTCCCCTCTCAAACAAGTATACCGTTTTGGATACTGTTGGGGGGAATGACTCACCAGGGGAAGGCAGCAGCAGCCAGCTTCCTGGCACTGGGGGCGCTCCTGCTGCCCAGGAGGGGAGGAAAAAGAGTGGGAGAGCAATAGTCGTAGGGGATTCTATAGTAAGGGGAACAGATAGGCGTTTCTGTGGCCGTAGACGTGAATCCAGGATGGTTTGTTGCCTCCCTGGTGCCAGGGTCAAGGATGTCACTGAGCGGCTGCAGGGCATTCTGGAGGGGGAGGGTGAACAGCCAGAGGTCGTGGTCCACATTGGTACCATCGACATAGGTAAAAAGAGGGATGAGGTCCTGCAGCAAGAATTTAGGGAGCTAGGGGCAAGATTAAGGAGCAGGACCTCGAAGGTTGTAATCTCTGGATTACTCCCGGTGCCACGTGCTAGTGAGTATAGGAATAGGAGGATAGAACAGATGAATGCGTGGCTAAAGGGATGGTGCAGGAGGGAGGGCTTTAGTTTCCTGGATCACTGGGTCTGCTTCTGGGACAGGTGGGACTTGTACAAGTCGGACGGTTTACACCTGAACCAGAGGGGAACCAATATCCTTGCGGGGAGGTTTGCTAGCACTGCTGGGGGGGGTTTAAACTAATTCGGTAGGGGGATGGGATACAGAGTGGAGCTATAGTAGGGGGTGATGTACAGCCAAATAAGGAGGAAAAAACAAGTCAGCAGGGAAGGCAGAGCAAATATGTGAAGGCAAAAGGGAATATGGCAGGGCTGGAAGGCATTTATTTTAATGCAAGGAGTCTTGCAAATAAGGTGGATGAACTGAAGTTGTTGTTGAACACATGGGAGTACGATATTGTTGCTATCACGGGGACATGGTTGAGGGAGGGTCAGGACTGGCAGCTAAATATTCCGGGGTATAGAATCTTCAGGCGAGACAGAGGGGGGTGTAAAAGGGGAGGGGGTGTTGCAATATTAATTAAGGAGTCTATTACTGCTGTAAGGAGGGATGATATATTAGCGGGTTCCTCTAATGAGGCCATATGGGTAGAACTTAAAAACAAAAAGGGGTCAAGCACCTTGCTGGGAGTGTACTATAGGCCCCCAAACAGTCAGGGGGAGATAGAGGAACAGATATGCAGGCAGATATCAGAAAAGTGTGAAAATAATAGGGTAGTAATAGTGGGGGATTTCAACTTCCCCAATATAAATTGGGATAGTCAGAGTGTGAAAGGCTTGGAGGGAGCAGAATTCTTAAAGTGCATCCAGGAAAGCTTTTTGAGCCAACATGTGAAAGTCCTACAAGAGAGGGGGCGGTACTGGACCTAATTCTAGGGAATGTAGCCGGGCAGGTGGTGGAAGTGTCTGTAGGAGAGCATTTTGGCGATAGTGACCACAATTCGGTGAGATTTAAGGTGGTCATGGAAAAAGACAAAGACGGCCCGGAAATCAGGGTTCTAAATTGGGGGAAGGCCGATTTTAATAAGATAAGACAGGATCTGGCAAAAGTGGACTGGGAGCAGCTACTTATAGGAAAATCCACATCAAAACAGTGGGAGGCTTTCAGAAGGGAAATAGAGAGAGTACAACACCAACATGTTCCTGTAAAGGTCAAGGGTGGGACCAACAAGCAAAGGGAACCTTGGATGACAAAGGATATACAAAAATGCATTAGGAAAAAAAGGGGGGCTTTTGGCAGTTACAAAAGACAAAAGACGGTGGAAGCCCTAGAGGAGTATAAGAGGTGCAGGGGCATACTTAAAAAGGAAATTAGGAGGGCGAGGAGGGGCCATGAAATAACACTGGCGAGCAAAATAAAGGAAAATCCTAAGATGTTTTATAAGTATATTAAGGGCAAGAGGATAACCAGGGAAAGGGTAGGGCCCATTAGGGACCAAAGTGGCAAGCTGTGTGTAGAGCCAGATGAAGTAGGTGGGGTTTTAAATGAATTTTTTGCCTCAGTGTTCACTATGGAGAAAGACGATGTAGACATAGAAGTCGGGCAAGGGGACTGTGACATACTTGAACATATTAGCATCGAGAGGGAGGAGGTACTAGCGGTTTTAGCAGGCCAAAAAGTGGATAAATCCCCAGGCCCGGACGAGATGTATCCCAGGTTGTTGTGTGAGGCAAAGGAGGAGATTGCAGGGGCTCTGACACAAATTTTCAGAACCTCTCTGGCCACAGGGGATGTACCAGAGGACTGGAGAACAGCTAACGTAGTACCATTATTCAAGAAGGGTAGCAGGGATAAACCAGGGAATTACAGGCCAGTGAGCCTAACATCTGTGGTAGGGAAATTATTGGAAAAAATTCTGAGGGACAAAATTAGTCTCCACTTGGAGAGGCAAGGATTAATCGGGGATAGTCAGCATGGCTTTGTCAAGGGTAAATCATGTCTGACCAATCTGATTGAATTTTTCGAGGGGGTGACTAGGTGTGTGGATGAGGGAAATGCTGTGGATGTGGTTTACATGGACTTCAGTAAAGCTTTTGACAAAGTCCCGCATAGGAGACTGGTCAAGAAGGTAAGAGCCCATGGGATCCAGGGGGCCTTGGCGCGTTGGATCCTAAACTGGCTGAGTGGCAGGAGGCAGAGGGTGATGGTCGAAGGTTGCTTTTGTGACTGGAAGCCTGTGTCCAGTGGGGTACCTCAGGGATCGGTGCTGGGTCCCTTGCTGTTTGTGATCTACATTAATGATTTGGATGAGAATGTAAAGGGTATGATCAGTAAGTTCGCGGATGACACGAAAATTGGTGGGGTGGTAAATTGCGAGGAGGAAAGCCTCAGGCTACAGGACGATATTAACGGGTTGGTCAGATGGGCGGAAAAGTGGCAAATGGAATTTAACCCGGAAAAGTGCGAGGTGATGCATTTTGGACGGACAAATAAGGCAAGGGAATACACAATGAGTGGTAGGACCCTAGGAAGTACAGAGGGTCAGAGGGACCTTGGTGTACATGTACATAGATCCCTGAAGGCAGCGGAACAGGTAGATAAGGTGGTTAAAAAGGCTTATGGGATACTTGCCTTCATTAGCAGAGGCATAGAATATAAGAGCAGGGAGGTTATGATGGAGCTGTACAAAACGCTGGTGAGGCCACAGCTGGAGTACTGTGTGCAGTTCTGGTCGCCTCACTATAGGAAGGATGTGATTGCTTTGGAGAGGGTGCAGAGAAGATTCACCAGGATGTTACCTGGGATGGAGCGCCTCAGCTATGAAGAAAGACTCAACAGGCTGGGGTTGTTTTCCTTGGAGCAAAGGAGGCTGAGGGGGGACCTGATTGAGGTGTAAAAAATGATGAGGGGCATAGATAGGGTGGATAAAGAGGAACTTTTCCCCTTAGTAGGGGGATCAATAACAAGGGGGCACAGATTCAGGGTAAGGGGCAGGAGATTTAGGGGGGATTTGAGGAGGAACTTTTTCACCCAGAGGGTGGTTGGAAGCTGGAACTCACTGCCTGAAAGGGTGGTAGAGGCAGGAACCCTCACAACATTCAAGAAGCATTTGGATGAGCACTTGAAATGCCATTGCATACAAGGCTATGGACCAAATGCTGGAAAATGGGATTAGACTGGATAGGGAGGGATGGGTGGCGCAGACACGATGGGCCGAAGGGCCTCTTTCTGTGCTGTAAAACTCTATGACTCTATGACTCTACCCCACCTAGACTCGCACCCTCCAAGTTATAAGTGACCTCTCTATTCTTCCTACCAAAATGCAATACCTCACATTTATCTGTGTTGAAATTCATCTGCGAATTACATGCCCATTCAGGAAGTTTATTAATATCTTCCTGTAATTTGTTGCAATTCTCCTCAGTATTGTCTATCCACCCCCCGCCACAATTTGGTGTCATCCACAAATTTAGACCATACTTGGGAGTATTGTGAACAGTTCTGGTTTTCATATTACAAAAAGGATATAGAGGCACTGGAGAAGGTGAAAAAAAATTACTAGAATGATACCAGACTGAGTGGTTATAACTATCAGGAAAGACTGACCAGGCTGGGGCTCTTTTCTCTAGAAAAGAGAAGACTGAGGGGTGAGCTGATAGAGTTATGAAGGGGTTCGATAAGGTAAACCTAGAGAAGATGTTTCCACTTGCGGGCGAGACCAGAACTAGGGGCCATAAATATCAGAGTCACTAATAAATCCAATAAGGAATTCAGGAGAAACTTCTTTACCCAGAGAGTGGTGAGAATGTGGGATTCGCTACTACAAGGAGTGGTTGAGGCAAATAACATATAAAAAGACACAGATTTATTTTTGGGGTGGGTGGGGGGTTAATTTACTCTAAGTGCTTTAGTGCAGGAAAGTGTCTGTATGATGTTTTAACACTTTAAAATAAACAGGCCAAAGTAACATTAAGATGCTGCCAAAGTCATGGTGAAAGAGGAGGTAATTGAGATATTGGATGGGATAAAAATTGATAAGGAGAAGGTACTGGAAAGGCTGGCTGTACTTAAACATAGAAGATAGGAGCAGGAGTGGGCCATTCGGCCCCTCGAGCCTGCTCCGCCATTCAATGCGATCATGGCTGATCATAAAGTAGATAAGACACCAGGACCGGATGGGATGCATCCTCGGATGCTGAGGGAAGTAAAGGTGGAAATTGTGGAGGTACTGGCCATAATCTTCCAATCCTCCTTGGATACAGGGGTGGTGCCAGAGGACTGGAGAACTGCAAATGTTACACCCTTGTTCAAAAAAGGTGTAAAAATAAACCCAGCAACTACAGGCCAGTCAGTTTAATCTCGGTAGTGGGGAAGCTTTTAGAAACGATAATCCAGGACAAAATTAACAGTCATTTGGACAAGTGTGGATTAATTAAGGAAAGTCAGCATGGATTTGTTAAAGGCAAATCATGTTTAACTAACTTGATTGAGTTTTTTGATGAGGTAACAGAGAGGGTTGATGAGGATAATGCGGTTGATGTGGTGTACATGGATTTCCAAAAGGCGTTTGATAAAGTGCCACATAATAGGCTTGCCAGCAAAGTTGAAGCCCATGGAATAAAAGGGACAGTGGCAGCATGGATACAAAATTGGCTGAGTGACAGGAATCAGAGAGTAGTGGTGAACGGTTGTTTTTCGGACTGGAGGATGGTATACAATGGTGTTTCCCAGGGGTCGGTATTGGGACCACTGCTTTTCTTGATATATATTAATGACTTAGACTTGGGTGTACAGGGCACAATTTCATAATTTGCCGATGACACAAAACTTGGAAGTATAGTGAACAGTGAGAAGGATAGGGATAGACTTCAAGAAGACATAGACAGGCTGGTGGAATGGGCAGACACGTGGCAGATGAAATTTAACGCAGAAAAGTATGAAGTGATACATTTTTGTAGGAAGAATGAGGAGAGGCAATATAAACTGAAGGGTACAATTATAAAGGGGGTGCATGAACAGAGAGACCTGGGGGTATGTGTGCACAAATCGTTAAAGGTGGCAGGGCAGATTGAGAAAGCGGTTAAAAAAGCATACGGGATCCTGGGCTTCATGAATAGAGGTATAGGGCACAAAAGCAAGGAAGTTATGATGAACCTTTATAAAATACTGGTTCGGCCTCAACTGGAGTATTGTGTCCAATTCTGGGCACTGCACTTTAGGAAGGATGTGAAGGCCTTAGAGAGGGTGCAGAAAAAATTTACAAGAATGATTCCAGGAATGAGGGACTTCAGTTTTGTGGATAGACTGGAGAAGCTGGGGTTGTTCTCCTTAGAGCAGAGAAGGTTGAGAGGAGATTTGATAGAGGTGTTCAGAATCATGAGGGGTCTGAACAGAGTTGATAGAGAGAAACTGTTCCCATTGGCAGAAGGGTCGAGAACCAGAGGACACAGATTCAAGGTGATTGGCAGAAGAACCAAAGACGACATGAGGAAAAACTTTTTTATGCAGCGAGTGGTTAGGATCTGGAATTCACTGCCTGAAAGGGCGGTGGAGGCAGATTCAATTGTGGCTTTCAAAAGGGAATTGGATAAGTACCTGAAGGAGAAAAATTTGCAGGGCTACGGGGAAAGGGCGGGGGAGTGGGACGAGCTGAATTGCTCTTGCAGAGAGCCAGCATGGGCTCGACGGGCCGAATGGCCTCCCTTTGTGCTGTAACCATTCTATGATTCTATCGCATGACCAGAGGAAACTCAAGCACTTGCAGATTAATTTCCATTTAAAAATTTCTGGACAACCTGCTCAAACACCCAGTTATAAAACAGACAGAGTCAATATCGTACCCCTGACGCTGTAAATCATCTCACCTCCTTCACTCGATTTTTGACTTTCTCCAGTAGTTTCTGTACCTCACTCAGTTGCTCCTTTATATTTTTCTTGTTTAACCTTCTCATAATTCTTAGCGCCTGCTTTGCATGAATAATCTGGAAAATATAAAATACCAAACATTTGTTGTAAAACGTCTGCAGTATATCACAAATGTATTTTTTTTAAAATCTTTAAAATAATTCACACTGTTTTTCCAAAGTAACATTAGAATCAATTATTTTGTGATATTTTTCTCTGTTACTCTATCTAGTACTTCCACAACCAAATACTATGCCCAGCACCTGCTGGCATCCCCCCGGCAACCTGCTCCCTCCACGCCTCCATCCATAGTCCACTGGCTGCAGAACATTGCCAGGTCTGGGATTCAGCACTGTTCCCTCGCCTCGTCTTTATCCAGTCAGAGAAAGCACAGGTATGCAATTGGGACACAATTGGGTAAAAACGTTCTATTAACATGAGATTTGCAGCGTTAATAACCGGCAGTTTTTTTTTATCCTGTGGCATCTCCCTACACTGGCACAGCTCCTCCAATGGGGAATCCCAGGCACTGACACAGCTCGTCCACTGGGGAATCCCAGGCACTGACACAGCTCGTCCAGTGCGGAATCCCAGGCACTGGCACAGCTCGTCCAGTGGGGAATCCCAGGCACTGACACAGCTCGCCAGTGGGGAATCCCAAGCACTGACACAGCTCGTCCAGTGGGGAATCCCAGGCACTGGCACAGCTCGTCCAGTGGGGAATCCCAGGCACTGACACAGCTCGCCAGTGGGGAATCCCAGGCGACAACACAGCTCCCAGTAGGGAATCCCAGGCACTGACACAGCTCACCAGTGGGGAATCCCAGGCACTGACACAGCTCGTCCAGTGGGGAATCCCAGGCACTGACACAGCTCGTCCAGTGGGGAATCCCAGGCGCTGACACAGCTCGTCCAGTGGGGAATCCCAGGCACTGACACAGCTCGCCAGTGGGGAATCCCAGGCACTGACACAGCTCGCCAGTGGGGAATCCCAGGCACTGACACAGCTCGCCAGTGGGGAATCCCAGGCGACAACACAGCTCGCCAGTGGGGAATCCCAGGCACTGACACAGCTCGTCCAGTGGGGAATCCCATGCACTGACACAGCTCGCCAGTGGGGAATCCCAGGCACTGACACAGCTCGTCCGTGGGGAATCCCAGGCGACAACACAGCTCGTCCAGTGGGGAATCCCAGGCACTGACACAGCTCGTCCAGTGGGGAATCCCAGGCACTGACACAGCTCGTCCAGTGGGGAGTCCCAGGCGACAACACAGCTCACCAGTGGGGAATCCCAGGCACTGACACAGCTCGTCCGTGGGGAATCCCAGGCGACAACACAGCTCGTCCAGTGGGGAATCCCATGCACTGACACAGCTCGCCAGTGGGTAATCCCAGGCGACAACACAGCTCGTCCAGTGGGGAATCCCAGGCACTGACACAGCTCGTCCGTGGGGAATCCCAGGCGACAACACAGCTCGTCCAGTGGGGAATCCCAGGCACTGACGCACCTCGTCCAGTGGGGAATCCCAGGCACTGACACAGCTCGTCCAGTGGGGAATCCCAGGCACTGACACCGCTTGTCCAGTGGGGAATCCCAGGCACTGACACAGCTCGTCCAGTGGGGAATCCCAGGCACTGACACAGCTCGCCAGTGGGGAATCCCAGGCACTCACACAGCTCGTCCAGTGGGGAATCCCAGGCACTGACACAGCTCGTCCAGTGGGGAATCCCAGGCACTGACACAGCTCGCCAGTGGGGAATCCCAGGCACTGACACAGCTCGCCAGTGGGGAATCCCAGGCACTGACACAGCTCGCCAGTGGGGAATCCCAGGCACTGACACAGCTCGCCAGTGGGGAATCCCAGGCACTGACACAGCTCGCCAGTGGGGAATCCCAGGCACTGACACAGCTTGTCCAGTGGGGAATCCCAGGCATTGACACAGCTCGCCAGTGGGGAATCCCAGGCGACGACACAGCTCGCCAGTGGGGAATCCCAGGCGACAACACAGCTCGCCAGTGGGGAATCCCAGGCGACAACACAGCTCGCCAGTGGGGAATCCCAGGCACTGACACAGCTCGCCAGTGGGGAATCCCAGGCACTGACACAGCTCGCCAGTGGGAAATCCCAGGCACTGACACAGCTCACCAGTGGGGAATCCCAGGCACTGACACAGCTCACCAGTGGGGAATCCCAGGCACTCACACAGCTCACCAGTGGGGAATCCCAGGCACTGACACAGCTCACCAGTGGGAAATCCCAGGCACTGACACAGCTCGTCCAGTGGGGAATCCCAGGCGACAACAGAGCTCCCAGTGGGGAATCCCAGGCACTGACACAGCTTGCCAGTGGGGAATCCCAGGCACTGACACAGCTTGCCAGTGGGGAATCCTAGGCGACAACACAGCTCACCAGTGGGGAATCCCAGGCACTGACACAGCTCGTCCGTGGGGAATCCCAGGCAAGAACACAGCTCGTCCAGTGGGGAATCCCATGCACTGACACAGCTCGCCAGTGGGTAATCCCAGGCGACAACACAGCTCGTCCAGTGGGGAATCCCATGCACTGACACAGCTCGTCCAGTGGGGAATCCCAGGCGCTGACACAGCTCGTCCAGTGGGGAATCCCAGGCACTGACACAGCTCGCCAGTGGGGAATCCCAGGCACTGACACAGCTCGCCAGTGGGGAATCCCAGGCACTGACACAGCTCGCCAGTGGGGAATCCCAGGCGACAACACAGCTCGCCAGTGGGGAATCCCAGGCACTGACACAGCTCGTCCAGTGGGGAATCCCATGCACTGACACAGCTCGCCAGTGGGGAATCCCAGGCACTGACACAGCTCGTCCGTGGGGAATCCCAGGCGACAACACAGCTCGTCCAGTGGGGAATCCCAGGCACTGACACAGCTCGTCCAGTGGGGAATCCCAGGCACTGACACAGCTCGTCCAGTGGGGAGTCCCAGGCGACAACACAGCTCCCAGTGGGGAATCCCAGGCACTGACACAGCTTGCCAGTGGGGAATCCCAGGCACTGACACAGCTTGCCAGTGGGGAATCCTAGGCGACAACACAGCTCACCAGTGGGGAATCCCAGGCACTGACACAGCTCGTCCGTGGGGAATCCCAGGCGACAACACAGCTCGTCCAGTGGGGAATCCCATGCACTGACACAGCTCGCCAGTGGGTAATCCCAGGCGACAACACAGCTCGTCCAGTGGGGAATCCCAGGCACTGACACAGCTCGTCCGTGGGGAATCCCAGGCGACAACACAGCTCGTCCAGTGGGGAATCCCAGGCACTGACGCACCTCGTCCAGTGGGGAATCCCAGGCACTGACACAGCTCGTCCAGTGGGGAATCCCAGGCACTGACACAGCTTGTCCAGTGGGGAATCCCAGGCACTGACACAGCTCGTCCAGTGGGGAATCCCAGGCACTGACACAGCTCGCCAGTGGGGAATCCCAGGCACTCACACAGCTCGTCCAGTGGGGAATCCCAGGCACTGACACAGCTCACCAGTGGGGAATCCCAGGCACTAACACAGCTCGCCAGTGGGGAATCCCAGGCACTGACACAGCTCGCCAGTGGGGAATCCCAGGCACTGACACAGCTCGTCCAGTGGGGAATCCCAGGCACTGACACAGCTCGCCAGTGGGGAATCCCAGGCACTGACACAGCTCGCCAGTGGGGAATCCCAGGCACTGACACAGCTCGCCAGTGGGGAATCCCAGGCACTGACACAGCTCGCCAGTGGGGAATCCCAGGCACTGACACAGCTCGCCAGTGGGGAATCCCAGGCACTGACACAGCTTGTCCAGTGGGGAATCCCAGGCATTGACACAGCTCGCCAGTGGGGAATCCCAGGCGACGACACAGCTCGCCAGTGGGGAATCCCAGGCGACAACACAGCTCGCCAGTGGGGAATCCCAGGCGACAACACAGCTCGCCAGTGGGGAATCCCAGGCACTGACACAGCTCGCCAGTGGGGAATCCCAGGCACTGACACAGCTCGCCAGTGGGAAATCCCAGGCACTGACACAGCTCACCAGTGGGGAATCCCAGGCACTGACACAGCTCACCAGTGGGGAATCCCAGGCACTCACACAGCTCACCAGTGGGGAATCCCAGGCACTGACACAGCTCACCAGTGGGAAATCCCAGGCACTGACACAGCTCGTCCAGTGGGGAATCCCAGGCGACAACACAGCTCCCAGTGGGGAATCCCAGGCACTGACACAGCTTGCCAGTGGGGAATCCCAGGCACTGACACAGCTTGCCAGTGGGGAATCCTAGGCGACAACACAGCTCACCAGTGGGGAATCCCAGGCACTGACACAGCTCGTCCGTGGGGAATCCCAGGCGACAACACAGCTCGTCCAGTGGGGAATCCCATGCACTGACACAGCTCGCCAGTGGGTAATCCCAGGCGACAACACAGCTCGTCCAGTGGGGAATCCCATGCACTGACACAGCTCGCCAGTGGGGAATCCCAAGCACTGACACAGCTCGTCCAGTGGGGAATCCCAGGCGACAACACAGCTCGTCCAGTGGGGAATCGCAGGCACTGACACAGCTCGTCCGTGGGGAATCCCAGGCGACAACACAGCTCGTCCAGTGGGGAATCCCAGGCACTGACACAGCTCGTTCAGTGGGGAATCCCAGGCACTGACACAGCTCGTCCAGTGGGGAATCCCAGGCACTGACTCAGTTCGTCCAGTGGGGAATCCCAGGCACTGACACAGCTCGTCCAGTGGGGAATCCCAGGCACTGACACAGCTCGTCCAGTGGGGAATCCCAGGCACTGGCACAGCTCGCCAGTGGGGAATCCCAGGCACTGACACAGCTCGCCAGTGGGGAATCCCAGGCACTGACACAGCTCGCCAGTGGGGAATCCCAGGCACTGACACAGCTCGTCCAGTGGGGAATCCCAGGCACCGACACAGCTCGCCAGTGGGGAATCCCAGGCACTGACACAGCTCGCCAGTGGGGAATCCCAGGCACTGGCACAGCTGGCCAGTGGGGAATCCCAGGCACTGACACAGCTCGCCAGTGGGGGATCCCAGGCACTGACACAGCTCGCCAGTGGGGAATCCCAGGCACTGACACAGCTCGTCCAGTGGGGAATCCCAGGCACTGGCACAGCTCGCCAGTGGGGAATCCTAGGCACTGACACAGCTCGCCAGTGGGGCATCCCAGGCGACAACACAGCTCGCCAGTGGGGAATCCCAGGCACTGACACAGCTCGCCAGTGGGGAATCCCAGGCACTGACACAGCTCGCCAGTGGGGAATCCCAGGCACTGACACAGCTCGCCAGTGGTGAATCCCAGGCACTGACACAGCTCGCCAGTGGGGAATCCCAGGCACTGACACAGCTCACCAGTGGGGAATCCCAGGCACTGACACAGCTCGTCCAGTGGGGAATCCTAGGCAACAACACAGCTCCCAGTGGGGAATCCCAGGCACTGACACAGCTTGCCAGTGGGGAATCCCAGGCACTGACACAGCTTGCCAGTGGGGAATCCTAGGCGACAACACAGCTCACCAGTGGGGAATCCCAGGCACTGACACAGCTCGTCCGTGGGGAATCCCAGGCGACAACACAGCTCGTCCAGTGGGGAATCCCAGGCACTGACACAGCTCGCCAGTGGGGAATCCCAGGCACTGACACAGCTCGTCCAGTGGGGAATCCCAGGCACTGACACAGCTCGCCAGTGGGGAATCCCAGGCACTGACACAGCTCGCCAGTGGGTAATCCCAGGCGACAACACAGCTCGCCAGTAGGGAATCCCAGGCACTGACACAGCTCGCCAGTGGGGAATCCCAGGCACTGACACAGCTCGTCCAGTGGGGAATCCCAGGCACTGACACAGCTCGCCAGTGGGGAATCCCAGGCGACGACACAGCTCGCCAGTGGGGAATCCCAGGCGACAACACAGCTCGCCAGTGGGGAATCCCAGGCGACAACACAGCTCGCCAGTGGGGAATCCCAGGCACTGACACAGCTTGCCAGTGGGGAATCCCAGGCACTGACACAGCTCGCCAGTGGGAAATCCCAGGCACTGACACAGCTCACCAGTGGGGAATCCCAGGCACTGACACAGCTCACCAGTGGGGAATCCCAGGCACTCACACAGCTCACCAGTGGGGAATCCCAGGCACTGACACAGCTCACCAGTGGGAAATCCCAGGCACTGACACAGCTCGTCCAGTGGGGAATCCCAGGCGACAACACAGCTCCCAGTGGGGAATCCCAGGCACTGACACAGCTTGCCAGTGGGGAATCCCAGGCACTGACACAGCTTGCCAGTGGGGAATCCTAGGCGACAACACAGCTCACCAGTGGGGAATCCCAGGCAGTGACACAGCTCGTCCGTGGGGAATCCCAGGCGACAACACAGCTCGTCCAGTGGGGAATCCCATGCACTGACACAGCTCGCCAGTGGGTAATCCCAGGCGACAACACAGCTCGTCCAGTGGGGAATCCCATGCACTGACACAGCTCGCCAGTGGGGAATCCCAGGCACTGACACAGCTCGTCCAGTGGGGAATCCCAGGCGACAACACAGCTCGTCCAGTGGGGAATCGCAGGCACTGACACAGCTCGTCCGTGGGGAATCCCAGGCGACAACACAGCTCGTCCAGTGGGGAATCCCAGGCACTGACACAGCTCGTCCAGTGGGGAATCCCAGGCACTGACACAGCTCGTCCAGTGGGGAATCCCAGGCACTGACTCAGCTCGTCCAGTGGGGAATCCCAGGCACTGACACAGCTCGTCCAGTGGGGAATCCCAAGCACTGACACAGCTCGTCCAGTGGGGAATCCCAGGCACTGGCACAGCTCGCCAGTGGGGAATCCCAGGCACTGACACAGCTCGTCCAGTGGGGAATCCCAGGCACTGACACAGCTCGCCAGTGGGGAATCCCAGGCACTGACACAGCTCGTCCAGTGGGGAATCCCAGGCACTGACACAGCTCGCCAGTGGGGAATCCCAGGCACTGACACAGCTCGCCAGTGGGGAATCCCAGGCACTGGCACAGCTCGCCAGTGGGGAATCCCATGCACTGACACAGCTCGCCAGTGGGGAATCCCAGGCACTGACACAGCTCGTCCAGTGGGGAATCCCAGGCGACAACACAGCTCGTCCAGTGGGGAATCCCAGGCACTGACACAGCTCGTCCAGTGGGGAATCCCAGGCACTGACACAGCTCGTCCAGTGGGGAATCCCAGGCACTGACTCAGTTCGTCCAGTGGGGAATCCCAGGCACTGACACAGCTCGTCCAGTGGGGAATCCCAGGCACTGACACAGCTCGTCCAGTGGGGAATCCCAGGCACTGGCACAGCTCGCCAGTGGGGAATCCCAGGCACTGACACAGCTCGCCAGTGGGGAATCCCAGGCACTGACACAGCTCGCCAGTGGGGAATCCCAGGCACTGACACAGCTCGTCCAGTGGGGAATCCCAGGCACTGACACAGCTCGCCAGTGGGGAATCCCAGGCACTGACACAGCTCGCCAGTGGGGAATCCCAGGCACTGGCACAGCTCGCCAGTGGGGAATCCCAGGCACTGACACAGCTCGCCAGTGGGGGATCCCAGGCACTGACACAGCTCGCCAGTGGGGAATCCCAGGCACTGACACAGCTCGTCCAGTGGGGAATCCCAGGCACTGGCACAGCTCGCCAGTGGGGAATCCTAGGCACTGACACAGCTCGCCAGTGGGGAATCCCAGGCGACAACACAGCTCGCCAGTGGGGAATCCCAGGCACTGACACAGCTCGCCAGTGGGGAATCCCAGGCACTGACACAGCTCGCCAGTGGGGAATCCCAGGCACTGACACAGCTCGCCAGTGGGAAATCCCAGGCACTGACACAGCTCGCCAGTGGGGAATCCCAGGCACTGACACAGCTCACCAGTGGGGAATCCCAGGCACTGACACAGCTCGTCCAGTGGGGAATCCTAGGCAACAACACAGCTCCCAGTGGGGAATCCCAGGCACTGACACAGCTTGCCAGTGGGGAATCCCAGGCACTGACACAGCTTGCCAGTGGGGAATCCTAGGCGACAACACAGCTCACCAGTGGGGAATCCCAGGCACTGACACAGCTCGTCCAGTGGGGAATCCCATGCACTGACACAGCTCGCCAGTGGGGAATCCCAGGCACTGACACAGCTCGTCCGTGGGGAATCCCAGGCGACAACACAGCTCGTCCAGTGGGGAATCCCAGGCACTGACACAGCTCGTCCAGTGGGGAATCCCAGGCACTGACACAGCTCGTCCAGTGGGGAGTCCCAGGCGACAACACAGCTCCCAGTGGGGAATCCCAGGCACTGACACAGCTTGCCAGTGGGGAATCCCAGGCACTGACACAGCTTGCCAGTGGGGAATCCTAGGCGACAACACAGCTCACCAGTGGGGAATCCCAGGCACTGACACAGCTCGTCCGTGGGGAATCCCAGGCGACAACACAGCTCGTCCAGTGGGGAATCCCATGCACTGACACAGCTCGCCAGTGGGTAATCCCAGGCGACAACACAGCTCGTCCAGTGGGGAATCCCAGGCACTGACACAGCTCGTCCGTGGGGAATCCCAGGCGACAACACAGCTCGTCCAGTGGGGAATCCCAGGCACTGACGCACCTCGTCCAGTGGGGAATCCCAGGCACTGACACAGCTCGTCCAGTGGGGAATCCCAGGCACTGACACAGCTTGTCCAGTGGGGAATCCCAGGCACTGACACAGCTCGTCCAGTGGGGAATCCCAGGCACTGACACAGCTCGCCAGTGGGGAATCCCAGGCACTCACACAGCTCGTCCAGTGGGGAATCCCAGGCACTGACACAGCTCACCAGTGGGGAATCCCAGGCACTAACACAGCTCGCCAGTGGGGAATCCCAGGCACTGACACAGCTCGCCAGTGGGGAATCCCAGGCACTGACACAGCTCGTCCAGTGGGGAATCCCAGGCACTGACACAGCTCGCCAGTGGGGAATCCCAGGCACTGACACAGCTCGCCAGTGGGGAATCCCAGGCACTGACACAGCTCGCCAGTGGGGAATCCCAGGCACTGACACAGCTCGCCAGTGGGGAATCCCAGGCACTGACACAGCTCGCCAGTGGGGAATCCCAGGCACTGACACAGCTTGTCCAGTGGGGAATCCCAGGCATTGACACAGCTCGCCAGTGGGGAATCCCAGGCGACGACACAGCTCGCCAGTGGGGAATCCCAGGCGACAACACAGCTCGCCAGTGGGGAATCCCAGGCGACAACACAGCTCGCCAGTGGGGAATCCCAGGCACTGACACAGCTCGCCAGTGGGGAATCCCAGGCACTGACACAGCTCGCCAGTGGGAAATCCCAGGCACTGACACAGCTCACCAGTGGGGAATCCCAGGCACTGACACAGCTCACCAGTGGGGAATCCCAGGCACTCACACAGCTCACCAGTGGGGAATCCCAGGCACTGACACAGCTCACCAGTGGGAAATCCCAGGCACTGACACAGCTCGTCCAGTGGGGAATCCCAGGCGACAACACAGCTCCCAGTGGGGAATCCCAGGCACTGACACAGCTTGCCAGTGGGGAATCCCAGGCACTGACACAGCTTGCCAGTGGGGAATCCTAGGCGACAACACAGCTCACCAGTGGGGAATCCCAGGCACTGACACAGCTCGTCCGTGGGGAATCCCAGGCGACAACACAGCTCGTCCAGTGGGGAATCCCATGCACTGACACAGCTCGCCAGTGGGTAATCCCAGGCGACAACACAGCTCGTCCAGTGGGGAATCCCATGCACTGACACAGCTCGCCAGTGGGGAATCCCAAGCACTGACACAGCTCGTCCAGTGGGGAATCCCAGGCGACAACACAGCTCGTCCAGTGGGGAATCGCAGGCACTGACACAGCTCGTCCGTGGGGAATCCCAGGCGACAACACAGCTCGTCCAGTGGGGAATCCCAGGCACTGACACAGCTCGTTCAGTGGGGAATCCCAGGCACTGACACAGCTCGTCCAGTGGGGAATCCCAGGCACTGACTCAGTTCGTCCAGTGGGGAATCCCAGGCACTGACACAGCTCGTCCAGTGGGGAATCCCAGGCACTGACACAGCTCGTCCAGTGGGGAATCCCAGGCACTGGCACAGCTCGCCAGTGGGGAATCCCAGGCACTGACACAGCTCGCCAGTGGGGAATCCCAGGCACTGACACAGCTCGCCAGTGGGGAATCCCAGGCACTGACACAGCTCGTCCAGTGGGGAATCCCAGGCACCGACACAGCTCGCCAGTGGGGAATCCCAGGCACTGACACAGCTCGCCAGTGGGGAATCCCAGGCACTGGCACAGCTGGCCAGTGGGGAATCCCAGGCACTGACACAGCTCGCCAGTGGGGGATCCCAGGCACTGACACAGCTCGCCAGTGGGGAATCCCAGGCACTGACACAGCTCGTCCAGTGGGGAATCCCAGGCACTGGCACAGCTCGCCAGTGGGGAATCCTAGGCACTGACACAG
Source organism: Somniosus microcephalus (assembly GCF_052327205.1). NCBI lineage: Eukaryota > Metazoa > Chordata > Chondrichthyes > Squaliformes > Somniosidae > Somniosus > Somniosus microcephalus. The sequence continues at coordinate 198,471,271 of NC_140999.1, read as the reverse complement.
CTCGCCAGTGGGGCATCCCAGGCGACAACACAGCTCGCCAGTGGGGAATCCCAGGCACTGACACAGCTCGCCAGTGGGGAATCCCAGGCACTGACACAGCTCGCCAGTGGGGAATCCCAGGCACTGACACAGCTCGCCAGTGGTGAATCCCAGGCACTGACACAGCTCGCCAGTGGGGAATCCCAGGCACTGACACAGCTCACCAGTGGGGAATCCCAGGCACTGACACAGCTCGTCCAGTGGGGAATCCTAGGCAACAACACAGCTCCCAGTGGGGAATCCCAGGCACTGACACAGCTTGCCAGTGGGGAATCCCAGGCACTGACACAGCTTGCCAGTGGGGAATCCTAGGCGACAACACAGCTCACCAGTGGGGAATCCCAGGCACTGACACAGCTCGTCCGTGGGGAATCCCAGGCGACAACACAGCTCGTCCAGTGGGGAATCCCAGGCACTGACACAGCTCGCCAGTGGGGAATCCCAGGCACTGACACAGCTCGTCCAGTGGGGAATCCCAGGCACTGACACAGCTCGCCAGTGGGGAATCCCAGGCACTGACACAGCTCGCCAGTGGGTAATCCCAGGCGACAACACAGCTCGCCAGTAGGGAATCCCAGGCACTGACACAGCTCGCCAGTGGGGAATCCCAGGCACTGACACAGCTCGTCCAGTGGGGAATCCCAGGCACTGACACAGCTCGCCAGTGGGGAATCCCAGGCGACGACACAGCTCGCCAGTGGGGAATCCCAGGCGACAACACAGCTCGCCAGTGGGGAATCCCAGGCGACAACACAGCTCGCCAGTGGGGAATCCCAGGCACTGACACAGCTTGCCAGTGGGGAATCCCAGGCACTGACACAGCTCGCCAGTGGGAAATCCCAGGCACTGACACAGCTCACCAGTGGGGAATCCCAGGCACTGACACAGCTCACCAGTGGGGAATCCCAGGCACTCACACAGCTCACCAGTGGGGAATCCCAGGCACTGACACAGCTCACCAGTGGGAAATCCCAGGCACTGACACAGCTCGTCCAGTGGGGAATCCCAGGCGACAACACAGCTCCCAGTGGGGAATCCCAGGCACTGACACAGCTTGCCAGTGGGGAATCCCAGGCACTGACACAGCTTGCCAGTGGGGAATCCTAGGCGACAACACAGCTCACCAGTGGGGAATCCCAGGCAGTGACACAGCTCGTCCGTGGGGAATCCCAGGCGACAACACAGCTCGTCCAGTGGGGAATCCCATGCACTGACACAGCTCGCCAGTGGGTAATCCCAGGCGACAACACAGCTCGTCCAGTGGGGAATCCCATGCACTGACACAGCTCGCCAGTGGGGAATCCCAGGCACTGACACAGCTCGTCCAGTGGGGAATCCCAGGCGACAACACAGCTCGTCCAGTGGGGAATCGCAGGCACTGACACAGCTCGTCCGTGGGGAATCCCAGGCGACAACACAGCTCGTCCAGTGGGGAATCCCAGGCACTGACACAGCTCGTCCAGTGGGGAATCCCAGGCACTGACACAGCTCGTCCAGTGGGGAATCCCAGGCACTGACTCAGCTCGTCCAGTGGGGAATCCCAGGCACTGACACAGCTCGTCCAGTGGGGAATCCCAAGCACTGACACAGCTCGTCCAGTGGGGAATCCCAGGCACTGGCACAGCTCGCCAGTGGGGAATCCCAGGCACTGACACAGCTCGTCCAGTGGGGAATCCCAGGCACTGACACAGCTCGCCAGTGGGGAATCCCAGGCACTGACACAGCTCGTCCAGTGGGGAATCCCAGGCACTGACACAGCTCGCCAGTGGGGAATCCCAGGCACTGACACAGCTCGCCAGTGGGGAATCCCAGGCACTGGCACAGCTCGCCAGTGGGGAATCCCATGCACTGACACAGCTCGCCAGTGGGGAATCCCAGGCACTGACACAGCTCGTCCAGTGGGGAATCCCAGGCGACAACACAGCTCGTCCAGTGGGGAATCCCAGGCACTGACACAGCTCGTCCAGTGGGGAATCCCAGGCACTGACACAGCTCGTCCAGTGGGGAATCCCAGGCACTGACTCAGTTCGTCCAGTGGGGAATCCCAGGCACTGACACAGCTCGTCCAGTGGGGAATCCCAGGCACTGACACAGCTCGTCCAGTGGGGAATCCCAGGCACTGGCACAGCTCGCCAGTGGGGAATCCCAGGCACTGACACAGCTCGCCAGTGGGGAATCCCAGGCACTGACACAGCTCGCCAGTGGGGAATCCCAGGCACTGACACAGCTCGTCCAGTGGGGAATCCCAGGCACTGACACAGCTCGCCAGTGGGGAATCCCAGGCACTGACACAGCTCGCCAGTGGGGAATCCCAGGCACTGGCACAGCTCGCCAGTGGGGAATCCCAGGCACTGACACAGCTCGCCAGTGGGGGATCCCAGGCACTGACACAGCTCGCCAGTGGGGAATCCCAGGCACTGACACAGCTCGTCCAGTGGGGAATCCCAGGCACTGGCACAGCTCGCCAGTGGGGAATCCTAGGCACTGACACAGCTCGCCAGTGGGGAATCCCAGGCGACAACACAGCTCGCCAGTGGGGAATCCCAGGCACTGACACAGCTCGCCAGTGGGGAATCCCAGGCACTGACACAGCTCGCCAGTGGGGAATCCCAGGCACTGACACAGCTCGCCAGTGGGAAATCCCAGGCACTGACACAGCTCGCCAGTGGGGAATCCCAGGCACTGACACAGCTCACCAGTGGGGAATCCCAGGCACTGACACAGCTCGTCCAGTGGGGAATCCTAGGCAACAACACAGCTCCCAGTGGGGAATCCCAGGCACTGACACAGCTTGCCAGTGGGGAATCCCAGGCACTGACACAGCTTGCCAGTGGGGAATCCTAGGCGACAACACAGCTCACCAGTGGGGAATCCCAGGCACTGACACAGCTCGTCCGTGGGGAATCCCAGGCGACAACACAGCTCGTCCAGTGGGGAATCCCAGGCACTGACACAGCTCGCCAGTGGGGAATCCCAGGCACTGACACAGCTCGTCCAGTGGGGAATCCCAGGCACTGACACAGCTCGCCAGTGGGGAATCCCAGGCACTGACACAGCTCGCCAGTGGGTAATCCCAGGCGACAACACAGCTCGCCAGTAGGGAATCCCAGGCACTGACACAGCTCGCCAGTGGGGAATCCCAGGCACTGACACAGCTCGTCCAGTGGGGAATCCCAGGCACTGACACAGCTCGCCAGTGGGGAATCCCAGGCGACGACACAGCTCGCCAGTGGGGAATCCCAGGCGACAACACAGCTCGCCAGTGGGGAATCCCAGGCGACAACACAGCTCGCCAGTGGGGAATCCCAGGCACTGACACAGCTTGCCAGTGGGGAATCCCAGGCACTGACACAGCTCGCCAGTGGGAAATCCCAGGCACTGACACAGCTCACCAGTGGGGAATCCCAGGCAGTGACACAGCTCGTCCGTGGGGAATCCCAGGCGACAACACAGCTCGTCCAGTGGGGAATCCCATGCACTGACACAGCTCGCCAGTGGGTAATCCCAGGCGACAACACAGCTCGTCCAGTGGGGAATCCCATGCACTGACACAGCTCGCCAGTGGGGAATCCCAGGCACTGACACAGCTCGTCCAGTGGGGAATCCCAGGCGACAACACAGCTCGTCCAGTGGGGAATCGCAGGCACTGACACAGCTCGTCCGTGGGGAATCCCAGGCGACAACACAGCTCGTCCAGTGGGGAATCCCAGGCACTGACACAGCTCGTCCAGTGGGGAATCCCAGGCACTGACACAGCTCGTCCAGTGGGGAATCCCAGGCACTGACTCAGCTCGTCCAGTGGGGAATCCCAGGCACTGACACAGCTCGTCCAGTGGGGAATCCCAAGCACTGACACAGCTCGTCCAGTGGGGAATCCCAGGCACTGGCACAGCTCGCCAGTGGGGAATCCCAGGCACTGACACAGCTCGTCCAGTGGGGAATCCCAGGCACTGACACAGCTCGCCAGTGGGGAATCCCAGGCACTGACACAGCTCGTCCAGTGGGGAATCCCAGGCACTGACACAGCTCGCCAGTGGGGAATCCCAGGCACTGACACAGCTCGCCAGTGGGGAATCCCAGGCACTGGCACAGCTCGCCAGTGGGGAATCCCATGCACTGACACAGCTCGCCAGTGGGGAATCCCAGGCACTGATACAGCTCGTCCAGTGGGGAATCCCAGGCGACAACACAGCTCGTCCAGTGGGGAATCCCAGGCACTGACACAGCTCGTCCAGTGGGGAATCCCAGGCACTGACACAGCTCGTCCAGTGGGGAATCCCAGGCACTGACTCAGTTCGTCCAGTGGGGAATCCCAGGCACTGACACAGCTCGTCCAGTGGGGAATCCCAGGCACTGACACAGCTCGTCCAGTGGGGAATCCCAGGCACTGGCACAGCTCGCCAGTGGGGAATCCCAGGCACTGACACAGCTCGCCAGTGGGGAATCCCAGGCACTGACACAGCTCGCCAGTGGGGAATCCCAGGCACTGACACAGCTCGTCCAGTGGGGAATCCCAGGCACTGACACAGCTCGCCAGTGGGGAATCCCAGGCACTGACACAGCTCGCCAGTGGGGAATCCCAGGCACTGGCACAGCTCGCCAGTGTGGAATCCCAGGCACTGACACAGCTCGCCAGTGGGGGATCCCAGGCACTGACACAGCTCGCCAGTGGGGAATCCCAGGCACTGACACAGCTCGTCCAGTGGGGAATCCCAGGCACTGGCACAGCTCGCCAGTGGGGAATCCTAGGCACTGACACAGCTCGCCAGTGGGGAATCCCAGGCGACAACACAGCTCGCCAGTGGGGAATCCCAGGCACTGACACAGCTCGCCAGTGGGGAATCCCAGGCACTGACACAGCTCGCCAGTGGGGAATCCCAGGCACTGACACAGCTCGCCAGTGGGAAATCCCAGGCACTGACACAGCTCGCCAGTGGGGAATCCCAGGCACTGACACAGCTCACCAGTGGGGAATCCCAGGCACTGACACAGCTCGTCCAGTGGGGAATCCTAGGCAACAACACAGCTCCCAGTGGGGAATCCCAGGCACTGACACAGCTTGCCAGTGGGGAATCCCAGGCACTGACACAGCTTGCCAGTGGGGAATCCTAGGCGACAACACAGCTCACCAGTGGGGAATCCCAGGCACTGACACAGCTCGTCCGTGGGGAATCCCAGGCGACAACACAGCTCGTCCAGTGGGGAATCCCAGGCACTGACACAGCTCGCCAGTGGGGAATCCCAGGCACTGACACAGCTCGTCCAGTGGGGAATCCCAGGCACTGACACAGCTCGCCAGTGGGGAATCCCAGGCACTGACACAGCTCGCCAGTGGGTAATCCCAGGCGACAACACAGCTCGCCAGTAGGGAATCCCAGGCACTGACACAGCTCGCCAGTGGGGAATCCCAGGCACTGACACAGCTCGTCCAGTGGGGAATCCCAGGCACTGACACAGCTCGCCAGTGGGGAATCCCAGGCGACGACACAGCTCGCCAGTGGGGAATCCCAGGCGACAACACAGCTCGCCAGTGGGGAATCCCAGGCGACAACACAGCTCGCCAGTGGGGAATCCCAGGCACTGACACAGCTCGTCCAGTGGGGAATCCCAGGCACTGACACAGCTCGTCCAGTGGGGAATCCCAGGCACTGACACAGCTCGTCCAGTGGGGAATCCCAGGCACTGACTCAGCTCGTCCAGTGGGGAATCCCAGGCACTGACACAGCTCGTCCAGTGGGGAATCCCAGGCACTGACACAGCTCGTCCAGTGGGGAATCCCAGGCACTGGCACAGCTCGCCAGTGGGGAATCCCAGGCACTGACACAGCTCGTCCAGTGGGGAATCCCAGGCACTGACACAGCTCGCCAGTGGGGAATCCCAGGCACTGACACAGCTCATCCAGTGGGGAATCCCAGGCACTGACACAGCTCGCCAGTGGGGAATCCCAGGCACTGACACAGCTCGCCAGTGGGGAATCCCAGGCACTGGCACAGCTCGCCAGTGGGGAATCCCAGGCACTGACACAGCTCGCCAGTGGGGAATCCCAGGCACTGACACAGCTCGCCAGTGGGGAATCCCAGGCACTGACACAGCTCGTCCAGTGGGGAATCCCAGGCACTGGCACAGCTCGCCAGTGGGGAATCCTAGGCACTGACACAGCTCGCCAGTGGGGAATCCCAGGCGACAACACAGCTCGCCAGTGGGGAATCCCAGGCACTGACACAGCTCGCCAGTGGGGAATCCCAGGCACTGAGACAGCTCGCCAGTGGGGAATCCCAGGCACTGACACAGCTCGCCAGTGGGGAATCCCAGGCACTGACACAGCACGCCAGTGGGGAATCCCAGGCACTGACACAGCTCACCAGTGGGGAATCCCAGGCACTGACACAGCTTGCCAGTGGGGAATTCCAGGCACTGACACAGCTTGCCAGTGGGGAATCCTAGGCGACAACACAGCTCACCAGTGGGGAATCCCAGGCACTGACACAGCTCGTCCAGTGCGGAATCCCAGGCGACAACACAGCTCATCCAGTGGGGAATCCCAGGCACTGACACAGCTCGCCAGTGGGGAATCCCAGGCACTGACACAGCTCGCCAGTGGGGAATCCCAGGCACTGACACAGCTCGCCAGTGGGGAATCCCAGGCACTGGCACAGCTCGCCAGTGGGGAATCCCAGGCACTGACACAGCTCGCCAGTGGGGAATCCCAGGCACTGACACAGCTCGCCAGTGGGGAATCCCAGGCACTGACACAGCTCGCCAGTGGGGAATCCTTCGGCGACAACACAGCTCGTCCGTAGGGAATCCCAGGCACTGACACAGCTCGACAGTGGGGAATCCCAGGCACTGACACAGCTCGTCCGTGGGGAATCCCAGGCACTGACACAGCTCGCCAGTGGGGAATCCCAGGCGACGACACAGCTCGCCAGTGGGGAATCCCAGGCGACGACACAGCTCGCCAGTGGGGAATCCCAGGCACTGACACAGCTCGTCCAGTGGGGAATCCCAGGCACTGACGCAGCTCGTCCAGTGGGGAATTCCAGGCGACAACACAGCTCGCCAGTGGGGAATCCCAGGCACTGACACAGCTCGTCCAGTGGGGAATCCCAGGCACTGACGCAGCTCGTCCAGTGGGGAATTCCAGGCGACAACACAGCTCGCCAGTGGGGAATCCCAGGCACTGACACAGCTCGTCCAGTGGGGAATCCCAGGCACTGACACAGCTTGGCCAGTCGGGAATCCCAGGCACTGACACAGCTCGCCAGTCGGGAATCCCAGGTGTCGACACTGGCACAGCCTGGCCAGTCAGGAATCCCAGGCGACGACAATGCACCCAGTGTCAGGATCCATCAGGGCTCACGCCCTCAACAGAAAGCTAGAGAAGGAAACACTGCTCCCAACTGTAGAACACAGTCAGGAATAAACCCACAGGTTCATGGCAGTCTAGAAATAGGCAGCATTCACTCACTTACAATATTATGCTTTAAGGACTTAATTCGACATCTATCCAACGTGTTGGGTCTGTTTGTGGTTTTCTTTTCAGCATAAATGTGGTATTGCCTAGGAGCAAGAGAGCAAACAATGTAACCTTCATTTGATGATCACCCTCGAGTCTCCCAGGTAAGCATCAGGCTTTTCCGGTGACCGTTAAACTGTCTTTGTGGGTCTTTTAGTAGTGAAATACAGGTGACACTGCCTGAGGAATCTGGATCTTTGCCTTCCGATTACTGTAACTGGTGTCAGCCAATTCTCTCTGGTTTTATACATTATTTAAGAAAGAAGGGAGACAGAAAGCAGGCAACTGTCGACCAGTTAGCCTAATATCTGTCATTGGGAAAATGCTGGAGTCCATCATGAAGGAAGTGGTAGCAGGACATTTAGAAAATCATAATATAGTCAAGCAGAGTCAGCATGGTTTTATGAAAGGGAAATCATGTTTGACAAATTTGCTGGAGTTCTTTGAGGATGTAACAAGCAGGGTGGATAAAGGGGAACCAGTAGATGTCATGTATTTGGATTTCCAGAAGGCATTCGATAAGGTGCCACATAAAAGGTCACTACACAAGATAAGAGCTCACGGTGTTGGGGGTAATGTATTAGAGGATTGGCTAACGAACAGAAAACAGAGAGTCGGGATAAATGGGTAATTTTCAGGTTGGCAAACTGTAATTAGTGGGGTGCCACAGGGATCAGTGCTGGGGCCTCAACTATTTACAATCTATATTAAATGACTTGGATGAAGGGACCGTGTATACTGTAGCCAAATTTGCTGATGATACAAAGATAGGTGGGAAAGCAAATTGTGTGGAGGATGCAAAGAATCTCCAAAGGGATATAGATAGGCTAAGTGAGTGGGCAAAAATCTGGCAGATGGAGTTTAATGTGGGAAAATGCGAGGTTATCCACTTTGGTAGGAAAAATTAAAAAGCAAATTATTTAAATGGGGAGAGATTACAAAATGCTGAGGTACAGAGGGATCTGGGGGTCCTTGTACATGAATCACAACAAGTTAGCATGCAGGTACAGCAAGTAATTAGGAAGGCAAATGGAGTGTTGGCCTTTATTGCAAAGGGAATGGAGTATAAAAGGAGGCATTCAAGGACGAGATCTGGAGGGTTCAGACCAAACATGCGCCCTTAAAGAACATGCAGGGTAGGATAAAGAAAAAAAGGGAGGCGTATGACAGATACCGAGGGCTAAATACTCCAGAATCTTTAGAGAGTACAGAAAGTGCAGGGGTGCAATTAAAATTGATTAGGAAAGCAAAGAGAGAGCATGAAAATTTTTTGGCAAGTAAAATCAAGGAAAACCCAAAGATATTTTATAAATATATTAAGAGTAAGAGGATAACTAAAGAAAGGGTAGGGCCTATTAGAGATCATGTGGGCAATGTGTGTGTGGAGGCGGGAGACGTCGGTAGGTTTCTTAATGAATACTTTGCGTCTGTTTTCACAAAGGAGAGGGGCGAAGCAGTCATTGCTATCGGGGGGGGGGGGGGAGGAGTGTGAAATATTAGATGAAATAAACAGAGAGAGAGGAAGTATTAAGGGGTTTAGCAGTTTTAAAAGTGGATAAATCCCCAGGCCCGGATCAAATGTATCCCAGGCTGTTAAGCGAAGCAAAAGAGGAACTAGCAGAGGCCTTGACCATCATTTTTCAATCCTCTCTGGCTTCAGGTGTGGTGCCGGAGGACTAGCGGACTGCTAATGTGGTACCATAAGAACATAAGAAATAGGAGCAGGAGTAGGCCAATCGGCCCCTCGAGCCTGCTCCACCATTCAATAAGATCATGGCTGATCTGATCCTAACCTCAAATCTTCTATCACTCTCCATCCACCCGAACCCATGTGATCTCCCGGGAGAGGCGAAAAACCAGATAAAATACCCAATGGCCAATTTGGGAGAAAAAAATCTGGGAAATTCCTCTCCGACCCATCGAGGCGATCGAAACTCGTCCAGGAGATCACTCTGTCCCTATATTTTCTACAGTACTTACCTTCTGTAAAGGCGATCTCCACCCCAGCCAGGAACAGGAATAAAACCATCTCCTGAAATCTAACACAGAATTAGAACACAAGAAGTAGGAGCAGAACCAGGCTACATGGCCCCTGGGCCCGCTCCGTTACCCACAGGGCCATGACCATTCCGAACATAGACTCATGTCCAATTTCCTGCCCGCTCCCCGTAACCCTTAATTCCCTTTAATTCTAGGAAACTATCTATTTCTGTTTTTAATTTATTTAATGATGTAGCTTCCACAGCTTTCTGGGGCAACAAATTCCACAAACCTACCACCCTCTGAGTGAAGAAGTTTCTCCTCATCTCAGTTTTGAAAGAGCAGCCCCTTATTCTAAGATTATGCCCCCTAGTTCTAGTTCTTGTTTAAAAAGGGAGAAAAGACCGAGTAATTACAGGCCAGTCAGCCTAACCTCGGTGGTGGGAAAATTATTGGAAAGAATTCTGAAGGACAGGATAAATCTTCATTTAGAAAGACACGGATTAATCAAGGATAGTCAGCACGAATTTGTTAAGGGAAGGTCGTGTCTGACAAACTTGATTGAATTTTTTGAGGAGGTAACAAGGAGGGTAGATGAGGGTAGTGCGTTTGATGTAGTGTATTTGATGTAGTGTATATGGACTTTAATAAGGCTTTTGATAAGGTTCCACATGGCAGACTGGTCACGAAGTTAAAAGTCCATGGGATCCAGGGCAAAGTGTCAAGTTAGATTCAAAACTGGCTCAGAGACAGGGAGCAGAGGGTAATGGTTGATGGGTGTTTGTGTGACTGGAAGGCTGTTTCCAGTGGGGTTCTGCAGGGGTCAGTACTGGGTCCCTTGCTTTTTGTGGTATATATCAATGATCTAGACTTGAATGTAGGGGGTATGATTAAGAAGTTTGCAGATGATACTAAAATCGGCTGTGTGGTTGATACTGAAGAAGGAAGCTGTAGACTGCAGGAAGATATCAATAAATTGATCAGGTGGGCAGAACAGTGGCAAATGGAATTCAATCCGGAGAATTGTGAGGTAATGCATTTGGGGAGGGCTAACAAGGAAAGAGAATACACATTAAATGGTAGGACACAGTAGTGTAGAGGGACAAAGGGAGCTTGGAGTGCATGCCCACAGATCCCTGAAGGTAGCAGGCCAAGTAGATAAGGTGGTTAAGAGGGCATACGGAATGCTTGCCTTTATTAGCCGTGGCATAGAATACAAGAGCAGGGGGGTTATGCTTCAACTGTATAAAACACTAGTTAGGCCTCAGCTAGAGTACTGAACATAAGAACATAAGAAATAGGAGCAGGAGTAGGCCAATCGGCCCCTCGAGCCTGCTCCGCCATTCAATAAGGTCATGGCTGATCTGATCCTAACCGCCAATCCACTATCACAGAACCATCTCCTGAATCTAATAGAATTAGACACACGAAATAGGAGCAGGATCAGGCTACATGGCCCCTGGGCCCGCTCCGCTACCCACAGGGCCATGACCGATCCGAACCTAGACTTATGTCCAAATTCCTGCCCGCTCCCCGTAACCCTTAATTCCCTTTACTTCTAGGAAACTGTCTATTTCTGTTTTAAATTTATGTAATGATGTAGCTTCTACAGCTTTTTGGGGCAGCATATTCCATGGACCTACCACCCTCTGAGTGAAGTAGTTCCTCCTCATCTCAGTTTTGAAAGAGCAGCCCCTTATTCTAAGACTATGCCCCCTAGTTCTAGTTTCACCCATCATCGGGAACATCCTCCCCGCATCCACCCGATCCAACCCCTTCACAATCTTATATGTTTCAATAAGATCGCCTCTCATTCTTCTGAACTCCAATGAGTAGAGTCCCAATCTACTCAACCTCTCCTCATATGTCCATCCCCTCATCCCCGGGATTAACCGAGTGAACCTTCTTTGTACTGACTCGAGAGCAAGTATGTCCTTTCTTAAGTATGGACACCAAAACTGTACGCAGTATTCCAGGTGCGGTCTCACCAATACCTTGTACAACTGAAGCAATACCTCCCTATTTTTATATTCTATCCCCCTAGCAATGAAAGCCAACATTCCATTGGCCTTCTTAATCACTTGCTGCACCTGCATACTAACCTTTTGAGTTTCGTGCACCAGGACCCCCAGATCCCTTTGTACTTCAATACTTTCCAGTTTCTTGCCATTAAGATAATAACTTGCTCTATGATTTTTCCTGCTAAAGTGCATAACCTCACACTTTCCAGTATTGTATTCCATCTGCCAAATCTCTGCCCACTTACTTAGCCTGTCGATGTCCCCTTGCAGGTTTTTTATGTCCTCCTCACTCACTACTTTCCCTCCCATCTTAGTATCATCTGCAAACTTTGATATGTTACACTCGGTCCCCTCCTCCAAATCGTTAATATAGATTGTAAAGAGTTGGGGACCCAGCACTGACCCCTGCGGAACACCACTAGTTACTGATTGCCAGTCTGAGAATGAACCATTTATCCCAACTCTCTGCCTTCTGTTAGATAGCCAATCCTCTATCCATGCCTTTCTGCATGCAGTTCTGGTCACCACATTTCAGGAAAGATGTGATTGCACTAGAGAGGGTACAGAGGAGATTTACAAGGATGTTGCCGGGAGTAGAGAATCTTAGCTATGAGGAAAGACTGGATAGGCTGGGTCTGTTTTCCTTGGAACAGAGGAGGCTGAGAGGAGACCTCATTGAGGTGTATAAAATTATGAGGGGCATAGATAAAGTGGATAGAAAGGACCTATTTCCCTTAGCAGAGGGGTCAAAAACCAGGGGGGCACAGATTTAAAGTAATTGGGGGAAGGTTTAGAGGGGATTTGAGAGGAAATTTCTTCACCCAGAGGGTTGTGGGGCTCTGGAACTCACTGCCTGAAAGGGTGGTAGAGGCAGGAACCCTAACCACATTTAAAAAGTACTTGGATGTGCACTTGGGATGCTCTAACCTGCAGGGCTACGGACCAAGAGCTGGGAAGTGGGATTAGGCTGGATAGCTCTTTGTTGGCCGGCGCGGACACGGTAGGCCAAAATGGCCTCCTTCCATATTGTAACTTTCTATGATTCTATGGAAGTCCTGTTATAACTGTACAGGGCGTTGGTGAGACCACACCTGAAGTACTGCGTACAGTTTTGGTCGCCTTATTTAAGGAAGGATATACTTGCATTGAAGGCAGTTCAGAGAAGGTTCACAAGGTTGATTCCGGAGATGAAGGGGTTGTCTCATGAAGAAAGGTTGAGCAGGTTCGGCCTATACTCATTGGAGTTTAGAAGAATGAGAGGGGGTCTTATTGAAACATATACGATTCTGAAGGGGCTTGACAGGGTAGTGCAGAGAGGATGTTTCCCCTCGTGGGGGAATCTAGAACTAGGGGGCATAATTTCAGAATAAGGGGGCACCCATTTAAATCGGAAATGAGGAGGTATTTCTTCTCTCAGAGGGTTGTGAATCTTTGGAATTCTCTTCCCCAGAGGCTGTGGAGGCTGGGTCATTGAATATATTTAAGGTGGAGATAGACAGATTTTTGAAAGGTAAGGGAGTGAAGGGTTATGGGGAGCGGGCAGGGAAGTGGAGTTGAGGTCTAGATCAGATCAACCATGATCCTATTGAATGGCGGAGAAAGCTCGAGGGGCCAAATGACCGACTCCTGCTCCTACGTCTTATGTAAAGCAATTATCAATGGGCCAACTAGACAGACTAACAATCCCAGAACTATCCAAACACAACATTTCCAATATACTGGATGTTACATGGACACCACAATCATCTTGTATTTTTGCCCACAAGAACTCCTCTTAATTTTACCTGTCTATTCCCGCAATGAAAATGCCCAACCAAATGGACAGAAACATTGAAAATCTACAGACAAGGGTTCCGATTTTAAAGGGGGGAGGGTAAAGTACGGCCTTAAGTCAGTAAGTGGATTCGGCCTGATGTTAACCCCTCCCACTGACCATTATCACTCAAAGCAGAGTCTTACTGTGCCAATAACAGTTGCTGTGACAGAGAAGAACATCTCACGGGGCTTTACACTGAAACAGGAGATAAAGAGGGTTTAGGGTGGTTCAGGGAACTAAAAGCTGGACAGAATGGTTTTCAAGAGATTTTTGAAAGAAGGGAGAAAATTAGAAAGACAAAGTTATTTTCTGAGAGAGTTACAAAGAGCATTGGTGTGGTGACCAAAGGGTCATCTTTTGACTGCTCGAGGGAAGGCAGCTGGGGTGAGACATGCCCAGCACTGGAGGGGTGGAAGGTGAGAGTTGGAATATACAGCTGAGAATATCTCTCCGTTAAGGTGCAGTGAGATTATGGAGGGATTTGAAGGTAATGCACTTGGGCACAGGGAGCATGTCGAGCTTGGCAAGGACTTGGGTGATATCATGTGAATATTATACAAAATCTCACACATGCAGTGTCTCCATCTTTATCAAACTTCACTTGTTTTTGTGTCCTCTGTAGGTTCAAGGGTGGAGGCAGAGAGGCCAGGAAGCAGAACATTCTGGAAATCAGCCCTCGAGGTGAAGATCATATGGATTAGGGTTTTGACAGTGGAAGGGCAGAGGAGGGGGCAGAGTGAGCAATGTTCAGCAGATGTGCAATGATGCGGACCTCAGTCTGTTCGCCAAATGTTCACTATCATCAAGTCTATCTTTCCGGAGAGAGGAGAGAAAGCAGAGAATATAAAGATCATGGTGAAAAGTCTCGATGGCTGACCAGTTGTAGGTTGAGCGGAGTTATGCACCACCTGGAGTAGCCTGACTGGCAGCCAAAGAGGAAGCTGGGAGCTGGAGCCAGATGCATGGAGGTGCTTGCTGGAGCCGAACAAGATGGCTTTAGTTTTGCCAATGTTGAATTGAAGGAACTTTCAATACATCCATAACTTGCAGTTAGCAGCAGGGCAAACAAGATCTTTTATGTTTGTTATTTCTAAAATTTTTATGGTTGTCCTGGAATTAAGGGTTAGAGGAACTCTTTCCTAGGAGCGAGTGGTCTGTGTCCTGGGAACTCTAATGGCAGAATTGATGGCAGGAAAAGGATGTTTCCGGTTTCTCTTCAATTCAAAAAATGGTCAACCAGAAATCTCAACTTTTTTCCTTCACAAATCCTAGAAACCCTATAGATCTGGGAAAACACCCCTAATGCAACGGGAAGAGATTTTGATATTTTTTGTACTGTCCAGTATAAATGATGATGCCAAAACAAAACAAGACCTGCATCCAGCAACAAACTCATTCAAGACTTGACGGAGGCGAGTGTGTGACTCGGACTTTGGTCTCTTCACCATGTGATTCACTTCATTAAGTCCATCCTCCTGGATAAAGAAAAAGGGGAAACACAGAGAATTAAATATTACTGTCCAATCACAGTATTTGATTAAAAGGTCAAATGATGGCTAACATATTCCTTTCTTCAAAAAACAGGCACACTTTTAATTTCCTTTCCTTGGTTTTTTCAATAGCCCTACTGCTGAGTGCCATCTACACCAAGAGGACAACCCAGCTCAATGACTGACATCAACACTTGGGCTGGGAGGAGACGTGCTTGTGTGAGGCAAACAAGTTCCTACTTCCTGTTAATTCAAAAAGGGAGAGAGGTTAGGAGAAATGTATTTACTCAGATGGTTGTTGGAGCATGGAATCCTTCACCACAGGAAGTGGCTGAGGCAGAAACCAATGTACTTTTTGGTGAAAATTGGAAAAATATTTAAAGGATAGGAAGATACTGGGCTCAGGGAAGAAAGCAGGCAATGGGATTAGTTTTGGATTTCTCAAGTCAAGAGCTGCAGTGACAGCATGGGCCCAATGACCCCCTTCTATGCTGTAAACTTCTACCGTTCTAACTGCACCTGCCCAACATCCCATGGTGCATCATTACTGATTGCCTGGCAAAATCTGGTGAAACCCTGCCACAAAGATTGAAGGTCTCGTTTCCCCAACACAACTGTTGGGCAGTGTCGCAGGTACTGCTTGTTCCCTTCCACTTATTTCTTCCCCACTGTTTGCCTACTTTATTTAGGCTGGAATAGATTCAATTGTGAACAGTAAGCTAAATTAATGACTATTAGGAGCCTCCCAAATTGCCCCAATATTCCATCTAAGTAGAAGACTGAATGCTTATTTTCACTGAAAGATTTATAACCATGTCTTAAAATATTCTTGTGCCAGGTCAATCAAAATCCCAGAGTGTCAGTAATGCACCTACCAGTCTCTCTACCATCTTTGCAAGGAGATTGGAGTTATACAAGCGCCAGGAATAGTCTTCCCAAGAACTCCATACATACGTACACGGTTTCTCGTACAGGTACGGAATACAACAATATGACCTGAAACGGGGGGAAGTACAGGCCGATTAACAATTGCCTTGAAACGGAGCAAACACAAAGAAAGACATAGATGGGTAAAAAGTATTGATCCAGTTTTCCCTTAAAGGATGCAATGATCCATTTCTACCATGGTAAAGAGAAAGGCCAGATATCTCCCCTTGACCTTCAATGACACTGCAATCACTGAGGCCCCACCATCAACATCTAGAGGGCCGCCATTGACTAGAAGCTGAATTGGATGTGTCATATCCACACCTTAGAAACATAGAAGATAGGAGCAGGAGTAGGTCATTCGGCCCCTCGAGCCTGTTCCGCCATTTAATGAGATCATGGCTGATCATCCAAATCCAGTACCCAGTCCCTACTTTCTCCCCATATCCCTTGATCCCTTTAGCCTTAAGAAATATATCTAAGTCCTTCTTGAATATATTTAATGAATTGGCCTCAACTGCCTTCTGTGGTAGAGAATTCCACAGGTTCACCACTCCCTGGATGAAGAAATTCCTCCTCATCTCAGTCCTAAATGGCTTACCCCTTTATCCTTAGACGGTGACCCCTGGTTCTGGACTCCCCCGCCATCGGGAACATGCTTCCTGCATCTAGTCTGTTTAGTCCTGTTAGAATTTTATAAGTTTCAATGAGATCCCCTCTCATTCTTCTAAACTCTAGCGAATATAAGCCCAATCGACCCAATCTCTCTTCATACGTCATTCCTGCCATCCCAGGTATCAGTCTGGTGAACCTTTGCTGCATTCTCTCCATGGCAAGAACATCCTTCCTCAGAAAAGGCGACCAAAACTGCACACAATACTCAAGGTGTGGTCTCACCAAGGCCCTGTACAACTGCAGCAAGACATCCTTGCTCCTATACTCGAATCCTCTTGCTATGAAGGCCAACATACCATTTCCCTTCTTAAACGCCTGCTGCACCTGCATGCTTACCTTCAGCGGCTGGTGCACAAGGACACCCAGGTCTCGTTGCACTTCCCCTTTTCCCAATCTATTGCCGTTCAGATAATGTCTTCCTGTTTTTGCCACCGAAGTGGATAACCTTGCATTTATCCACATTATACTGCATTTGTCATGCATCTGCCCAATCACCCAACCTGTCCAAATCATACTGGAGTTTCTCTGCATCCTCCTCACAGCACACATGCCCACCCAGCTTTGTGTCGTCTGCAAACTTGGAGATATTACATCTAGTTCCCTCGTCCAGATCATTTATATATATTCTGAATAGCTGGGGTCCTAGCACCGATCCCTGCGGTACCCCACTAGTCACTACCTGCCACTCGGAAAAAGACCCTTTTATTCCAACTCTTTGCTTCCTGTCTGCCAACCAGTTCTCTATCCAAGACAGTACCTTACCCCCAATCCTGTGTGCTTTAACTTTGCACGCTAATCTCTTATGCGGGACCTTATCGAAAGCCTTCTGAAAGTCCAAATACATCACATCCACTGGTTCTCCCTTATTTATTCTACCAGTTACATCCTCAAAAAATTCCAGTAGAATACTCGAGCATGATTTACCTTTTGTAAAACCATGTTGACTTTGTCCAATCCTGTCACTGTTTTCCAAGTGCTCTGCTATTACATCTTTTATAATGGACTCTAGCATTTTCCCCACAACTGATTTCAGACTTACCGGTCTATAATTCCCTGTTTTCTCTCTACCACCTTTTATAAATAGTGGGGTTACATTAGCTATCCTCCAATCCATGGGAACTGTTCCAAAGTCTATAGAATTTTGGAAGATGACCAGCAATGCATCTACTATTTCTAGGGCCACTTCCTTAAGTACCCCAGGATGTAGATTATCAGGCCCTGGGGATTTATCGGCCTTCAATCCCGTCAATTTCCCTAACACCATTTCCCTACAAATACTGATTTCATTCAATTCCTCCCTCTCATTAGACCCTATGTTCCCCGAAATCTCTGGGGGGTTATTTGTGTCCTCCTTTGTGAAGACAGAACCAAAGTATGTATTTAATTGGACCGCCATTTCTTTGTTCCCCATTATAAATTCCCCTGATTCTGACTGCAAGGGACCTACACTTGACTTCACCAATCTTTTTCTTTTCACATATCTATAGAAGCTTTTACAGTCAGTTTTTATGTTCCCTGTAAGCTCACTCTCACAATCTATTTTCCCCCTCTTAATTAATCCCTTTGTCCTCCTTTGCTGAATTCTAAACTGCTCCAATCCTCAGGTTTGCTGCTTTTTCTGGCCAAATTATATGTCCTCTCCTTGGATCTTATGCTATCCCTAATTTCCCTTGTTAGCCATGGTTGAGTCACCTTTTTTGTTTTATTTTTTATGCCAAACAGGGATGAACAAATTCTGCAGTTCATCCATGCGATCTTTAAATGTTTGCCATTGCCTATCCACCGTCAACCCTTTAAGTAACATTCCCCAATCCATCCTAGCCAACAAGTGCCTCATACCATCGTAGTTTCCTTTATTTAAATTCAGGACCCTAGTCTCTGAGTCAACTACTTCACTCTCCATTTTAATGAAGAACTCTATCATATTATGATCGCTCCTCCCCAAGGGGCCTCGCACAACAAGATTGCTAATTAATCCTTTCTCATTACATAATACCCAGTCTAAGATGGCCTGATCTCTAGTTGGTTCCTTGACATATTGGTCCAGAAAACCATCCCATATACACTCTAGGAATTCGTCCTCCACAGTATTGTTACTAATTTGGTTAGCCCAATCTATATGTAGATTAAAGTCACCCATGGTAACTGCTGTGCCCTTATTGCACGCGTCCCTAATTTCCCGTTTAATGCCATCCCCAACCTCAGTATTACTATTTGGGGGTCTGTATACAACTCCCACTAACGTTTCCTGCCCCTTGGTATTTTTCAGCTCTGCCCATACAGATTCCACATCAGCAGAGCTAATATCCTTCCTTACTATTGTGTTAATCTCCTCTTTAACCAGCAATGCTACCTGTGGTGTATGTGCCTTTAAGAGCCCCCTGTGTACTGTAATGCCGGTAATGGCCACTCGGGCTATATAAGCCTGTATAGTGTCTTGTATCTGTTAGTTCACCTCCAGACTTTGTTCAGTAAACACCTGTGAAACCAACTCCTGCATTCTGTGTCTCCATTAACACACGGATACAACAGTGGCGACGAATTGGAAATGGACTTACCTGCAATTCGGCAGCACCTCAAGGAGATCGATTCCTCAGACGAAAGTCAAAGAAAAACAAGAAAGAAAAAAAAAAAACTGTGGTTTCACCACCTAGCCGAGCTGGTGGCAGGTACTGCAATAATCCTTCCTGGGCGGCGGGCTGGGGCTCCATCGGCTGGCTCTGCAGCGGGGCCGAGCAGCGAAGGCGGAGACAAACAGAGACAGAGGGGGGGAGCACTCGGGAGACGGCTGGCGCTGCAAAGCAGGTCGGCGTTCGGACCAAGCGGAGGGAGGGAAAAGTCCCAGAGAGTCCGGCGGGAACGAGCCTCCACCTATTGAAAATACCTATGTAAATAAAAACCGCGGAGAACAGCGTTGTCAGCAGCGGCGGGAAAGCGCGGGAAGCGCCATTTTTTTTCTGCGGGGAAGAAATGAAAGCACGGGAGGCACCATTTCTTTTCAGGATGCCTAAGGCTGGCAATATTAATGCTTTCGATAGCGATATAAAGGATTGGACCACATATGTGGAAAGAGTGGAGGTATATTGCACAGCAAATGAAATAGAGGATGATAAAAAGGCATCAGTACTTCGAAATCTAATGGGCGCAAGGACATACGGGCTGTTACGAAACTTAATCACTCCAGCCAAACCGAAGGACAAGAATTTTAAGGAGATTGTTGATACCCTACAGGATCACTTAAACCCAACACCACTGCTGATAGCGGAACGATTCAAATTCTTCAAGAGGAATCAGCACAAGAATGAAAGTAACGCTGATTACCTCACCGAATTAAGGAAGCTGTCAAAGCACTGCCAATTCGGGGCAGGACTGGCAGATTCTCTTCGAGACAAATTCGTCTGCGGTCTCCTAAGTGAAGGAACACAGAAAAGGCTACTTTCTGAGAAAGATTTGACACTGGACAAGGCTTTCAGTGTGGCTGTATCATATGAAGCAGCCGCAAGAGGAGCTGCAGAGATACAGCAAAAGCCACAGGACTTCGGCACCCATGAAATGACACAGGGTTTCGAGAGATGTTATCGCTGCGGCAGATCCACCCATGACCAGAGGGACTGCTGGTTCAAGGACAAAGCATGCAGGCAATGCGGAAAGATGGGACACATTGCACGTGTATGCCGATCTGGAAAAATAAAATCCACGGACAGGAAAAAAATCAATAAGGAAAAGTACAGAAAGGTACAAATGATGACGGACAATAGCTCCGAAGACCAGAAGAGCGATAGTGACTCCGGAAACAAGAGACTAAGCTGTCTCAAATTACATAATGTAATTGCCAAAGAATATTACCAGACCATTTGGGTTACCCTCACGATAGCGGGGTCCCCAGTTAAAATGGAGCTAGATACAGGATCAGCTCTGACCGTCATAAGTCGACGGGATTACGAGCGGCTATTTCCGCATATACCTTTGAAAGACACATCCATTATCTTGAAAACATATACGGGGCAGAAAGTATACCCCAAAGGGAAAATAAGGGTGCCTGTTGTATACAACGACAAGGAAATACAGAAGTTGTATTTATACGTTCTGCAAGATGGTGGTCCACCGCTGTTGGGACGTGAATGGATGAGGAAGATACGTTTAGACTGGCACTCCATTCAGGCACTGACGGTGACCAGTAAGAAAAAAAATGATGATGACGTCATACCTGAACGATTAAAAGACATCTTGGCCAACACCAAGGAAGTGTTTCAACAGGAACTAGGAACCTTGAAAGGCGTCACCGCCTCAATAAAAGTGGAAGATGCGGCAATTCCCAAGTTTTTTAAGGCAAGGCCGGTGCCATACGCAATTCGTCCAGCAGTCGAGGCAGAGCTGGAGAATTTGGAAAAGGCAGGCGTATTATCCAAGATAGATTGGAGTGAGTGGGCAACACCCATCGTCCCGGTCATGAAAAAAACGTTGAATAATGATAAATCTGAAGAACAGAGAAAAATTCGCATCTGTGGGGACTTCAAGGTGACTGTAAACCCGGTCCTTCACACGGTACAGTATCCTCTTCCGAGGGTAGAAGATATTTTCGCCTCACTATCCGGAGAGAAACGTTTCACCAAAATTGACTTGGCACAGGCATATCTACAGATGGAGGTTGAAGAGGCCTCCAAAAAGTATCTCACGATAAATACACACAAAGGCCTGTACCAGTACAATCGACTGGTTTTCGGAATAGCATCAGCTCCAGCTATCTGGCAAAGAGCTATGGAGCAAGTCCTCCAAGGGATTCCGGGGACTCAATGCTACCTAGACGACATCCTTGTAACAGGAGAAAACGAGAACGAGCACCTTGCCAATTTGGAGCAGGTGCTCACTAGGCTGAGAGAACGGGGCCTACGAGCAAATCGCCCCAAGTGCAAATTTTTCCAGAAACAAATATCATATTGTGGCCACATAATTAACGAGGAAGGGTTGCATAAGTCACCTGAAAAAATTGAAGCGGTCATAAAAGCCCCAGCACCTGAAAATGTCTCACAATTAAGTTCGTTCCTGGGATTGATAAATTACTATCATAAATTTTTACCGAACTTGTCAACTCTTCTGCACCCTCTTAACAAACTGCTACAAACGGGAGTAATTTGGAAATGGAGCGAAGACTGTAAACGTGCCTTCCATAAATGCAAAGGCTTGATCACGTCCAAGGAAGTTTTGGCTCATTACAACCCATCACTGCCAATCAGACTGGCGTGCGATGCATCCCCTTACGGCGTAGGAGCGGTATTATCGCATAGATTCCCTGATGGCTCGGAGCGGCCGATAGCTTTTGCGTCACGCTCATTGAACTCAGCTGAGCGTAACTATGCCCAGATCGACAGGGAAGCACTCAGCCTGGTATGGGGAGTGAAGAAATTCAACCATTACCTACACGGACAAAAATTTACCTTGTTGACTGACCATCAACCCCTCGTCTCCATATTCAACCCTAAAAAGGGTGTTCCCATTGTGGTGTATGTAACCTGTTCCACCTTAAGAGAACTTAAGCCTGTTCCACCTTAAGAGATGTACTACTTTCTCTGGCTGCTGTATACGTAATACCGGTGGTGACCACTGGTATATAAGCACTGTGTAGTAATATTGTATTTAGTATTAGTCCTGACCTCCAACCAGTAAAGACCTGTTGAACTTGAATCTTGTAGTCTGTGTTAGTGATTACAACTAGAACACACAGACTTAACACCCATTATGACAGCGCAAAGGCTACAGAGGTGGTCCCTTTTCCTAGGGGTACACCAATATGACATAGAATACAAAGGATCAAAACAGCATGGGAATGCTGACGGTTTATCGCACCTACCGTTGCCAACGGTAGAAGAGGCACATACAGTGGACCCAGTGGAGATGTTCCACTCAACCATAGTGGAATGTCTACCAGTAACAAATTCTGCCATTGAAAAGGAAACGAGAAATGACCGACTCTCTCACGAGTCTACGATTTAACGGTGAAGGGATGGCCAGCACATGGCGAACCACTGTTGCCAGCATTCTCGCAAAGAAGAGAACAGCTGTCAGTGTGCCGAGGAACCTTGATGTGTGGATTCAGAGTGGTGATTCCACCCAAACTCCAGGATAAAGTGCTAAAGGAGCTTCACGAGGGGCATCTGGGTGGAGTGAAAATGAAGAACCTAGCCAGAGCGTTTGTGTGGTGGCCAGGTATCGATGGAGGCATCGAAGAAATGACCAAGAGCTGCCTAGGATGCCAGAAGGTCCAAAACGCCCCACCACAAGCCCCTCTACATCCATGGGAGTGGCCCTCATCTCCATGGCAAAGGGTACACATCGACTTTGCTGGTCCATTTATGGACTCAATGTTCTTAATCGCGGTTGATGCACACGCCAAGTGGCCGGAGGTAATAAAGATGTCCTCCAACACCACGGAAAAAACCATCACAGTATTAAGGACCATATTTGCCAGGAATGGGCTGCCTGAACAGATCTGTTCTGATAATGGACCGCAATTTGTGTCCGAAGAATTCAGGGAGTTCTTAAAAAAACAATGGGGTTAAGCACTACACGTCCGCCCCATACCATCCCGCCACCAATGGATTGGCTGAAAGGTTTGTCCAGACCTTCAAGAAGGCCATAAAGGCCATGGGTAATGAAGACATAAATCTACAGCATAAGGTAGATAACTTCTTGTTTGCATACAGGAATGCAACACATGTGGTTACAAACCAAACTCCCGCCATGATGTTCTTCAATAGAAGCCTAAGATGCCGGCTGAATTTGATCAAGCCAAACATCAGAAGGGATGTGGAGAACCGGCAATTTCAAGGCATGAATGAAAGGCCAACTAGAACCTTCCAGATAGGTCAACAAGTTTTGGCCGGGACTACCGTACCGAGAAATGGCAGCCTGGAACTATTTGCACACGACTAGGACTGCTGATGTATACCGTGGACATTGGAGAAAGCATAATAAGGCGCCATGCTGACCAGATCATAGAGTCATCCGAAAAGGGACAACCTACACCACAACTCTATACGCCTAATGATGAAGCAGAGATACCCATAGTATCTACCTCCGATCCGGTGATACTGGAACCAGATGAACCCGACACTGGCATTCAAACCAAATCGACCTTGCCAAAAGAACCTACTACACCACCAAAAACTACTACACCACCGAGGCGTTATCCGGACCGAGTCAGGAAGCCTCCAGAGAGACTGACTTATAATTGATTAACTGTAGCAAATGTGTAGATTATTGTTCTTGTAACATGTTAATTAATGATTACTTAAAATGTTATGTACTGGTTGTCTAAAAGGGGAGGAATTGTGGTGTATGTGCCTTTAAGAGCCCCCTGTGTACTGTAATGCCGGTAATGGCCACTCGGGCTATATAAGCCTGTATAGTGTCTTGTATCTGTTAGTTCACCTCCAGACTTTGTTCAGTAAACACCTGTGAAACCAACTCCTGCATTCCGTGTCTCCATTAACACACAGATACAACACTACCCCACCTCCTTTTCCTTTTTTCCTGTCCTTCTTGAATATTGAATACCCCTGGATGTTGAATTCCCAGACTTGGTCATCCTGGAGCCATGTCTCCATAATCCCAATTATATCATATCCGTTTACATCTATTTGCGCAGCTAATTCATCCACCTTATTACGAATGCTCCTCGCATTAAGACACAAAGCCTCCAGGCTTGATTGTATAACATTCTTAGTCCTTTTAGAATTATTATTTACTATGACCCTGTTTGATTTACACCCTTGATTTTGCTGCCTTCCACTTTTGCTTTTCTCCTTCCTGTCTTTTGTTTCTATCCTTGCTTCCCTTTCCTCTGTCTCCCTGCACAGGTTCCCAACCCCCTGCCATTTTAGTTTAAACCCTCCCCAACAGCACTAGCAAACACTCCCCGAGGACATTCAAAAGCAGGTCAGAGGCTGGGTATTCTGCGACGAGTGGCTCACCTCCTAACATTCAAAGTCTCTCTGTGAAATCTTTACCACCAAGAAATACTTAGCAACACCATCATCTCCAAGTTACACACCATCCTGACTTGGAAATAGATCGTTGTTTCTTCATCGTCGCTGGGTCAAAATCCTGGGACTCCCAACCACTATCGTGGGAGCACCTTAACCACGCGCTTCAAGAAGGCCAATCACCACCTTCTCAGGGCAAATATGGATGGGCAATAAATGCCAGTGTTGTCGCTGATGCCCACATCACGAGAATGAATTTAAAAAATAGGACTTGTTTAACAGCAATTTATTGAGCGTTTCTGAATGTACCTGTCATATTCGGTGCTCTCTGCTTTTCTGGGTGGTGTCATCGAGTTATGTTTCAGAGGTAAACTAACTTCAACATTCTCCAGCTCATCTTCTGAATCTCCTGTATCCAGTAAAGATTTCTTCTCCTCGTTCTCTTCCACCTTCCCTTCTTTTTTCTTTTTTGTGACAACTTCTACCAATTTGCCATAGTTACCTTAAAAAGTATTTTAAAATTAACATCTTGGCAGTGGGTGGTGCTCAGCCCTCCCAAGGTAGGGTTACAGGGCAGTGTAACACTGTTTAACACTTATCCTAGAGTTAAAATCCACTGTCTTTCACAATTACTTGACTGCTGGTTTCAGGCATTGGGCAGATTGTTCACAATGGTGATGGATTAATTTGTCAGCTCACAGGTTGGCTCGCACCAGTTGCCATGGAAACAGTGCTCTACCACAGGGAAGATACTTCCTATATCTGTGTCAGGATCAAAGTGCAACATCAATGTCAATGGCATGGATCGTGCGCACACGTTAAACCAATGGATAACGCCTTTGTATAATTGCGGTTCTCTTTAGGCTGTGAATATGAGCATTTCACTATTGCAAGATTCTGCATTATTATCTTAAATTAGCGAACTACTGTAACATTCCAGTGAAGCTATTTTCTTTCTTTCTCTTGCTCACATTTTTCCAGAGAAACTGCAAGAAGCAATAAGAATGCAAAAGATTTATGTGGCAGACTGCACTGGCACTCAATGCTTGGCATTGTGTCATCAGCTGTGACTCAGTGGGTAGCACTCTCGCCTGAGTCAGAAGGTTTGGGATTCAAGTCCCACTGCAGATACTTCAACACAAAAATCTAGGCTGACACTAAGGTGCAGTACTGAGGGAGGGCTGCACTGTCGGGGTGCCGTCTTTCGGATGAGATGTTAAACTGACATCTACTCTCTCAGGTGGACATAGAAGATCCCATGACACTATTTTGAAGAAGAGTAGGGGAGTTCTCCCCGGTGTCTTGACCAATGTTTATCCCTCAATCAACATCACTAAAACAGATTATCTGGTCATTATCACATTTGTGGGAGCTTGCTGTGTGCAAATTGGCTGCCGCGTTTCTACATTACAACAGTGGCTAGACTTCAAAAGTACTTTATTGGCTGTAAAGCACATTGGGACGTCCTGATGTTGTGAAAGATGCTGTATAAATACAAATCTTTCTTCCTTTTTTCTTTCATTATGTTACCAGATGCAGGTTCGATACCCAAACCACGGAGTTTCCTATCTCAGGCGAGACATTGTGGGAGGCCCCAAGTACAGGCTGCACCCTCCCCCATAGAGAGCTCGGAAAAGTCACTCTCGGGGCTGCATTGTGCTTTCTCAGAGCTTGTTCTCAGTGACATTGGTGGCCTGAACGCCTTTTCCAATACAAACAGCATTTAGACAGGAGTAAGGAGGTCTCTGCCATTCGTGCACTGAATTGGTTTTGAACTTGCGCCAGCTGCCTTAGTTGGTAGCACTCTCACCACTGGATCCAAAGTTGTGGTTTTGAACATCATGCCTGGTCTTTAGCCTCAGAATCTGTGCTGACATGGTGGTGGGCTGCTTGCCATATTGCTGCGTTGGCAGAGGTGCCGTCTTTGGATGACACATTAAACAAAGGCCTGCTCAGGTCTCAGGTCCCAGGGCACTATTTGAAGAGGAGCAGGGAGTTCTCCCAGTGTCCCACATTAAACAAAGGCCTGCTCAGGTCTCAGGTCCCAGGGCACTATTTGAAGAGGAGCAGGGAGTTCTCCCAGTGTCCCTCAAATAACACCACCGAAAACACATCTAGGAAAGAGATTAAAAAGCAGGAACTCAAGGTAGTAATCTCCAGATTACTCCCAGTGCCATGTGCTAGTGAGTACAGGAATAGGAGAATAGAACAGATGAATGCGTGGCTGGAGAGATGGTGCAGGAGGGAGGGCTTTAGATTCCTGAGGCAATGGGATCATTTCTGAGGAAGGTGGGACCTGTACAAGCCAGACGGGTTACACCTCAACAGACCAATATTCTCACGGGGAGGTTTACTCGTGCTGTTGGGGAGGGTTTAAACTAGCTTGGCAGGGGAATGGGCACCAGCATGTAGGAGTGGAGGGGAGGAATGGGGTGCATGGAAGAGTGAGTGTGTTGGATAGTACTAGAGAAGAAAGTAGTATTAGAGGCGGAAGTAGTACCATATTAGATAAGGAGCAAACTAAGAAAGACTAAGAAAAATTCAAAAATGGGTTTAGAATGCATGTACGTAAATGCACAAAGTGTGGTGAATAAGGTTGGTGAGCTACAAGCACAATTAGCTGTGTGGCAATAACGGAAACGTGGCTTAAAAACGGTGAGGACTGGGCACTTAATATTCAAGGGTACAAGGTGTTCAGAAAAGATAGGGAAGTAAAAAAGAGGTGGGTGGCAGTGCTGATTAAGGAAGACATTGTAGTGTTGGAAAGGGAGGATGTTTTTGAGGGGACAAGGACAGAATCCATTTGGTTAGAGTTGAGGAGCAAAACGGATCTCACTATTGGGGGTATTCTATAGGCCTCCAAATAGTGAGAGGGAGGTAGAGGAGCAAATCTACAGGGAAATCGCAGAGATATGCAAGAGCTATAGAGTGGTGATTTTGGGGGACTTTAATTACCCAAATATCGAGTGGGATAATGCTAGGATAAAGGGAAAGGAGGGGCAGGAATTTCTGAAATGTGTTCAGGAGAATTTCCTTGACCAGTATGTTCTTGGCCTAACTGGGAAGGAGGCATTGCTGGATCTGGTGCTGGGGAATGAGGTGGGCCAGGTTGACTAAGTGTCTGTGGAAGAACACTTGGGTGTGAGTGAACATCGTATCATAAGATTTAGATTAGTAATGGAGAGGAGCAAGGAACAATCTAGAGTGGAACTTCTAAACTGGAATAGAGCTAACTTCATTGGGATGCGAAAGGATCTAGCCAGGGTAAAATGGAACCAAAGACTGACAGGAAAAACTGTAACGGAACAATGGGTGATCTTTAAGGAGGAGATGTTCCAAGTACAGGCTAGGTACATTCCAACAAGAGGGAAAGGTAGGGGAACCAAAGCAAGGGCTCCTTGGATGACGAGGGAGATAGAGAAGATGATGAAACAAAAAAAGAGGGTGTATGATGCATGTCAGGTGAATTCTTCAAGGGAGAATCAGACCAAATACGATAAGTTGAGAGGGAAAGTGAAGATGAAAATAAGATTGGCAAAGAGACAATATGAAAGTAGAATGGCAGTTAACATAAAAGGAAACCCCCAAATCTTCTACCGGCATGTAAACAGTAAGCAGGTAGTAAGTGGCGGGATGGGGCCTATTAGGGACAAAGAAGGTGATATATGCTTAGAGGCACAGGGCAAGGCTAGAATACTCAATGAGTACTTTGTATCAGTGTTTACTAAGGAGGTGGATGCTGACAAAATATCAGTAGAAGTGGAAAATGTAGAGGCAATGGAAGGGGTGAAAATTGATAGACAGGATGTAAAAGAAAGGCTGGGTATGCTTAGAGTGGATAAGTTGCCTGGTCCAGATGGCTTGCATCCCAGGTTGCTAAGGGAATTCTGTGGAATTCTCTACCACAGAAGGCTGTGGAGGCCAAGTCGCTGAATATATTTAAGAAGGAGATAGATAGATTTCTAGACACAAAAGGCATCAAGGGGTATGGGGGGAGAGCAGGAATATGGTATTGAGATAGAGGATCAGCCATGATCATATTGAATGGCGGAGCAGGCTCAAAGGGCCAAATGGCCGACTCCTGTTCCTATTTTTCTATGTTTTTCTATGTTTCTATGAGATAGCAGAAGCGCTTGCCATCATTTTCCAATCTTCTCTAGATGCGGGGGAGGTGCCTGAGGATTGGAAAGTGACAAATGTGACACCATTGTTCAAGTTAGCGGAGCAGGCTCGAAGGGCTGAATGGCCTACTCCTGCTCCTATGTTTCTATGAAAGGGTGCAAGGATAATCCTAATAACTATGGTCAGTTTATCAGTGGTGGGTAAAGTTTTAGAAACAATAAATCAAAGAAAAAATTAACAGGCACTTGGAGAGGTTTAAGCTAATTAAGGAGAGCCAACACGGATTTGTAAAAGGCAGGTCATGTTTCACTAATCTAATTGAATTTTTTGATGAAGTAACAGGGAGGACTGATGAAGGGAATGCAATGGATGTTGTCTACATGGATTTTTGGAAAGCGTTTGACAAAGTACCACATAGAAAGCTGGTTAACAAAATTGAGGCTCATGGAATAGGTGGGTCAGTGGCAGCTTGGATAAGGAATTGGCTTAAGGACAGAAATCAGCAAGTTGTGGTAAATGACTGTTTTTTAGACTGGTGGATGGTAGTCAGTGCTGGGGCCACTGCTTTTTTTGATATATATAAATGACCTGGATATTGGAATACAGAGCAGAATTTCTAAATTTGCCAATGACACCAAACATGGGGGTGTGGCAAACAGTGATAATGATACCAATCGACTGCAACAGGACATAGAAAGGGTAGCAGAATGGGCAGACAAGTGGCAGATAGAATTTAATACAGAGAAGTGTGAGGTGATGCATTTTGGCAGAATGAACAGGGAGAGACAATATACACTTAATGGCACAGTTTTAAAGACTGTGCAGGGACAGAGGGACCTGGAAGTTAATGTGCATAGGTCCCTGAAGGTGGTGGGACATATTGAGAGAGTGGTTAACAAAGCATATGGGATCTTGGGCTTCATAAATAGAGGTATTGAGTACAAAAGTAGAGAAGTTATGCTGAACCTTTATAAAGCGCTGGTTCGGCCACAACTGGAGTATTGTGTCCAGTTCTGGTCACCACACTTTAGGAAGGATGTGAAGGCCCTTGAGAGGGTGCAGAGGAGATTTACCAGAATGGTTCCGGGGATGGGGGATCTTAGCTACAAGGACAAGTTGGAGAAGCTGGATTTGTTTCAGTTTCAGCGCCCCTAGAGGGACACGGGGCGAGGCTCGAGGCGCTCCGCGTCCCTCTTAGGGCGCTGAAACTGAATATCGCTGCGGCACGGCACGCTGCGGTACTGCAGGCCTTCCTCCCATTGTTAAGGGGGAGGGGCCTGCAACAGCGCGATCCCTGATCGCGAGTGCCGGCAAAAGAGCCCGGCACCAAGGAGAAGTGCCGGGCTCTCGGGAAACAGCCGGCATTGTTGTGGAGAGGGGGGAGTTGGGTCAGGAGGCCGGGGACGGAGGTGCTGGCAGGCGGCCGCCGAAAAAAGCAGCCGCCCCGCACCTCCACCTTAACTTGCGCCTCTGCCGGCACAGCAAGGCCCCGTGAACCGGGCGCGGGTAGCGAGCGGCGCTACAGCGGCATTCGCTACCAAATATCGCGATCGGGACGCTAATGGGACGCTGCGCACACTGATGACATCATCTGTGGCGGCGTAGCGCAACAGGCTAACACCACCATTAGCGCCCCCGCTGAATATCGCGGGAGGCACAGCCATTGGCGCTACAGCCACTGACTGCCTCTTTAGGCGCTAACAGGTGGCGCTACACACCCAATTTCTAGCCCTCAATGTTTTCAAGGGGAGACTGGATAGGCACTTGAGGGAAATAAACTTGCAGGGCTACGGGGATAGAGTGGGGGAATGGGACTGACTGGGATTGCTCCACAGAGAGCCGGCATGGCCTCGATGGGCCGAATGGCCTCCTTCTGTGCCATTATGACTCTATGACATTTACTGGTCATTTATTTAATTGTGGGTGCATTAGCTTCCAGAGTTGCCTACATACCAGTCACTGCACTCCAACAGTATTGCACTATGTAAAGTGTTATTATTGGGCACTGTGCCACCTACACCTCTTGTACTAATTGCTGGTAAGTTTCTCTAAAAAATTGCACAAAAGAAAAAGAAAACCAGTTTCACTGGAAAGATTACCCAGGTAACTCAGCTGAAGTTGTAGATTAGCATTTTGTACAATTGTGCAATAATTATAAAATAGAAAGTCAGGCATTTGTTTGACACACATGCGATGCAATCACACGGGAGCAGGATTTCTCCCGTTCTCCCGCTGTCACTTCAGCAGAAGATTAGCGGAAATCCCAGAGTAATATGAAAAAGTCAAATCGGAATATTTTCTTAATGGTGAGAGGCGAGGAACTGTGGAGGAGCGAAGGGATTTAGGTGTCCATGTACACAAATCACTAAAGGCTCGTGGACAGGTACAAAATGTCATCAAAAAGGCTAATGAAATGTTGGCCTTTATCTCAAGGGTGACTGGAAAACAAAAGTGAGGAAGTGATGCTTCAGTTGTCCAGAGCTCTGGTCAGACTGTGTTTAGTTCTGGGCCCCGCACCTCAGGAAGGATATATTGGCCTTGGCGAGGGAGCAGTGCAAATTCACTGGAATGATACCAGGGCTAAAGGGGTTAAATTATGAGGACAGGTTGCACAAACTTGGCTTGTGTTCCCTGGAGTTTCGATGGTTGAGGGGTGATCTGATTGAGGTGTTTAAAATGATAAAGGGATTCAATAGGGTCGATGGAGAGAAATTATTTCCTCTGGTGGGGGAGACCAGAACAAAGAGCATCATTTTAAAATTAGAGCCAGGCCGTTCAGGGGTGATGTCAGGAAGCATTTTTGCCACACAAAGGGTGGTGGAAATCTGGAACTCTCTCCCCCAAAAGGCTGTAGATGCTGGGGGTCAATTGAAATTTTCAAGACTGAAATTGACAGATTGTTGTTAGGTAAGGGTATCAAGTAATATGGATCAAAGATGGGTAAATGGTGTTGAGGTGCAGATCAGCCATGATTGAACAGAATGGCAGAACAAGCTCAAGGGGCTGAATGGCCTCCTCCTGTTCCTATATAAGAGGTTAGGAGTAATGTCTTTACACAGATGGAGTATGAAATCATTCATCACAGGAACTGGTGAGGATGAGACCAATGTATTTTTTTAAGGAAAATTGAAAAAAATATTTGCAGCATAGGAAGATACAAGGCTCAGGGAAGAAAGCAGGACAATGTTAAGTTCCATGTTCCTATGTAACAGCGTAAATAGTCTCTACCAATGTTCCCTCTAAGCTTTGTGGCTGCGCAGTAATGGGAAAGGTCCCGCGCAGGCCGCTCACTGGCTTCTCTATTGTAAATACCGCACATGCGCGGAAATTTAAAGGGACCGACCGCGCACTAAAAGAAACAAGCCACGCAGAACAAAGCGCAGCTCACAGGGAACATTGGTCTCTGCCTCATTATTCACAGTGAAAGGTGTCATTGGAGTGTCAATGTGGCATCACATTTACTTGTAATGTCATTGCACTGAAAGCGATGACATTCCCACGTCACATGGCACTGTCTCCAGGACAAAGTTTCTACCAAACTTTATCTCCTTTATGAAAGGAGACAATTTTTCATCCTTTTTGTCGCGATGACATTACTCGCATGGGACACAATGATGGACTCCAACACATCACTATGTTATGTGTCTGCAGACAAATAATGAAAGGTTTGGCAAACATGTTTTCATGAAAACACTTTTCATAAATATCTGCAGCTGTACGTTCATCCACAATAACACCAAAATCAAATTCTTACCTATGGACACTTCGAAGGTGAGAGGCCGTGACCCCACGGAAGGGTCAATCATGGTTGCCTCAAAAAATGCAGCAAATAGAAGGAATTCTTCCTTCTCACCTGCAATAGACTGAATGGACAGGGCAATGAATCTCAGCGCTTTGATTATTACAGCTGATTCTTAAAAATGACTAAATCCAGACTTAAGCCTTTCTTTACTAAACAGAGTTTCAGTTACTACAGCAGATTCATTCAGTCACTCCTTCGATGTTATTGAGATCGATCTTTGGGTTTAGCATCAGGAATGAACTCATATACAAGAGCTCGTTTATATATAAAATCACACTTTAAAAGGAGTCACACCCAATGGTGTGGCCCGAGAGGCTGCTCATCTCAAGTATCACACATCCACAGGTCAAAGAATAGTGATTGGCTGAAATAAGCAAGTATCAGTGGATGTGCATCGAATATCCAATCAACCGATTCCAGAACAATACCGGGGTTAAAAGGGTTAAATTATGAGGACCGGTTGTATAGACTAGGCAGGTATTCCCTTGAGTATAGAAGATTACGGGGTGATCAAATTGAGGTGTTTAAGATGATTAAAGGATTCGATGGGTCGAGAGAGAGGAACGATTTCCTCTGGTGGGGGGAGTCCAGAACAAGGGGGCAGAACCTCAAAATTAGAGCCAGGCCGTTCAGGGGTGATGTCAGGAAGCACTTCTTCACACAAAGGGTGGTGGAAATCTGGAACTCTCTCCCCCAAAATGCTGTTGAGGCTGGGGGTCAATTGAAAATGTCAAAACTGAGATTGATAGATTTCTGACAGAGTCATCAACCTGCAACGTTAACTCTGTTTCTCTCTCTACAGATGCTGCCTGACCTGCTGAGTATTTCCAGCATTTTCTGTTTTTATTTCAGATTGCCAGCATCCGCAGTATTTTGCTTTAGATAGATTTTTGTTGGGTAAGGGTATTAATGGCTACGGAACCAAGGCGGGTTGATGGAGTTAAGATACAGATCAGCCCTGATCTAATTGAATGGTGGAACAGGCTAGAGGGGCTGAATGGCCTCCTCCTGCTCATGTTTTCCTAACAAAACATAAGTCATCAAAAGCATTTATTTTCAGACACGAGGTACCAGTGAAGAATGAGGAAAGCCTCAGAAAAACAATACAATGAAATTGCTCATATTCTTTTCAAACCAATTAAATTGTTTAAAATATTTAGTGAAACAACTTGATTTTCAGCTGCCTGAAATATACCTGTGACATTTAGAACATAAGAAACATAGAACACAAAAAAATTAAACAATTCGGAGTAAATGCTTCTTCTTACGTTTTTGTCAGAGCCTGGGGCTCAATTTGGGGACTTACTGGAGCTTCAATTATTGGCCCAGACTTTGTTTTTTTCTGCTGACAGCTTGGAGTCCAGTTCCCTGTTAGCAAGTCCCTTTGCTCTTTATTTTGGTCTCAAAATACAATTAAAGTTTCTTCCCTTTGGAATCTAATAACAACCATATTCTGGAGCTGGGGGAAGGGGAGATGGCAAGTGGCACACAGGTAGCCCTGTGTATGAGCTTTGCTGGGTTTGGAGCTCATTATAAGGCAGGCCTGCTGATGCTCCTGGTACACCCTTCTACCTTCTGCATTGAACCAGGGCTGGTCTCTTGGCTTGATGCTG
Source organism: Somniosus microcephalus (assembly GCF_052327205.1). Taxonomy (NCBI): domain Eukaryota; kingdom Metazoa; phylum Chordata; class Chondrichthyes; order Squaliformes; family Somniosidae; genus Somniosus; species Somniosus microcephalus. Next base: position 198,437,288 of record NC_140999.1, on the reverse strand, counting down.
ATCAAGGAGAGAGAGATGTGCTGGACCATGAGGTTATATATAGGTTGTTGTAGTACACAATTCTGCTGCTTCTGATGGCCTACAGCACCTCCTGGATGCCCAGTTTTGGGCTGTCAGATCTATCCTTCGCCTGTCCCAATTAGCCTGGTGGTAGTGCCACACCACACGGTGATCATTTCTGCTCACGCTATCGTCGACAGGGAATTTGTGAGGGTGAAGTCAAGTAGGTTACTTTCTCATTTTTGTTCCCTCACCACCTGATGCAGGCCTAGTCTGGCAGATGTGTCCTACAGGACTTGTCTGGCTCAGTCAATGGTGGGGCCACCAAGCCATTCTTGACGATGGACATTGAAGTCTGCACCCAGAGCACATTTTGTGCCCTTGCTTCCCTGAGAGCTACCTCCAAGTGATGTTCAACATGGCGGAATACTGATTTGTCAATGAAGAGGAGGGCATTGGGTGACCATCAGCAGGAGGCTTCCCTGGCCTTGTTTGACCTGAAGCCAAGAGACTTCATGGGATAGAAACATAGAAGATAGGAGCAGGAGCAGGCCATTCTGCCCCTCGAGCCCGCTCCGCCATTTAATGAGATCATGGCTGATCATCCAAATTCAGTACCCTGTCCCTGCTTTCTCCCCATATCCCTTAATCCCTTTAGCCTCAAGAAATATATCCAACTCCTTCTTGAATATATTTAATGAATTGGCCTCAACTGCCTTCTGTGGCAGAGAATTCCACAGGTTCACCACTCTCTGGGTGAAGAAATTCCTCCTCATCTCAGTCCTAAATGGCTTACCCCTTATCCTTAGACTGTGACCCCTGGTTCTGGATTCCCCGCCATCGGGAACATCCTTCCTGCATCTAGTCTGTCTAGTCCTGTTAGAATTTTATAAGTTTCAATGAGATCCTCTCTCATTCTTCTAAACTCTAGCGAATATAAGCCTAATCGACCCAATCTCTCCTCATACGTCATTCCTGCCATCCCAGGTATCAGCCTGGTGAATCTTCGCTACACTCCCTCCATGGCAAGAACATCCTTCCTCAGATACGGCGGCCAAAACAGCACACAATACTCAAGGTGTGGTCTCACCAAAGCCCTGTACAGCTGCAGCAAGACATCCTTGCTCCTGTACTCGAATCCTCTCGCTATGAAGGCCAACATACCATTTGCCTTCTTAACCGCCTGCTGCACCTGCATGCTTACCTTCAGCGACTGGTGCACAAGGACACCCAGGTCTCGTTGCACTTCCCCTTTTCCCAATCTATTGCCATTCAGGTAATAATCTGTCTTCCTGTTTTTTGCCACCGAAGTGGATAACCTCGCATTTATCCACATTATACTGCATTTGCCATGCATCTGCCCAATCGCCCAACCTATCCAAATCGTACTGGAGTTTCTCTGCATCCTCCTCACAGCACACACGCCCACCCAGCTTTGTGTCGTCTGCAAACTTGGAGATATTACATCTAGTTCCCTTGTATATATTGTGAATAGCTGGGGTCCTAGCACCGATCCCTGCGGTACCCCACTAGTCACTGCCTGCCACTCGGAAAAAGACTCGTTTATTCCAACTCTTTGGTAAAGACTCCCAGGACCACTCTCACTCTTACCCAACTGTCTATCACTGTGCTCCCACCTGGGAAACGATGGTGGTGAAGGAGGAGCCTGGGATGTCAGCTGATGTCTAATATGTCAGGCTGTTGTTTGACTAGTCTGTGGGAGAGCTGGGCTGAGATTGCCTTAGTCAACCTGATACCATGCCTGGGTTGTTACTGTGATGTTCATCCAATTTTCTTTAGCAATTGTTTACAACAGGGTGCAGCCCAGACTGGGTGGCAGGGAGGCACAGGCTTCCTTCCCTGAAGGATATTAGTGAACCAGTTGAGTTTTCGGGAAGCTGCAGGGTCAGTATCTGCTGTCAGTCCACAAATTATCAGATTCATTGACTTCAGGTTTACAACTTGTTCTCATGACTTGAACTCATGACCTCTGAACTGCTAGTCCAGGGTACTAAACGCTGGGCTACTATACCAGCTTTCCGATTAATACTCCCTACTCTATCCTTCCTGAACATTTTATAGCCAGGTACATTTAATTTCCAATCCTGACTCCACTGTAACTCAGCTTCCATTACTGCTATTATGATTTTCTATTTGAATTAATGGGGTAATTTTAACCTAACCATTGGTGGGAAACACATCGGATTGGGTGCAATGTCCACTGGAGAGCAATATTGGACCAGGTGTAAAACCAGCATTGCACTCGATCCCGTGGGTTTCCCACGCAGCGCGTTAGGTTAAAATTACCCCAATTAGTTTCTTGTACTGTGTGTATTAATATCCACTGCTGGTGGAGAGCAAACTCCCTATTACTGAAAAGGACTGAGTGTTCTAACAGCCAGGGCAAGCATTATTAACAGCAGTGAAGGCAACTGATTTTTGGGTATTAAAAAATCAAAACCATGTAAAATGTCAAACTTGACATGAGATTACTGACAGGAAGAATAATGCACCCATCGTATTCAAGGAGCTGTTGTACGCTGCCCTGCTGCTCTCACGCCCAGTGTCCCCTTCCAAAATCAGAACCTCCGACTCACCACAGGGACCAGCAGGGAGATCTGAGAGTTTGCCTAATGTGCACCAACAACTGATATTACCCTTGAAAGAGCCCAGAGATGATAACAAAGATCATTACAGGTAGCAGAAACTTATGAGAAAGGATTAAGGAAGTTGGAATTTTCTTTGGAAAAGAGGTTTTGAGACGACCTTGATTTTTTTATGAAGGGACCTGACAAACTCTCTATTGGTTCGGGGACATAAGTTGAAAATTCAGGAGTTTGGAATAAGAAGGAAGGTAGCCAGAACTTTACCAGTGAAAGTAACTGACTTGTGAAATAAGCTACCAGGGAACGGACACAATGTAAATGGGTTGAAGAGGCAACTAGATGTGTTTCTGGAGAGAGAAAGGATTGAGGGACATTGCTAGAAGGTGGGCAGGTTGGTTATTTTATGGAAAAGATGCAAGTTTGATGGGCCAATGGCCTTCTCTTGACCCTAAAAGTTCTTGCATTCTTACTGGATCACCCAATAGGGACTGGCAAAAAACAGACCAATCAGTACCAGCTGTGAATGAAAGGCATATAACATACCTGCAACAGAAAAATATCACATCAGGTTTATTTTCTACTAAACTGACCTCTGGGACTGGGTGGATTTCTTCAACATCTACTGCCACTGCATTAGGTTGCTCTTGGGGATTTGTACCATCTTCATCTTCATTCTGGCCACTGCTCTCCTCTTTAGCCTTAGATTTGGATTTGGATTTCTTGCTTTTTTTTTTCAGAGTGAGTTTGCTGAAGGCGCTCTTTACACTTCTGCTTTTTTTGCTTTTAACGGCAGAAATTGAGCTGAAAACATCGACTGTCACTGCTATAAGTATTCGTCCTCTGTAAAATATCCCCTCTCCCAGGCCCTCGTTCAGGTTCCTGTGAGCATCCCTGAGCACGGAGTTCTGAGGCGAGCCATAGAGGTGAACCCATGCTGGGCCAAAGGTTGGGTGGAATCCAGCTGAAAAATAAGACAAATGTAAGCTGGGGGAGGGTGGGTATCAGGGAGGAAATGCACTTTACGAAGAGTTGCACTGAGGATTTCTTTCCATTGAGAAGTGGGATGAAGACACCATCTGGGTGGGAATGTAAGTTGTGAGGAGGATGCAAGGAGGCTTCAAGGGGATAGAGACAGGCTAAGTGAGTGGGCAAGAACATGGCAAATGGAATATAATGTGGAGAAATGTGATGTTAGGAAAAATAGAAAAGCAGAGTATTTTTTAAATGGTAAGAGTTTGGGAAATGTTGGTGTTCAGAGGGACCTGGGTGTCCTTGTACATGAATCACTGAAAGTTAACATGCAGGTACAGCAAGCAATTAGGAAAGCAAATGGTATGTTGGCCTTTATTACAAGGAGATTTGAGTATAAGAGTAAAGACGTCTTACTGCAATTATATAGGGCCCTGGTGAGACCACACCTAGAGTACTGTGTACAGTTTTGGTCTCCTTACCTAAGGAAGAATATCCTTGCCATAGAGGGAGTGCAACAAAGGTTCACCAAGCTGGTTCCTAGGATGAGGGGATTGTCCTATGAGGAGAGATTGAACAGACTAGGCCTATATTCTCTAGCGTTTAGAAGAATGAGAGGTGATCTCATTGAAACATGCAAAATTCTTACAGGGCTTGACAGGGTAGATGCAGGGAGGATGTTTCCTCGGCTGGGGAGTCTAGAACCAGGGATCACAGTCTCAGAATAAGGGGTCGGCCACTTAGGACTGAGATGAGGAGAAATTTCTTCACTCAGAGAGTGGTGAATCTTTGGAATTCTCTACCCCAGAGGAGGATCAGTCGTTGAGTTTATGCAAGACAGAGATCAATAGATTTTTGAATTTTGAATATTAAGTGATATGGGGATAGTGCAGGAAAGTGGAGATGAGGTAGAAGATCAGCCATGATCTTATTGAATGGCGGAGCAGGCTCGAAGGGCCAAATAGCCTACTCCTGCTCCTATTTCTTATGTTCTTATCAAGGTTGAAAAGTGCAGGAGAGAAGATGAGGAAAATCACAGTGGTGGTTAGGTGATGTCAAGCTTGGTTTAAAAAGCCCACAGATTGTAAGGGGGGGACAGGAAGGCGTTCCACAGTTCAAGTCCTGTGAATAGAGAGTTAGGTTCAGAGATGGTACGCTGGTCTTCTTCGCAATACAGTGAGGATGCAAGGAGAATGTGTAAAGTGGTGTATTTGGAGCTTATGAAGGGGAACCTAGAAAGAACGAGAAAGGTAGGTTTAGAGGAGTAATGACCACAGTTCAGGTCATGGTAACCTAACTCACCAGGTGGGAAACTGACAGGATTAGATCGGCCACCCGTTTCATGTCCCCCCGTTTATTATCCAGCCTAATTACTGTCCATTGAAGTCAATGACGGTTGAACTGATCGCATTAGTTTCCTGCTGGATGAGTTAGGTTAAAATGACACCCAGTATCTATATATAAAATAGAGAACGACAGTAAAAGCTGCAACAAACTGCAAGGTTGGAGGCTAGGGAAGGATCACAGAGTTTTTCTTCTATCATCTCTAGAAATATGATAGAGGTTACAGAGAAGCTCATCATCCAGTTTGCTCCATATTCACAACCAGAAGAGGGTGTGCTGAGAAAAATAAATGAATTTGGAAAAATGGAGGGTAGAGGGGAGAATAAACCCCGCCTTGAACTCACCGTTAACCCCAGCATCTGATATCTGCTGCAAATTGATGAAGTGAGTTGCTATAGCAACATCATTAATGTTAGCATCATCGATGACTTGAAGTTTGATACGTTGAGCAAGTGGGGGAAACATTTCGACGAAAGTGATTTGTTCGTTCCATACCGGTTTCGTTGTGTTGCTTTCCACTGACGTCTCTCCCTGTTAATGAAAGGAAACTGTTGCTTACAACAGAACCATGTCACTCAGTCTAGCGAATTTCCTACAGAACAGACAGGGTCTAACCCGTCAGATGGCGGATTGAGTGAAACCACTGCACACTGAACGAGGCAGACTAGACATCCACCATGTTCCACCCCTGATTTGTACTCAGTGAGCTGACTGGGAACAGCAGGTGGCTGATGCAGTTCAGCTCAGCACATCTCGGCTAGAGAGAGTTAAAAAAAGCAGCAGTGTCGGCGAGTGGATAAAGAGAGGCCCGAGAGCGGACATGAATTAAAGCAGCGGCAGCGGCGAGAGGATAAAGAACAGCTCGAGGATAAAGAACAGCTCGAGGGTGGACCTGAATTAAAGCAGTGGTGAGAGGATAAAGAGCGGCCCGAAAGCGGACCTGTATTAAAGCAGCGGTAGTGCGAGGCTCCGATTCAAAAACAACAAAGAGTGATGTCACAGGAGAGCAGGTAGGCGATTGGTTGGTGAGTATTACAGCTCTTTTTTGCTCTCTAAGTTAGGGAAAGGGGTTAAATTAAGAGTTGAGAAACTGTGGGTTGCTAGTACATTTTAAATTAATAACTTAAACTAAATAAAATAATCAAACAATAAACCTAAAATATTGATTGAATAAAATCTTTATCAAATTAATTAATAAATAAAACAAGGTAGGGCAGGTACTGTGTCGTAACTGCAACATGTGGGAGTTTGTGGAGAGCATCGCAATCCTGAGCAACCACATCTGCAGTAAGTGTCTGCAACTCGAGGAACTTCGGCTCAGAGTTGTTGAGCTGGAGTACGAGCTGTAGACATTGTGCTGCATCAGGGAGGGGGAAAGTTACTTGGACACTTTGTTCCAGGAGGCAGTCACACCCTTTAGGTTAAGTAGTACTTTAGAGTTCGTCAGTGGTCAGGGACAGGAAGGTGTGACTGCGAGTCAGGAAGGTATGGGGACCCAGGATGTAGTGATGGAGGAGCCTCAGCCCTGGGCTTTGTCCAACAGGTACATAAGAACATAAGAGGTACTTTCTACCTATATGGATGAGGAAAAGGACTGCAGGGAGGGTGGGCAAACTGACCACGGCACTGTGGTACAGGGGGCCATCCAAGTGGGGGGAGAAGGAAGGAATGTGGTAGTAGTAGGGGAAAGTATAGTTAGGAGGATAGATACTGTTCTCTGCAGCCGCGAAAGAGAGTCCCGAAGGCTGTGTTGTCTACCCGGTGCCAGGGTTAAGGATATCGCCTTGCAGCTGGAGAAGAATATGGAGGGGGAGGATCCATTTGTCGTGGTCCATATAGGAACCAACGACATAGGTAGAACTAACAATGAGGTTCTGCTGAGGGAGTTTGAGGAGCTCGGGTCTAAATTAATCAGCAGAACCACAAGGGTAATAATCTCTGGATCACTATCTGAGCCATGCGCAAATTGGCATAGGGTCAAGCAGATCAGAGAGTTAAATGCGTGGCTCAAAGGGTGGTGTGGGGAAAAAGGGGTTTCAATTCATGGGGCACTGGCACCAATACTGGGGAAAGAGGGAGCTGTGCCGTCGCACGGGCTCCACTTAAACTGGGCTGGGACCAGCATCCTGATGAATCGAATAACTAGGGCTGTAGATAGGGTTTTAAACTAAAAAAGGCGGCGCGGGGGGGAAGAGAGGGGTCAGGTGAGAGGAAATTTAGAAATCTAAAGAGAAAGGTCAAGGCAATAGAGCTGTGTAGCGATTTGGGTCAAAATAAGCAGAGTGTGACAGGAAGAGTTTAATGGTAGCAGTGCAGCAGAGAATAAGGTCAAAGCAAGGAATAATGGTAAAAAATTTAAATTAAAGGCTCTTTATTTGAATGCACGAAGCATTCGTAACAAGATAGAATAACTAGTGGCACAAATAGAGATAAATGGGTTTGATCTGGCTCAAAGGGTGGTGACGTGGTTGCAAGGTGGCCAAGGTTGGGAACTAAATGTTCCAGGATACTTGACGTTTTGAAAAGACAGGCAGAATGGAAAAGGAGGGGGAGCAGCCCTGATAATAAGGCTTAATTAAGGACAGTAGCGAGAAAGGGTCAGTATGGGTGGAGATAAGGAATAACAAGGGGCAGAAAACACTGGTAGGAGTAGTGTATATAGGCCCCCTAACAATAGCTAGACCATTGGACAGAATATTGATCAAGAAATAGTAGTAACTTGCAACAAAGGGGACTTCAATCTTCATATAGACTGAACAAATCAAATTGGCAAAGGTAGTCTGGAGGACGAGTTCATGGAATGCATTTGGGACAGTTTCCTAGAACAATATGTCATGGAACCAACCAGGGAACAGGCTATTTTAGATCTTGTGTTGTGTAATGAGACAGGGTTAATTAGCAATCTCATAGTAAAGGATCCTCGGGGGCAGGGTGATCATAATATGATAGAATTTCACTTTAAATTTGAGAGCGACTTGCCCAAGTCTGAAACTAGAGTCTTAAACTTAAATAAAGCCAATTACAGAGGTATGAGGGGCGAGTTGGCTAAGATAAATTGGAAAAATAGATTAAAAGGTATGGCGGTAGATAAGCAGTGGCTAGCATTTAAAGAAATATTTCATAATTCTCAACAAAAATACATTCCACTGAGAAACAAAAACTCCACGGAAAAAGTGATCCAACCGTGGCTAACTAAAGAAGTTAAGGATAGCATTAGATTGAAAAAAGCAGCTTATAATGTTGCAAAGAATAATAGTAAGGCTGAGGGTTGGGAGAGTTTCAGAAACCAGCAAAGGTTGACCAAAAAATTGATAAAAAGGGAAAAAATAGAATACGAGAGAAAACTAGCAAGAAATATAAAAGCAGATTGTCAGAGCTTCGCCAAGCATGTAAAAAGGAAGACGCGAGTTCAAATCCCACCACGGCAGCTGGGGAATTTAAATTCAGTTAAGTAAATAAATCTGGAATAAAATCTAGTGTCAGTAATGGTGACCATGAAACTATCGGATTGCTGTAAAAACCCATCTGGTTCACTAATGTCCTTTAGGGAAGGAAATCTGTCGTCCTTACCCGGTCTGGCCTATATGTGACTCCAGACCCACAGCAATGTGGTTGACTCTTAACTGCCCTCTGAAATGGCCTAGCAAGTCACTCAGTTGTAACAAAACGCTACGAAACACAATAAGAAGAATGAGATAAGAGAGGACATATAAATTTGCCAAAAAAAAGCAACAAACCTGAGGATTGGGAGCAGTTTAAGATTCAGCAAAGGAGGACAAAGGGATTGATTAAGAGGGGGCAAATAGAGTATAAGCTTGCAGGGAACATAAAAACTGACTGTAAAAGCTTTTATAGATATGTGAAGAGAAAAAGATTGGTGAAGTCAAGCGTAGGTCCCTTGCAGTCAGAAGAATTTATAATGAGGAACAAAGAAATGGCGGACCAATTAAATACATATTTTGGTTCTGTCTTCACAAAGGAGGACACAAATAACCTCCCAGAGATGTCAGGGAACATAGGGTATAATGAGAGGGAGGAACTGAAAGAAATCAGTATTTGTAGGGAAATGGTGTTGGGGAAATTGACAGGATTAAAGGCCGATAAATCCCCAGGGCCTGATAATCTACATCCGAGGGTACTTAAGGAAGTGGCCCTAGAGATAGTAGATGCATTACTGGTCATCTTCCAGAATTCGCCAGACTCTGGAACAGTACCCATGGATTGGAGGGTAGCTAATGTTACCCCACTATTCAAAAAAGGTGATAGAGAAAAAACGGGGAATTATAGACTGGTGAGCCTGACATCGGTAGTGGGGAAAATGCTAGAGTCCATTATAAAGGATGTAACAGCAGAACACTTGCAGAACATTGACAGGATCGGACAAAGTCAACATCGATTTACGAAAGGTAAATCGTGCTTGACTAATCTACTGGAATTTTGAGAGTATGTAACTGGTAAAATAGATAAGGGAGAACCAGTGGATGTGGTGTATTTGGACTTTCAGAAGGCTTTCGATAAGGTCCCGCATAAGAGACTAGCGTGCAAAGTTAAGGCACATGGGATTGGAGGCAAGGTATTGACTTGGATAGAGAACTGGTTGGCAGACAGAAAGCAAAAAGTCAGAATTAACGGGTCGTTGTCCGAGTGGCAGGCAGTGACTAGTGGGGTACCGCAGGGATCGGTCCTAGGACCCCAGCTATTCACAATATATATTAATGATCTAGACGAGGGAATTGGATGTAATATCTCAAAATTTGCAGACGACACAAAGCTGGGTGGGTGTGTGTGCTGTGAGGAGGATGCCCTGAAAATCCAGTATGATTTGGACAGGTTGGGTGATTGGGCGGAAGCATGGCAGATGCAATATAATGTGGATAAATGCGAGGTTATCCACTTTGGTGGTAAAAACAGGAAGGCAGATTATTATCTGAATGGCAATAGATTGGGAGAAGGAGAAGTGCAACGAGACCTGGGTGTCCTTGTGCACCAGTCGCTGAAGGTAAGCATGCAGGTGCAGCAGGCGGTTAAGAAGGCAAATGGTATGTTGGCCTTCGTAGCGAAAGGGTTCGAGTACAGGAACAAGGATGTCTTGCTGCAGTTGTACACGGCCTTGGTGAGACCACACCTTGAGTATTGTGTGCAGTTTTGGTTGCCTTATCTGAGGAAGGATGTCCTTGCCATGGAGGGGGTGCAGCGAAGATTCACCAGGCTGATACCTGGGATGGCAGGAATGACGTACGAGGAGAGATTGAGTCGATTGGGCTTGCACTCGCTGGAGTTTAGAAGAATGAGAGGGGATCTCATTGAAACTTTTAAAATTCTGTCAGGACTAGACAGATTAGATGCAGGAAGGATGTTCCCGATGGCCAGGAAGTCCAGAACCAGGGGTCACAGCCTAAGGATAAGGGGTAAGCCATTTAGGACTGAGATGAGGAGGAATTTCTTCTCCCAGAGAGTGGTGAACCTGTGGAATTCTCTACCACAGAGGGCAGTGGAGGCCAGTTCATTAAATATATTCAAGAAGGAGTTGGATATATTTCTTAAGGCTAAAGAGATCAATGGATATGGCGAGAAGGCAGGGACAGGGTACTGAATTTGGATGATCAGCCATGGTCTCGTTGAATGGCGGAGCAGGCTCAAGGGGCCGAATGGCCTACTCCTGCTCCTATCTTCTATGTTTCTATTTTTAAACCGGACGGACCACCCGGCATCAACCTCGGCACCAGCTACGGACATGGCAACTGCACACCCAGCCCAGTCGACCCTGCAAAGTCCGCCTCACCAACATCTGGGGACTTGTGCCAAAATTGGGAGAGCTGTCCCACAGACTAGTCAAGCAACAGCCTGACATAGTCATACTCACAGAATCATACCTTTCAGCCAATGTCCCGAACTCCTCCATCACCATCCCTGGGTATGTCCTGTCCCACCAGCAGGACAGACCCACCAGGGATGGCGACACATTGGTATACAGTCGGGAAGGAGTGATCCTGGGAGTCCTCAACATTGACTCCGGACACCACGAGGTCTCATGGCTTCAGGTCAAGCATCAGCAAGGAAACCTCCTGCTGATTACCACCTACCGCCCTCCCTCAGCTGATGAATCAGTAATCCTCCATGTTGAACACATCTTGAAAGAAACACAGAGAGTAGCAAGGGCACAGAATGTACTCTGGGTGGGGGACTTCAATGTCCATTACCAAGAGTGGCTCGGTAGCTCCACTACTGACCGAGCCCTGAAGAACATAGCTGCCAGTCTGGGCCTGTGACAGGCGGTGAGAGAACCAACACGAGGGAAAAACCTCATCCTCACCAATCTACCTGTCGCAGATGCATCTGTCCATGACAGTATTGGTAGCAGTGACCACCGCACAGTCATTGTGGAGACGAAGTCCCGTCTTCACACAGAGGACATCCTCCATCGTGTTGTGTGGCACTACCACCGTGCTAAATGGGATAGATTCAGAACAGATCTAGCAGCTCAAAACTGGGCATCCATGAGGCACTGTGGGCCATTAGCAGCAGCAGAATTGTATTCCACCACAATCTGTAACCTCATGGACTGGCATATCCCGCACTCTACTATTACCATCAAGGCAGGGGGCCAACCCTGGTTTAATAAGGAGTGTAGAAGAGCATGCCAGGACCAGGCATACCTAAAAATGAGGTGCCAACCTGGGAAAGCAGCAACACAGGACCACATGCAATCTAAAAAGCGGAAGCAGCATGCTATAGACTGGGCTAAGCGATCCCACAATCAACAGATCAGATCAAAGCTCTGCAGTCCTGCCACATCCAGTCGTGAATGGTGGTGGACTATTAAACAAATAACGGGAGGAAGAGGCTCCATGAATATCTCCATCCTCAATGATGGTGGAGACCAGCATGCGAGTGAAATAGACAAGGCTGAAGCGTTTGTAGCTATCTTCAGCTAGAAGTGCCGAGTGGATGATCCATATCGGCCTCCTCCTGAGGTCCCCACCATCACAGAAGCCAGTCTTCAGCCAATTTGATTCACTCCACGTGATATCAAGAAACGGCTGAGCACACTGGATACAGCAAAGGCTATGGGCCCCTACAACATCCCGGCTATCGTGCTGAAGACTTGTGCTCCAGAACTAGCTGCGCCTCTAGCCAAGCTGTTCCAGTACAGCTACAACACTGGCATCTATCCGACAATGTGGAAAACTGCCCAGATATGTCCTGTCCACAAAAAGCAGGACAAATCCAATCCGGCCAATAACTGCCCCATCAGTCTACTCTCAATCATCAGCAAAGTGATGGAAGGTGTCATCAACAGTGCTATCAGGCGGCACTTACTCACCAATAATCTGCTCACTGGTGCCCAGTTTGGGTTCCGTCAAGACCACTCAACTCCCGATCTCATTACAGCCTTGGTCCAAACATGGACAAAGAAGGTGAATATCAGAGGTGAGGTAAGAGTGACTGCCCTTGACATCAAGGCAGCATTTGACAGAGTGTGGCACCAAGGAGACCTAGTAAAACTGAAATCAATGGGAATCAGGGGGAAAACTCTCCACTGGCTGGAGTCATACCGAGCACAAAGGAAGATGGTTGTGGTGGTTGAAGGTCAATCATCACAGCCCTAGGACATCGCTGCAGGAGTTCCTCAGGGCAGTGTCCTCGGCCCAACCATCTTCAGCTGCTTCATCAATGACCTTCCCTCCAACAAGGTCTGAAATGGGGAAGTTCGCTGATGACTGCAGTGTTCAGTGCCATTCACAACTCCTCAGATAATGAAGTAGTCCATGCCCGCATGCAACTAGACCTGGACGATGTTCAGGCTTGGGCTGATAAGTGGCAGGCAACATTCGTGCCACAGAAGTGCCAGGCAATGACTATCTCCAACAAGCGAGAGTCTAACCACCTCCCCTTGACATTCAACGGCATTACCATCGCCGAATCCCCCACCATCAACATCCTGGGGGGGTCACCATTGACCAGAAACTTAACTGGACCAGCCACATAAATACTGTGGCAACAAGAGCAGGTCAGAGGCTGGGTATTCTGCGGAGAGTATCTCACCTCCTGACTCCCCAAAGCTTTTTCACCATCTGCAAGGCACAAGTAAGGAGTGACATAAGAAAACTACTAGGCACTTGGTCTAAGTATTAAACAAGGCTTTAATCAACTGTTTTTCAACATGGAGATCTAGTTGTGTCCTTCACTAGTTCCTGTTAAAGAATGTCCTGAGCAAGCTAGGCCCATGCCCGAGTATTTATACTCTCCCTGGACAGCGCCACCAGTAGGCCGCCCAGTATCATTTCATAAGTCATTTCCACATGAATGACAATATTCATGTCAAGGAGTGTGATGGAATACTCTCCACTTGCCTGGATGAGTGCAGCTGCAACAACACTCAAGACGCTTGACACCATCCAGGACAAAGCAGCCTGTTTGATTGGCACCCCATCCACCCCCTCCACCACCGGCATACCGTGGCTGCAGTGTGTACCATCTACAAGATGCACTGCAGCAACTCGCCAAGGCTTCTTCGGCAGCACCTCCCAAACCCGCGACCTCTTCCACCTAGAAGGACAAGGGCAGCAGGTGCATGGGAACACCACCACCTCCAAGTTACACACCAAGTCACACACCATCCTGACTTAGAAGTATATCGGCGATCCTTCATTGTCGTTGGGTCAAAATCTTGGAACTCCCTCCCGAACAGCACTGTGGGAGTACCTTCACCACACGGACTGCAGCGGTTCAAGAAGGTGGCTCACCACCACCTTCTCAAGGGCAACTAGGGATGGGCAATAAATGCTGGCCTTGCCAGCGACGCCCAAATCCCATAAGCGAATTCAAAAAAATGGTGCCTCTGTTTACCAACCCTCCTGCCAGTGGAAATAGTTTCTCCCCATCTACTCTACTAAAACCTTCATAATTTTGAACACCTCTATTAAATCTCCCCATAATCTTTTCTGCTGTACCGAGAACAATCCCAGCTTCTCTAGTCTCTCCACATACCTGAAGACCTTCATGTGAGAGATATCAAGATTAACATAAAAAGTTGGAAAGAAACTTGCAGTGGGAGGGGGTGGATCCAGTCGTCATGGTCCATGTTGGTACAAACGACGTAGATAGGACTAGGAAGCCGGTTCTGTTAAAGGAGTATGAGCAGCTAGGGGTCAAATTAAAGAACAGAACCTCAAGGGTAATAATCTCTGGATTATTACCTGAGCCACGAGCGAATTTGGCTAGGACAAATAAAATAAGAGAGTTAAATGCGTGGCTCAAAGACTGGTGTGGGAGAAATGGGTTTTGCTTCCTGGGACACTGGCACCAGTACTGGGGCAGAAGGGAGCTGTTCTGTTGGGACGGGCTTCACTTCGCCAGTGCTGGGACTAGAGTCCTGGCGGATCATATAACTAGGGCTGTAGAGAGGGCTTTAAACTAACTAGTGGGGGGGAGGTTCCTGGAGAGCAAATAATAAAAATGACAACAGAGAAGGTCATAGACTTAGGTAGCAGTGGGGAAATTAAAAACCAGAGCGTGTCAGGAAGGGGCAGAAGGTATGGAGTAAAAGGTAAAGTAATAAAAAGGGCAAAAGCAGGAACTAAGTGTCACAAAACACATTTGAAAGTTCTCTATCAGAATGCACGTAGCATTCGTAACAAAATAGACGAGTTAATGGCACAAATAGCTACATATGGGTATGATCTTGTGGCCATTACAGAAACATGGCTGCAGGGTGACAATGCCTGGGAATTAAACATACCAGGTTATTTAACGATCAGGAAGGACAGGCAGGAAGGAAGGGGAGGTGGGGTGGCTATGTTAATAAAGGAAGGAATCACTGTAATACAGAGAAATGATATTGGGTCAAAAGATCAGGATAATGAAACAGTTTGGGTGGAAATAAGGAATAATAAGGGGAAAAAAACACAGTGGGCGTAGTCTATAGGCCTCCGAACAGTTGCAACTCGGTTGGACGGAGTATCAATCAGGAAATAGTTGAGGCTTGTAATAAGGGAACATCTATAATTATGGGGGATTTTAACTATCATATTAATTGGACAAATCAAATTGGGCAGGGCTGCCTTGAGGATGAGTTCATTGAGTGTATTAGGGATGGGTTTCTTGAGCAGTATGTAACTGAACCGACCAGGGGGCAAGCAACCTTAGATCTGGTCCTGTGTAACGAGACAGGATTAATTAAAAATGTCCTAGTAAAGGATCCCTTTGGAATGAGTGACCATAACATGGTTGAATTCCATATTCAATTAGAGGGTGAGGAGGTTGGATCTCAAACAAGCGTGCTAAGCTTGAATAAAGGAGACTATGAAGGTATGAGAGCGGAATTGAGTAAAGTGGATTGGGAAAATAGATTAAAGGGTAAGACGATACATGATCAGTGGTATATATTTAAGGAGTTACTTTACAACTTCCAAAAAAAATATATTCCACTGAGAAGAAAAGGGTGTAAAAGAAAAGACAGCCATCCGTGGCTAAGTAAAGAAATTAAGGATAGTATTCGACTAAAAACAAGGGCATATAAGGTAGCCAAATCTAGTGGGAGGATAGAGGATTGGGAAAACTTTAAAAGACAGCAAAAAAATAACAAAAAGATCGATTAAGAAAGGGAAGATAGATTATGAAAGTAAATTAGCAAAAAATATAAAAACAGATAGTAAGAGTTTTTATAGTTATATAAAAAGAAAAAGGATGGCTAAATTAAATGTTGGTCCCTTAGAGGATGAGACCGGGAAATTAATGGTGGGAAATATGGAGATGGCAAAAACACTGAATGAATATTTTGTATCAGTCTTTACAGTAGAGGACACTAAGAATATCCCAATACTGGACAAGCAGGGGGCTATAGGGGGGGGAGGAGATAAACACGATCAAAATCAGTAAGGAAGTGGTACTCGGTAAAATAATGGGACTCAAGGCAGATAAATCACCTGGACCTGATGGCTTACATCCTAGGGTCTTGAGGGAAGTGGCGGTAGGGATTGTGGATGCATTGGTAATAATCTTCCAAAACTCCCTGGACTCAGCAAAGGTCCCGGCAGACTGGAAAACTGCTAATGTAACACCCTTATTTAAAAAGGGCAGCAGACAGAAGGCTGGAAACTATAGACCGGTTAGCCCAACATCTGTGGTAGGTAAAATTTTGGAGTCCATTATTAAGGAGACAGTAACAGGACATTTGGATAATCACAATTTAATAAGACAAAGTCAGCATGGTTTTATGAAGGGGAAGTCATGTTTGACAAATTTGCTGGGGTTCTTGGAGGAAGTAACATATAGGGTGGATAAAGGGGAACCAGTGGACGTAGTGTATTTAGACTTCCAAAAGGCATTTGACAAGGTGCCACACAAAAGATTATTGCTTAAGATAAAAAATCACGGGATTGGGGGTAATATTCTGGCATGGATAGAGGATTGGCTATCTAACAGAAGGCAGAGAGTTGGGATAAATGGTTCATTCTCAGACTGGCAATCAGTAACCAGTGGTGTTCCGCAGGGGTCAGTGCTGGGTCCCCAACTCTTTACAATCTATATTAACGATTTGGAGGAGGGGACCGAGTGTAACATATCAAAGTTTGCAGATGATATTAAGATGGGAGGGAAAGTAGTGAGTGAGGAGGACATAAAAAACCTGCAAAGGGACATAGACAGGCTAAGTAAGTGGGCAGAGATTTGGCAGATGGAATACAATACTGGAAAGTGTGAGGTTATGCACTTTGGCAAGAAAAATCGTAGAGCAAGTTATTATCTTAATGGCAAGAAACTGGAAAGTACTGAAGTACAAAGGGATCTGGGGGTCCTGGTGCACGAAACTCAAAAGGTTGGTATGCAGGTGCAGCAAGTGATTAAGAAGGCCAATGGAATGTTGGCTTTCATTGCTAGGGGGATAGAATATAAAAATAGGGAGGTATTGCTTCAGTTGTACAAGGTATTGGTGAGACCGCACCTGGAATACTGCATACAGTTTTGGTGTCCATACTTAAGAAAAGACATACTTGCTCTCGAGTCAGTACAAAGAAGGTTCACTCGGTTAATCCCGGGGATGAGGGGATGGACATATGAGGAGAGGTTGAGTAGATTGGGACTCTACTCATTGAAGTTCAGAAGAATGAGAGGCGATCTTATTGAAACATATAAGATTGTGAAGGGGTTGGATCGGGTGGATGCGGGGAGGATGTTCCCGATGATGGGTGAAACTAGAACTAGGGGGCATAGGCTTAGAATAAGGGGCTGCTCTTTCAAAACTGAGATGAGGAGGAACTACTTCACTCAGAGGGTGGTAGGTCCATGGAATATGCTGCCCAAAAAGCTGTCGAAGCTACATCATTACATAAATTTAAAACAGAAATAGACAGTTTCCTGGAAGAAAAGGAAATTAAGGGTTACGGGGAGCGGGCAGGAATTTGGACATGAGTCTCGGTTCGGATCGGTCATGGCCCTGTGGGTAGCGGAGCGGGCCCAGGGGCCGTGTAGCCTGATCCTGCTCCTGTTTCATGTGTCTAATTCTGTTAGATTCAGGAGATAGTCCTGTGATAGTGGATTGGCGGTTAGGATCAGATCAGCCATGATCTTATTGAATGGCGGAGCAGGCTCGAGGGGCCGATTGGCCTACTCCTGCTCCTATTTCTTATGTTCTTATAATTATATTAGAAGAAAAAGGGTAGTCAAGGGTAATGTAGGCCCTTTAAAAACAGATGTGGGTAATATTACAGTGGCAGCAGCGGGAGTGGCGGACCTGCGAGGGAGCAGCGGCTGTGGGTGAAAATAAAGGTCGGTGATTTTCAGGCCCAGTCAAGCAGCGGGAGCGGCGGACCTGCGAGGGAGCAGCGGCAGAATTCGAGAGCGATGTCACAGTACAGAAAGTGACGCCGGCGCAGGGGAAGCAGCTGACTGGGTGAGTACGGCTAGGTGAGTATTTATACTACTCTATAGTTTGACAGTTAAGGTTAATAGTTTATAAAGTTTAAAAGGTCTTAATTTTGTGGTTTATAGTTGCTAAGGTCTCTGTTGTGTAGCGGGCAGTGCTAGGAAACAAGGACCCTTGAGTATATCATTTAATGGTACTGTAATTAGTGATATTGATTTGATTTCATTTAATTTGAATTAATTAAAGGGTAAGTCATGGCAGGACAGCTCGGCCCCGTGGCATGCTCCTCCTGCACTATGTGGGAAATCAGGGACACTTCCTGTGTCCCTGACGACCATGTGTGCGGGAAGTGTATCCAGTTGTAGCTACTGACAGACCGCATTGTGGCGCTGGAGCTGCGAATGGATACATACTGGAGCATTTGCGATGCTGAGGATGTTGTGGATATCATGTTTAATCAGTTGGTCACACCACAGGTAAAGGCTGCACAGGCAGGAAGACAGTGGGTGACTGCCAGGCAGAGTAGTAGGTGCAGGCAGGAAGTGCAGGGGTCCCCTGTGGCCATCCCCCTCTCAAACAGATATACCGCTTTGGATATTGTTGAGGGAGATGGCTTATCGGGGGAAGGCGGCAGCAGCCAACTTCCTGGCACTGTGGGTGGTTCTGCTGCACACGACAGGAGGAAAAAGAGTGGGAGAGCTATAGCAATAGGGGATTCTATTGTAAGGGGAATAGATAGGCGTTTCTGTAGCCGCAAACGAGACTCCAGGATGGTATGTTGCCTCCCTGGTGCAAGGGCCAAGAATGTCTCGGAGCGGCTGCAGGGCATTCTTGGGGGGGGGGCGGCGGAGGGTGAACAACCAGTTGTCGTGGTGCATATAGGTACCAACGACATAGGTAAAAACAGGGATGAGGTCCTAAAAGCTGAATATAGGGAGTTAGGAGGTAAATTTAAAAAATAGGACCTCAAAGGCAGTAATCTCAGGATTCCCACCAGTGCCACGTGCTAGTCAGAGTAGAAATAGAAGGATATTTCAGATGAATACGTGGCTAGAGGAATGGTGCAAGGGGGAAGGATTTAAATTCCTGGAACATTGCAAACGGTTCTGGGGGAGGTGGGACCAGTACAAGCTGGGCGGTTTGCACCTGGGCAGGACCGGGACGGATGTCCTTTGGGGAGTGTTTGCTAGTGCTGTTGGGGAGGGTTTAAACTAAAATGGCAGTGGGTTGGGAACCTGTGCAGGGAGACAGAGGAAAGGGAGACAAGGATAGAAGCAAAAGACAGGAAGGAGAAAAGCAAAAGTGGCAGTCAGAGAAATCAAGGGTTTAAAATCAAACATGGCCACAGTAAATAATAATTCTAAAAGGTCTAAGAGTGTTAAAAAAACAAGCCTGAAGGCTTTGTGTCTTAATGCGAGGAGCATTCGTAATAAGGTGGATGAATTAGCTGCGCAAATAGATGTAAACGGATATGATATGATTGGGATAACAGAAACATGACTCCAGGGTGACCAAGGCTGGGAACTCAACACCCAGGGATATTCAATATTCAGGAACGACAGGCAAAAAGGAAAAGAAGGTGGGTAGCATTGCTGGTTAAAGAGGAGATTAACACAATAGTAAGGAAGGATATTAGCTCTGATGATGTGGAATCCATATGGGTAGAGCTGAGAAATACCAAGGGGCAGAAAACGTTAGTGGGAGTGGTATACAGACCCCCAAACAGTAATGCTAAGGTTGGGGATGGCATTAAACGGGAAATTAGAGACACGTGCAATAAGGGCACAGCAGTTATTATGGGTGACTTTAATCTACATATAGATTGGGCTAACCAAATTAGTAACAGTACTGTGGAGGAGGAATTCCTGGAGTGCATACGGGATGGTTTCCTGGACCAATATGTCGAGGAACCAACCAGAGATCAGGCCATCTTAGACTGGGTATTATGTAATGAGAAAGGATTAATTAGCAATCTTGTTGTGCAAGGCCCCTTGGGGCGGAGCGATCATAATATGATCGAATTCTTCATTAAGATGGAGAGTGAAGTACTTGACTGAGACACTAGGGTCCTGAATTTAAATAAAGGAAACTAGGATAGTATGAGGCGCGAGTTGGGTAGGATGGATTGGGGAATGTTACTTAAAGGGTTGATGGTGAATAGGCAATGGCAAACATTTAAAGATCGCATGGATGAACTACAGAATTTGTTCATCCCTGCTTGGCATAAAAATAAAACAAAAAAGGTGACTCAACTGTGGCTAACAAGGGAAATTAGGGATAGCATAAGCTCCAAGGAGAGGACATATAAATTGGCCAGAAAAAGCAGCAAACCTGAGGATTGGGAGCAGTTTAGGATTCAGCAAAGGAGGACAAAGGGATTAATTAAGAAAGGGAAAATAGAATATGAGAGTAAGCTTGCAGGGATCATAAAAACTGACTGTAAAAGCTTCTATAGATATGTGAAGAGAAAAAGATTGGTGAAGTCAAGCGTAGGTCCCTTGCAGTCAGAATCAGGGAAATTTATAATGGGGAACAAAGAAATGGCAGACCAATTAAATACATACTTCGGTTCTGTCTTCACAAAGGAGGACACAAATAACCTCCCAGAGATGTCGGGGAACATAGGGTCTAATGAGAGGGAGGAACTGAATGAAATCAGTATTTGTAGGGAAATGGTGTTAGGGAAATTGATGGGATTGAAGGCTGATAATTCCCAGGGCCTGATAATCTAAATCCTAGGGTAATTAAGGAAGTGGCCCTAGAAATAGTAGATGCATTGCTGGTCATCTTCCAAAATTCTATAGACTCTGGAACAATTCCCATGGGTTGGAGGGTAGCTAATGTTACCCCACTATTCAAAAAAGGTGGTAGAGAGAAAACGGGGAATTATAGACCGGTAAGCCTGACATCGGTAGTGGGGAAAATGCTAGAGTCCATTATAAAAGATGTAATAGCAGAGCACTTGGAAAACAGCGACAGGATCGGACAAAGTCAACATGGATTTACAAAAGGTAAATCGTGCTAGACTAATCTACTGGAATTTTTTGAGGATGTAAATGGTAGAATAGATAAGGGAGAACCAGTGGATGTGGTGTATTTGGACTTTCAGAAGGCTTTCGATAAGGTCCCGCATAAGAGATTAGCGTGTAAAGTTAAAGCACAAGGGATTGGGGCAAGGTACTGACTTGAATAGAGAACTCGTTGGCAGACAGGAAGCAAAGAGTTGGAATAAACGGGTCTTTTTCCGAGTGGCAGGTAGTGACTAGTGGGGTACCGCAGGGGTCGGTCCTAGGACCCCAGCTATTCACAATATATATTAATGATCTAGACGAGGAAACTAGATGTAATATCTCCAAGTTTGCAGATGACACAAAGCTGGGTGGGCGTGTGTGCTGTGAGGAGGATGTCGAGAAACTCCAGTATGATTTGGACAGGTTGGGTGATTGGGCAGATGCATGGCAGTTGCAGTATAATGTGGATAAATGCGAGGTTATCCACTTTGGTGGCAAAAACAGAAGGCAGATTATTATCTGAACGGCAATAGATTGGGAGAAGGGGAAGTGCAACGAGACCTGGGTGTCCTTGTGGCACTTGGTATGCTGGCCTTCGTAGCGAGAGGATTCGAGTACAGGAACAAGGATGTCTTGCTGCAGTTGTACAGGGCCTTGGTGAAACCACATCTTGAGTATTGTGTGCTGTTTTGGTCGCCTTATCGGAGGAAGGATGTTCTTGCCATGGAGGGAGTGCAGTGAAGATTCACTAGACTGATACCTGGGATGGCAGGAATGACATATGAGGAGAGATTGGGTCGATTGGGCATATACTCGCTGGAGTTTAGAAGAATGAGAGGGGATCTCATTGAAACTTATAAAATTCTAACAGGACTGGACAGACTAGATGCAGGAAGGATGTTCCCGATGGCTGGGGAGTCCAGAACCAGGGGTCACAGTCTAAGGATAAGGTGTAAGCCATTTAGGACAGAGATGAGGAGGAATTTCTTCACCCAGAGAGTGGTGAACCTGTGGAATTCTCTACCACAGAAGGCAGTTGAGACCAATTCATTAAATATATTCAAGGAGGAGTTAGATATATTTCTTAAGGCTAAAGGGATCAAGGGATATGGGGAGAAGGCAGGGACAGGGTACTGAGTTTGGATGATCAGCCATGATCTCATTGAATGGCGGAGCAGGCTCAAGGAGCCGAATGGCCTACTCCTGCTCCTATCTTCTATGTTTCTATAATAAGGAAAAGGCAGACTTGTTGAATAATTACTTTGGGGTCGATTTTCGTTCAGGTGCGGGGAATTGGCGGTTTCCCCGAATTTAGTGATTCTGACACGATTGTAAATGGGTCTGTGAGGTTGATGCAAATTTAACACAATTGGCCAATTGATTTCCAGCATGTGGGAAGCCTTGGCAATTGAGTATTTCCAGTCAGAAAGTCGCAGAATATGACGTCATCATTGCTGCTGCTTTTAAGGTCCACAGCAAGCCTTGCTTCCTCTGCAGGCTTCCAACCTTCCACATTAAGATGGCACAGGAGCCTGCAGGAGCAACGGTCAACGGGAGGGCCAGATCTGCACCCAAATTTGATGAGGCTTCACTACAGGCTTTATTGGATGTTGCTAGGGCCCACAGGGAGGTCCTTTTCCCTTCTTCAGGGAGGAAGAGGCCTCCCAGCCAGACCAAGGCTGTGTGGCTAGAGGTGGCAGGTCAAGTCAACTCCTTGGGGCTAACACGAAGAACGTGGTTGCAGTGCAGGAAAAGATTCCATGACCTTCTTCGCACTGGAAAAGTAAGTACTGTATGATGCTTCCATCACCCTCAATCTGATCCCCATTGCCTTTCCTCACCAGCACTCAGCTTCAGCAATCTCTTCCTGCACATCCCACAAGACACTCATATCCATGCACCCTTACCCATTCCCTCTCTCTCTATGCTCACATTCACAGAACTATGCCACCATGCAGCCCTCACACTCCCTCTCACTCTGATGCTTTGAACACAACTGACAACACACAGGGAGGGCCCTTGGTCTTGCAACCTCACTCCATCTTTGTCTCCTTCTAAGTATCTATGCTATGCAATCTCTGCACTCACTCCGTCATTCTCACTCAACCTCCACTTCTCTCCCTCATTGCAGGAAAAGAGAGCGAGCCAGGACAGGAGGGCCGCCCTCATTAGCCCAGCTCACCCCCTGGGAGGAAGGCGTCCTGGAGATTGCCGGGGCTGACCGAGATGTGGACGTTGGGGAAGGACAGGCAGGAGCATCCCCGCAAGCTGGTGACAGAATAGTTTTCCATCTCTCTCATTGGCATTGCATGAGTCGCTGATAATGATTCTGAAGCTACATCATATGGACTTATGATCATCTGCAGAATGTAATGTGCATGTAACCTTGGCATCACATCTCTAACTTTTTCCTTGACTCCCCCACAGGACCATCGAGAGCCCCCGTCCCCACTCTGCAGGAGGAAGAGCCTTAGCAGCCAGACTCCTCAGAGGAATCTGCGACCTCTGAGGGGACAGCGACATCAGCAATAAGCGCACCCAGCACCAGCGCAGACACTCACACCTCGGTGGGACCTTCGGGACATAGAGTTGTCACCTGGTGTATCACAGCTCACAAGTGAGCATCAGCAGATTGTGGAGACAGGGACAGCAGTGGAGAGTCCTCGTCGGAGGGCGCAGGACTCTGCCAGCTCGGCTCAGCTGCATGTCGACCCTCTGCCTCTGGGTCCATCCGTAAGATCAGAGGTGATGGAACTCCAGGCACAGATGCAGGAGTCTCTGGCAGGTTTTGTCTCTAGGTTCGCTGCGAGTGTGGAGCGAATGGAGGAGTCCATAGCGAACATGAGCAGAGCCTTTGTGGAGTCATTGGCGCATGAACGCATCACCACAGAAAGGATGGCAACCTCCGTGGAAAGGATGGCTGCAGTAGAGGAGAAGATGGCTATGGCCATGGAGGAGCTAAGTCGCCAGAGTGCTGAAAACATGGTGAGTGTTCAGAATAGACTGACATCTCTGGAGGAGCGATGGTCAGCTATTGAACAGAGAAACCAGACCTTCATGACAGGCCCTCTGAGTAGGACTGCCATTGCAGAAACGGGTCCCCATGGCCCCCCTGATGTGCAACAAGCTGCTCTCAAGCCACTTGCAGGCACTGAGGAGGACCTGACCCATGAGAGGGAGGTTGGTGGCAGACCTCAAGGAAGTGGGGGCTCCTCTCCAAGCGCTCACACTTCCATGCCACCACAGGGCCCTCGGTCAGAGCCCCGCCGGAGTACACACCCAACGGAGATAGAGGTCTCAACCCCTGCACAGCCGCAGGAGCAGCTGACTGCTGGCGAGCCCTCACAGGTTCGCAACCCCAGAGGATGCCCGTCAAAGGTGTCGAGACAGGAGCAGCAGGAAAGTGAGCAAGGGGCCTCCACATCTGCTGAAGCCACAGGGGAACCACTACGTAGGAGCACGCGTAAGAGGAAAATAAAGCACTCATAGTCACAAGGGTAGTCATTTGGGTGAAATGTGTTTATTTTATAAATTCCATCAGTTGGTTATTGTAAATAAAATTTCTGATGGCAACTTCTGCAGTTGTGGCGCGTGTTATTTCGCGAATGGGGCTGGAGGTCCTCTAATGCCAAGAGGGGAAGGAAAAAAAGGCCTCCCATGCTTCTGGTAGGTGCCTCAGTTGAGGAAGCGCTGAGTGAGGGTGGCGAGAGGGGTCTCGCAGGAGGTCACACTGGAGAAGTGTGTGAGGCTCCAAACTTCCACAGCTGTGGTTATGCCTTCTAAAAGTTCACCCAGACCTGAGACAACAAAGTCCTGCCACCTGCAAATGATGACTAATCAAATATCCTCTTTAATGTTGGACCTGCAACTGATAGTCAGCAAGCCAATAGTGTTCACGCCAGGTTTCACAGGTGTCATCCCCACCAGGCGCGTTTTGCGTGGGAAAAGGGTTAAACAGGCAAGGGCCTGTTAAAATGGGATTATAAAGGCCAGTCAGTGCTGCTTAAGGGCCCTAAAGACCAGTCCCGCCTGTTGCAGGCGGGACTGATTCGGGTCAATCAGACACACCTAGGTTAAAATGGCGTGGGGGCGGGAACCAGGCAGGGGGGGTCGCGACCCCTAGGTTTTGCAATTTTAACCCCCCGCACGCCTAAAAGCCCGCCTCACGGCCCAATGAAAATCGAGGCCTTTGTGTCAGCCTTCACAGTAGAGGAAGAGGATAATATACCTGATATTCCAGGGAAATTAATAATGTATCAAGGACTGGAACTCAGTAAAGAAAACAGTATTAGAAAAAATGGTACTCAAGACCGACAAATCCCCAGGACCTGATGGTTTCCACCCCAGGGTTTTAAAGGAACTTGGTGAGGAAACTGCAGATGCTTTAGCCATAATCTTCCAAAGCTGTCTCAATTCAGGAATTGTCCCTTTATATTGGAAAATTGCAAATATAACTTCATTCTGCATAAAGATTTAGATGTGCAAGGAGAGTGGGCCATGCAGTGTGATGCATGTAGGCAGGAACAACACAGAATATATTTACCATTTTCATGGAACAATACTGAAAGTGGTTGAGAGCGAGAAGGATCTAGGTGTTTATTAGGTTGTATTAATAGAACCATTCAGTACAAGTCAAAGAACACCATTCTGTCCATATATAGGTCCTTGGTTAGACCGCATCTGAAGTACTGCCCCCATTTTGGTTCCGTCACATGGTGGGTGATATACTGACATTAAAAAAGGTTCCGAGGAGAGCCACAAGAATGATTCCCAGCTTAAAGAGCTTGAGTTACTTCGATGGGCTTATGAGCAGGGTCTATTTACTTTCGAGCAGTGTAGACGTCGAGGCGACCTGATAGAGGTTTATAAAATAATGGAAGGGTTGGATTGCGTACCTATTGATAGATTATTTCAATTTGACAGGTTGGATGGAACAAGAGACAGTCATTAAAACTATGCAAGAGTAGGAATATATTGGATGTTAGGTGGTTCTTCTTTTCCCAGGGAGTAGTGAACCTTTGGAACGAGTTGCCGGCTGGTGTGAGTGTGTACTGACTCTCTGCCCACCTTCAAAAGGGAACTGGACCGGTTCTTGGCTGGGGCACAGATCACATTTTATAAATGGCAAGTGATTTAGCAGTTAATATACACATGGTCCATGTGGTCTCCTGGACTGGTTTTGGTCGCTTGACTGGGTCAGAGAGGAATTTTCCAGTTTTTTTCCCTTTTTGGCCCTGGATTTCTTTTTCTGGTTTTGTGCTTCTCCCAGGAGATTATATGGCTGCTGGGAGTCGTTAGGGTCTAGTCATGATGCTCCATGGACCAGATGGTCTTTCCCTACCCATAATTTTTGTATGTTCATATCTTATAACAACGTGGCAAGTAATCAGGAAAGCAGATAAGAGGGTTGCAGATAACATGGCTGATCTTCTATCTCATCTCCACTTTCCTGCACTATCCCCATATCCCTTGATTCCCTTAATATCCAAAAATCTATTGATCTCTGTCTTGAATATACTCAACGACTGAGCCTCCACAGCCCTCTGGGGTAGAGAATTCCAAAGATTCACCACCCTCTGAGTGAAGACATTTCTCCTCATCTCAGCCCTAAATGTCCGAACCCTTATTCTGAGTCTGCGACCCCTGGTTCTCGACTCCCCAGCCAGGGGAAACATCCTCCCTGCATCTACCCTGTCCAGCCCTGTAAGAATTTTGTATGTTTCAAAAGATCACCTCCCATTCTTCTAAACTCTAGAGAATATAGGCCCAGTCTACTCAATCTCTCCTCATAGAATAGTCACCCCATCCCAGGAACCAGTCTGGTGAACCTTCGTTGCACTCCCACTATAGCAAGTATATCCTTCCTTAGGTAAGGAGGCCAAAACTGTACACAATACTCCAGGTGTGGTCTCACCAGGGCCCTATATAATTGCAGTAAGACGTCATTACTCTTATACTCAAATCCTCTTGTAATAAAGGCCAACATACCATTTGCTTTCCTAATTGCTTGCTGTACCTGCATGTTAACTTTCAGTGATTCGTGTACAAGGACACCCAGGTCCCTCTGAACACCAACATATCTCAATCTCTCACTATTTAAAAAATACTCTGCATTTCTATTTTTCCTACCAACAACAAAATTGACCAAAGTGTACAACTTCACATTTCTCCACATTATATTCCATTTGCCATGTTCTTGCCCACTCATTTAGCCTGTATATATCCCCTTGAAGCCTCTTTGTATCCTCCTTACAACTTACATTCCCACCTAGCTTTGTATCATCAGCAAACTTGGATATATTACATTTGGTCCCCTCATCCAAATCATTGATGCAGATTGTGAATAGCTGAGGCCCAAGCACTGATCCTTCCAGTCACCAATCCATGCTGGTATATTACCCCCAATCTCTTGAGCCCTAACTTTGTTTAATAACCTCTTGCGTGGCACCTTATCGAATGCCTTCTGAAAACCCAAATACACCATATCCACTGGTTCCCCCTTATCTGTTCTGCTAGTTACAACCTCAAAAAACTCGATTTGTCAAACACGATTTCCCTTTCATAAATCTGCCCAATCCTATTATTATTTTCTAAGTGCCCTGTTATCACGTCCTTAAGATTCTAGCATTTTCCCTACTACTGATGTCAGGCTAACTAGTCTGTCATTCCCCATTTTCTTACTCCCTCCTTTCTTAAAATAGTGGGGTTACATTTGCAACCCTCCAATCCACGGGAACCATTCTAGGTTTCCGGGTTCCGGTTCCACTCCCAGCTGCAGCCACTCAGTCAAAGGGATTTTCCCTTGATTGGCCTTAAGACCGCCCTGCGGGCTTCCCGGCCAATTAACAGGAAACGGGTCTGATGACGTCATTTGATGACGCGTCATCAGCCAGTTTCCTTAAAGGGACCACGGCCACATTGAGTTTGACAGTTGTTCTGTCAGTGTTTGATAGCATTGAGGTGCTGCAAACACTGACAAGCACTGCACAAAGGTGGACACTTGCACCCAGGCTCTCCAATGGCTCCCTCCATATGCTTAGCATATAGCACGCAGGGAGGTTCTCTTCCCTTCCAAGGGCAGAAGAGACCTCCCCAGGACACCAACGCAATCCGGTTGCGCATTGCACAGAAGGGCACAAGCAGGGTAGTCGTCAAGGGTCCCTGGTTGCAGTGGCGCCAACCTTTCAATGATCTCAGTGGATCATGAAACATTACTGCAAAGCCACACTCAAACTCACCTTGCTGTGCCACTCAACACATCCCCATTTGCCTTCCATACCCTTCTCCTGCACATCCTTACTCACACCAACATACCTTGCACCTCCACCCATCCCTCTCTATCTACTTTATCACTTCCCCATCTCACTAGCCACCCCTCACACTCGCCCTTATCCTACTGCAAGCATACCAACTAACAACATACAAGGGTAGGCACTTGAGAGGTTTAGCCAATGTCCATGTGAAGTTTCTGGTAATGTGTTATCATACAGTGAAATCTAGATTTTCAACACTGCCCCTTATTGGACAGATCTGTGTGCACCTTGAGAAGTGTCTTACTGAGTTCCAGTGAATGTTGAGACATAACAACCCCGCCACCCTGCTATAGTGATGAGTGTGCATGGAATGGCTTGGGACATTAAAGGGATGCTTTACGGTGTTGGTGTAGGATGGTGTCAACCTGGTGCATCATGTGGCAGCCAGGGTTTACAGCATCAAGTGAGGTAAATCTGGCCATGGTGATGCCATCGCTGGCCTCCAAGGCAGCAATGTTGTAAGGGGCTGATGCCCCGTGTCCTGTGCAGCATCAGATGATGGCAGAAAAGGTTGGTGATGTTGGTGTGCCTGGTGATGTTGGTGTTGGGGCTGATTGTGGAAGGATTCAGAGGATCAAGGTCTGATTTTTTCAAGGGCACCAATGTTGCTGCAATAGATGGCAGCTGCAGGTGAGATGACAGAAGCGATCTGTCAATGGTGAGAGAGGTTGTTCCAATGAGGTGGCACTGGACATACAGTTGCCTCTAAACACTTGCAAACTAACGAAATCTCTATATGTATTACAAATGCAGTACCCAACAGTTTCTGCGCTCTGAAACTGACCATCTGCAACATGGCATCCTTTACACCACTTCTGCAGCTGTCAGCTTATCAGATACATCAGAGCAGACTCAACTCACTCCGAGTTGAGTTGGCATGCTCCCCGAGCAGCGGGTAACCTGCGGGGAGCACGTAAAATTGGAAGGAAGCCTCAAAATACCATTAGATTGGCTCTGAACAAGCCATTTAATGAGATCAATTGTCTTCCCTGCTGCTTGGTATAGGGTCAGTTCTCCGCTGACAGACTCAACACCTGGGAGACTTGCGTGGAGACGGGTTGACAGAGGGTTTCCTACCCGCTGTCAATCTTTGCTATTTTGACAGCGGACCCACCTCCAAACCCGCCCTCTGAGCACCCGCAAAATTCCGGCCAAAGTATTTGTTTCATTTCTCTGCCATTTCCTTATTCCCCATTATAATTTCTCCTGTCTCAGCCTGTAAAGGACTCACATTTACTTTCACAAATCTTTTCCTTTTTACATACCTCTCATTTTTACAATAAGAAAAATAAAATTTCTTTACCTGCTGGCCTGCAAAGGTGACTTGGATGTAAGGATCAATGAAAACTTTGTCCTCCCCCAGAATTTTTGAAAAACTCCCCATGATTCCTGAGTTCATGCTGGGGAGGTCCTCTGCCTTATAAACCTTGATGTAGAATTTTGCCCAGGGTCTCTCAGATGGCACTTGTTTTGGAAGCAGGAGATTCCTACAACACACAATAATGTTGTTTTTTTTCATGAGAAAACAAGATGGAGAGCTTAGGACTATAATGCATGAACCTACTATTTCTGAAAAGAAAAGGAGACTAACCAAGCAATGGTGACTGGTTTTAAAAGCTTGAATGAGGAAGGAAACACTCTGGGAGATAAAGAGTTCCAAAGGTTTTAGGTCTTGGAAAGAACGAGTTAAAGTAGAGGATACTGCGATGAATCTCCACTAAAGTAAGGGAGAGTCTTCATTGCAACAGTGAGGATGAAGAACAGGATGGTGTACTTGCAATTTAAGAAATACAGAAGAAGATCAAGTCAGTGAAAGGTCTGTATTCCGCCATAAATATAGCAACAAAACACATTGGCCCAGTAATTCCTGTCAAAACGCGTGAGTAAGGACGGGGTACTCACACGTGTGACCGGAGGAATTGCCGGTTTTCAGCATGCACAGCGCATGCGCTGAAAACCGGCATTTCCTGTCCTCTGACCCAAGGGGTTAAGAGGCAGAACGCATGCGACTGCACAGGCAGCGTGTGCGCAGTGAAATTCCTTTTTTTTTCCCCCAGAGTTGCCCGAGTCTAAAGGCCTCCGGTTTTTACGTGTGGGAAAACCAGACGTAAGTACTTCGTTTTACAGGTAAGTGGGCTTTTAGTACAATTTAGAATTTTTTTTTCCCACAGGTTTATTATTTTTAAAGAATTTACAGTAAGGTAAGTTTAGTTTTAGACCCTATTTTTAAAAAATTTATTTTTTTCAAAAAATTGATTAATTGTTTAAAACATTTTTTAAAACTTATTTATAGTTAATATAATCAGTGCGATGTTTTTTAAAATTTTATTTAAAGTTTAAGTAGTGTTTTGGCAGCCCATACTTTTCATGAGTTTGACAGCTCTTACTGTCAAACTCATGAATGAGTTTCCCCTCCCCTGATTGGCTGCACAGTGCTCACCTGATCCCAGCCGGCACATCGCACTAACTACGCCGCTGGATCAGGTAAGCACTGCGCGCTGACATCTGAACCGGGCCTGTGACAGGAAATGCAAGCAGGCCCGGGCTTCAGATGTCGGTGTGCAGGGTGAGTGCAGATCGGGGGCTTACACGCGCGGCAAGCTCCCGATCCTAATTTCAGGGCCAATGTCTGCAGTCAATCATGCAGTGCTTTTATTGAAAGATAATTATAACAAAACATACTTTTCACAATAAAAAAAGTCAATTAATTACAAATTATATTTTCCAACATCCTTTGATGAATTTAAAATAATAACCCACTGTTTGGGGTTCAAACACTAATTAATTTGCCTTTTCTCTCTTTCATCATCTAATCTCTCAATTAAATTGCAGCTTGTAACTCATTCCCGGGTATCCATTATTCTACATACAAATCATCCAAACCCTAAGATTAATTCCAACCCATAACCATTACTCTAATGTATAAATCACCTCAACCTCTCGGTTATATTCCAGCCCATAACTCACTTCAAATACCAATTATCCTACAGATAGAACCCATCTAAACTCTGATTAGATTTTAGTCTTGTGTTCATTCGCAGTTCTTTGTAGTTAAAGGCGCTACATAAATGTAAGCTGTTGCTGTTGAGATGTAGCCAGTAATCAGTAACTCTTGACCACAGATTTGACTGCACACCAAATAAGTGTTTACTGAGGGAGACTGTGGATCCCCTCATAAGCCTCGCTGATATATCATCACCTCCCACATGATGGAAACAGTTTAGAAATATAAAGCCCATATAAACTCCCACCCTTAGGAAGAACAAAGCCATCATTTTCAACTCCACTGCCTTGCCACTGACTCCATCCTCCTTCCTGTTCATTTGCTCACATAGAACCAATTCCCTCCTAGCCAGCCTCCCATTGTCCATAAACTCCACAACTCAGTCACCCATATTCTGTCCCTCAATGAGCTCCACTCACCTATCACCCCATCCTTATTAACCTACACTGGCTCCTTGTCCCCAACACATAAATTTAAAATCCCATTCTCATATTCAAACTCCTCCATGGCATCGCCTTACCTGATCTCGGAAACCTCCTCCAAAGTTACATCCCCTCTGGCACCTTTTGGTCTTTTTTTGCCCCCCACCCCTCAACCCACCCCACCATTGGTAGTAAAGCTTACAGCCACCTTGGTCCACTCTCCAGAACTCTAGTATTGTGATCTAATATTGTGCAATGAGATATGGTTCATTAATAACCTTGTAGTAAAGAAGCCTCTGGGGAGCAGTGATCATAATATGATAGAAATTTATGTTGAATTTGCAAGTCCGAAACTGGGGTTATAAATTTGAACAAAGCAAACTATGTAGGTATGAAGGGCGAGTTGGCTAAGGTAGGCTGGGAAACTAGGTTAAAAGATATGACAGTAGATAAGCAATGGCAAACATTTAAAGTAATAATTCATAATTTACAACAAATATACATTAATTTAGGAATAAAAACCCCATGGGAAAAAATGCTCCAACCGTAGCTAACAAGAGAAGGTAAAGATAGTATAAGATTAAAGGAAGAGGCTTATAATGTTGCCAAAAAGAGTAGTAAGCCTGAAGATTTTAGAATTCAGCAAAGGAGGACAAAGAAATTGATAAAGAGAGAGAAAATAGAACGTGAGTAAATAGCAAGAGACATAGAAATAGCTTATAAAAGTTTCTATAGGTATGTAAAAAGGAAGAGATCAGCAAAAGTAAACGTGGGTCCCTTACAGGCAGAGACAGAAGAAATTATAATGGGGAATAAGGAAATGGCCTAGACATTAAACAAATACTTTGGGGTCGATTTTCAGTGTGCCGTGAGGCGGGCTTTTAGGCATGTGGGGGGCTGAAATCTCGAATTCGGGGGTCCCGACACCATCCCGCCCAAAACCCGCCTTCATGTAAGTTTCAAAGAAGGCGGGTACCCACCCCGCACTGGGACCCGCTGACCCGAGGCGGGAAGGGATTAGTGCCAATTAACTGCCTGTTAACAGGTAGTTAACAGGCAGTTTTTAGCCTGATCCCTATTATGAAGGCTGTCGTGTGGGATTCCCGACGGCTCCAAACCACGCCAAGTTAGAGGAGTCGGGCCGTCGGGTTGAAGGACTTGGAGGGGTCGAGATGTCGGTGTTCAGGTGAGTGATGGGTGCATGAGTGCAAAAGTAAGTGTGTTTGGTGTGTCTAAAGTGTGAAGAAGTTTAAATTACTTGTACTTACCTTTACAGCCTTCCTTCCTCTAGGTTTCGGGAGTCCATCATTTAGCCGGCACAGAAAGCAGAATGGCTGCGATCTGTCAAAAGTGACAGCCTGCAGCTTTCAGTGCCGGCAAGATTACTAACTGAGTCTGCGTAGAAGGACTCAGGTTAGAAGTAAGACTGTCTGTGTTTGACAGCTTCAAACAGCTGTGAAACACTGATATTTCATCTGTCAACACGTCTTGACAGATGAACTTTCAGTCTGTGACATCACCTGTTGCCGGGTGGCCCTTAATTGGCCTGCTGAGCCCGCTGGGCGGGCTCAACAAGGTCAATCAAGTGACAATCGCGTGGATTGGCTGCATCTCGATGGAGGCAGGACTACAACCCAAAAGTTGTAGTCCCGCCTCCTTCCCGACTTCTGAATGAAAATCCAGCCCTTTGTTTGTGTCTGTCTTCATGGAAGACACAAAAAAATTCCAGAAATAGAGGGGAACCAAGAGTCTAGCGAGAATGCGGAACTTAAAGAAATTACTATTAGTAAAGAAATAGTACTGGAGAAATTAATGGGACTAAAAGCTGACAAATCCCCTGGACCTGATGGCCTGCATCCTAGGGTTTTAAAAGAGGTGGCTACAGAGATAGTAGGTGCATTGGTTTTGATCTTCCAGAATTCCCTAGATTCTAGAACGGTCCCTGCGAATTGGAAGGTAGAAAATGTAACCCCGCTATTCAAATAAAGTAGGGTGAGAGAAAACAGGGAACTATAGACCAGTTAGCCTGACATCAGCAGTAGAGAATGCTAGAATCTATTATTAGGGACGTGGTAACAGGACACTTAGAAAATCATAATATGATTTAGGCAGAGTGAACACGTATTTATGAAAGGGAAATCATGTTTGACAAATCTAATAGAGTTTTGAGGTTGTAAGTAGCAGGGTAGATAAGGTGGAACCAGTGGATGTGGTGTATTTGGATTTTCAGAAAACATTTACTAAAGTGGCACACAAGAGGTTATTACACAAAATTAGGGCCCATGGGATTGCGGGTAATATATCAGCATGGATTGAGGATTGGTTAATGGACAGAAAACAGAGAGTAGGAATAAAGGGGTAATTTTCAGGTTGGCAGGCTGTAGCTAGTGGGGTACCGCAAGGATCAGTGCTTGGGCCTCAGCAATTCACAATCTATATCAATGATTTGGATGAAGGGACCAAATGTAATATATCCAAGTTTGCTGATGATACAAAGCTAGGTGGGAAAGTAAGCTGTGAGGAGGATGCAAAGAAGCTGCAAAGGGATATAGAGCATGGCAGATGGAATATAATGTGGAGAAATGTGAAGTTATCCACTTTGGTAGGAAAAATAGAAAAGCAGAATATTTTTTAAATGGGGAGAGATTGGGAAATGTTGATGTTCAGAGGGACCTGGGTGTCCTTGTACACAAATCACTGAAAGTTAACATACAGGTACAGTAAGCAATTAGGAAAGCAAATGGTATGTTGGCCTTTATGACAAGAAGATTTGAGTAAAAGAATAAACATAGAAAAATAGAAGTAGGCGGCCATTCGGCCCTTCGAGCCTGCTCCGCCATTCAATATCATGGCTGATCCTCTATCTCAATACCATATTCCCGTTCTCTCCCCATGCCCCTTGATGCCTTTTGTGTCTAGAAATCGATCTATCTCCTTCTTAAATATATTCAGTGACTTAACCTCCACAGCCTTCTGTGGTAGAGAATTCCACAGGTTCACCACCCTCTGAGTGAAGACATTTCTCCTCATCTCAGTCCTAAATGTCCTACCCCATATCAATGAGATCCCCTCTCATTCTTCTAAACTCTAGTGAATACAGGCCTAGTCAACCCAATCTCTCCTCATACGACAGTCCTGCCATTCCAGGAATCAGTCTGGTGAACCTTCGCTGCACTCCCTCTATGGCAAGTATATCCTTTCTTAGGTAAGAGACCAAAACTGTACACACTACTCCAGGTGTGGTCTCACCAAGGCCCTGTATAACTGTAGTAAGACATCCTTGCTCCTGTACTCAAATTCTCTTGCAATAAAGGCCAACATACCATTTGCCTTCCTAACTGCTTGCTGCACCTGCATGTTTGCTTTCAGTGACTGGTGTACAAGGACACCCAGGTCCCTTTGTACATCAACATTTCCCAATCTATCACCATTTAAATAATACTCTGCCTTTCTGTTTTTCCTACCGAAGTGGATAACTTCACATTTATCCACATTATACTGCATCTGCCATGTATTTGCCCACTCACTCAACTTGTCTAAATCGCCTTGAAGCCTCTTTGCATCCTCTTCACAACTCACAATCCCACCTAGTTTCGAGTGGAACACCACTACCCACCTTCTGCCACTGTGAATAGCTACCCTTCACTCTACTCTCTGCTTTCTATCCTGAAGCCAGCCAGCAATCCATTCTGCTACTTGTCCCCTGACTCCGTATTCTCTGATCTTGTTCATCAATCTGTTATGGGGTACTGTATCGAAGGCCTTTTGAAAATCCAGATAAATTACATCTACTGCATGACCATAGTCTACTCTCTCTGTTACCTCTTCAAAAAATTCAATAAGGTTGGTCAAGCAAGACTTTCCCTTTTGAAATCCATGTTGGCGATTCATTATTATATTTTTGGTTGCTAGATGTTCTTCTATTTTCTCCTTTAGTAGGGATTCCATTATTTTTCCTGCCACCGATGTTAAGCTGACTGGTCTATAATTTCCTGGACATGTTCTATCCCCCTTCTTAAATATCGGTATTACATTAGTTATCCACGAATCCTCTGGCACTATAACTTTTTCTAACGAATTATTAAATATGTGTAGTAATGCCTCTGCTATCTCGTCCCTAGATTCTTTTAAAATGCGTGGATGCAATCCATCCGAACCAGGGGTTTTATCCTCTTTGAGTTTGATTAATTTATTTAATATATCCCCTTTTTTATTTTAAATGTGCTTATCTCATTACTAATCTCATAATCCAATGTCATGTCCACCTGTTCTATCTCCCTGGTAAATACTGAAGCAAAATCATCATTTAATATTTCTGCCATTAGGTATTGTCCTAAGATGTCTTTCTTGTGTAGTTTTGGTCTCCTTACCTAAAGAAGGATATACTTGCCATAGAGGGAGTACAACGAAGATTTCTGGGATGGGGGTGGGGGGGGGGGGGGGGAAATTGTCCTCTGAGGAGAGATTGAGGCGACTCGGCCTATATTCTCTAGACTTCAGAAGAATGAGAGGTGATCGCACTGAAACATATAAAATTCTTACAGGACTTGACAGGGTAGATGCTGTGAGGATGTTTCACCTGGCTGGGGAGTCTAGAACTAGGGGGTCATTATCTCAGAATAAGGGGTCAGCCATTTAGGACTGAGATGAGGAGAAATGTCTTCACTCGGAGGGTTGTGAATCTTTGGAATTCTCTACCCCAGAGGGCTTTGGATATTCAAGACAGAGATCAATTGATTTTTGGATATTAAGGGAATCGAGGGATACGAGGATAGTGTGGGAAGGTGTTGAGGTAGAAGATCAGCCATGATCTTATTGAATGGTGGAGCAGGCTCGAGGGGTCGAATGGCTTACTCCTGCTCCTATTTCTTATGTTCTTATGTTCTTAACTCCCTTCCCAAACTCCTCCCACCTTCTCAAAGCGCACCTTTTCGACCAAGCTTTGAGCTAATCCTCCTGCTGTGTCTCTCCATTCTCCTATCTATTTCCGTTTGTGAAGAGTCGGGGCACTTGTTACATTAGAGGTGCTTTAAATACATACGTTATTGTTGCAACTACAAAAGAGCATAATTTAATTTAAACACGGCTCTACTCAAACTGCACACAGGAGACGTCTGGCTGATCACCAGTCTTTCATCGAACTGTCTGACAAATCAACCAAGCATGAAGTAAGAGAATGTGAACAACAAGCTGATCTATTGCTTCGGATCATTCCCTCCTGGTTAGAAGTGTAGGCCTGAAGAACTCAGCTGCCTTTAGAAACAAGGATAACTTTCGTTCCTGGCTGAACCCCAGGTAATTATTGTTGAGTCTGTGTGTCCCAGTTATGTTTATTATAAATCACTGGACACAGACAACAAGAATAACTTTAACAGGTCTTTACTATTCGGAGGTCAGGGCTGAACTGCCCAGCAAATCACTACACAACATTTATATACCGGTGTGGTCACCACCGGTATTACAGTATACAGCAGCCAAGAGAAAGTAGTACATCTCTTAAGGTAGTTCTCTTAAGGTGGAACAGGTTACATACACCACAATCCTCCCTTTTTAGCTTAACAGTGTATATCCCCATTTAACATAACATAATAACATATATATATATATATACAACTTCATGCAAAACAGCTCAAAGATTCAGTCTCTGAGGAGGCCTCCTGATCCGAGTTGGATAACGCCTTTCAGGGGTCTCTGATTCTCGTTGCTGGGGTGACTCATCTAGTTGATCTCTTATGGATTGGACATCATCCTCAGGTACATTCACTTCTGAGGTAGATGCTTCAGGTTCACTAACTTCTTCCACGGCTGTCTCTGCCGTAACCCTGGGTTTGACCCTTGTTCTCGATTCTACCAGTTGGTCAGCATGACGTCGTATTACATTTTCACCAATATCTACCGTGTACATCAGGGGTCCTTGTCTGGCCCGAATTGTTCCAGATTGCCATTTCTCATTTTTATAGTCCCGGGCTAACACTGGTTGTCCTATTTCGAAACTCCGAGCGGTCTTGTTATTTTTATGCTGGAACTGTTTGTTTTCGACTTCCCTCCGCACATTTGGTTTTAACAAGTCCAACCTGGACCGCAACCTCCTGTTATAGAACATCATGGCAGGACTTTGGTTTGTCACTGCATGAATGGCGTTTCGATATGCCAGTAGGAAATTGTC
Organism: Somniosus microcephalus; assembly: GCF_052327205.1. Lineage (NCBI taxonomy): Eukaryota > Metazoa > Chordata > Chondrichthyes > Squaliformes > Somniosidae > Somniosus > Somniosus microcephalus. The sequence continues at coordinate 198,399,588 of NC_140999.1, read as the reverse complement.
CACCTTGCGTTGTAGTGGAATCTGATCTTCGCTCATGGCCTTTATTGCTTTTTTGAACATTTGTACAAATCTCTCGGCCAACCCGTTTGTAGCCGGATGATATGGGGCAGAGGTATAATGTTTCACCCCATTCTTCTTCATGAATTTCTGGAATTCTTCTGACACGAACTGCGGTCCGTTGTCTGAACATATTTGTTCTGGCAATCCATTTCTTGCAAATATCGTTCTTAGCACCGCGATCGTCTTTTCCGAGGTAGTGGTAGTCATCTTAATCACTTCTGGCCATTTAGAATGTGCGTCCACCGCAATTAAAAACATGGAGTCCATGAATGGACCAGCAAAGTCAATATGTACACGTTGCCATGGGGTTGAAGGCCATTCCCATGGATGCAGCGGTGCAATCGGAGGTGCATTTTGAACTTTTTGGCACCCTGAGCAGCTTTTCGTCAGATCCTCTATCTGTTGGTCGATACCCGGCCACCACACATAAGCCCTAGCAAGGCTTTTCATCTTGACTCCCCCCAGATGACCTTCATGCAGTTCCTTTAGAACTCTCTCTCTTAACTTAGGAGGAATAATCACCCTTGTTCCATACATCAATGTTCCTTGACAGACGGACAGCTGTTCTCGTCTTGCTGAGAATGCCGGTAACAGTGGATCACCATGTGCTGGCCATCCCTTCACTGTCAATTCGTAGACCCGGGACAGTGTCGGGTCGTTCCTGGTTTCTCTTTCAATACTTGCATTGGTGACTGGTAAACATTCGATGATGGTCGAGTGAAATAACTCAACAGGGTCAACCGTCGGTGCCTCCTCCGCTGTAGGTAGTGGCAGGCGCGACAGCCCATCAGCATTACCATGCTGCTTTGTACCTTTGAATTCAATCTGATATTGATGTGCCCCTAGGAAAAGGGACCATCTCTGGAGCCTCTGTGCTGTCATCACCGAAACACCCTTCTTAGGGTTAAAAATGGATACCAACGGCTGGTGGTCTGTCAGTAGCGTAAACTTTTGGCCCTGCAGGTAATGATTAAACTTCTTTACTCCCCACACAAGGCTGAGAGCCTCCCTATCTATCTGAGCATAATTGCGCTCAGCGGAGGTCAATGATCTGGATGCGAACGCGACTGGCCTCTCCAAGCCATTTGGCAACTTGTGAGAGAGTACTGCCCCAATACCATATGGAGAAGCATCACAAGCCAAACGAATAGGCAGCGTTGGGTTGAAGTGAGCCAACACTTCCTCTGAGGTGATCAATGCCTTGCTTTTGCGAAAGGCCCTCTTACAGTCCTCGCTCCACTTCCATGGTACTCCCTTCTGCAAAAGAGCGTTCAGCGGGTGCAGCACCGTGGATAAATTTGGCAGAAACTTATGGTAATAGTTAATCAACCCTAGGAACGACCTCAACTGGGATACATTATCCGGAGCGGGAGCCTTCACAACAGCTTCGATCTTGTCAGGAGACTTATGAAGCCCCTCCTGGTCAATGACATGACCACAGTACGAGATCCGCTTCTGAAAGAACTCACATTTCTGGCGATTAACTCGAAGTCCATATTCTTTCAATCTGGTGAGCACCAGTTCCAAATTTGCAAGATGTTCCTCATCATCATCTCCTGTAATCAGAATATCGTCCAGGTAACATTGTGTGCCTGGAATTCCCTGTAATACCTGCTCCATGGCCCTCTGCCAAATTGCTGGAGCCGATGTCACTCCAAAAACCAGTCTATTATACCGATACAAGCCTCTATGCGTGTTGATCGTGAGATACTGGCGTGACTCTTCCTCAACTTCCATCTGTAAGTACGCCTGCGCCAGGTCTATCTTGGTGAAGTGTTTCCCGCCAGACAACGAAGCGAAGATATCCTCAATCTGCGGAAGCGGATATTGCACCGTGTGAAGCACCGGATTAACAGTGATCTTGAAATCTCCACAGATGCGAACCTTCCCCGGTTCCCCCGGCTTGTTGCTCGATGAACGCTTCATGACGGGAACAATGGGCGTGGCCCACTCACTCCAGTCCTACTTAGACAGTACTCCTGAACGTTCTAGCCCTTCCAGCTTAGCTTCCACAGCAGGTCGTATCGCATAAGGTACCGGTCTGGCTTTGAAAAATTTCGGGTTTGCATGTTCTTCAACCTTGATGGTTGCCGTAATTCCTCTGTGTTCCCAGTCCCTGTTGGAACACCTCTTTAGCATCGTCCAATATTCTGGACAATCGTTTAGGTTTGACATCTTTTTTACCGGAATCTACCGTTAGTGCTTTTAAGGAATGCCAGTCCATATTTATTCTCCTATTCCACTCCCGTCCCAGTAGTGGTGGACCTCCCTCAGGTAGCACATATAAGTCCATTCCTCGGCTTTCTTTGCCCTTGTGGACCACCTTTACCTTTATCTTTCCGATGGGGTATACTCTTTGCCCCGTGTATGTTTTCAATATAATCTCCGTATCCCGTAGGGGAATATGCGGGAATAACCTTTTGTAATCTTGCTTATTCATGACCGTCAATGCCGATCCAGTGTCCAATTCCACCTTCACTTGGACTCCTGCTATCTGAAGTGTGACCCAGATAGTTTGGAGGTCTGCTTCATTACCCACATTGTGTACTCTTAGACAACCCAGTTCCTTACTGCTGGAGTCTGAATCTGACTTCTGTTCATCCGAACTGTTCTCTGTCACCTTGTGTACCTTTCTGCACTTTTCCTGCGGTGACTTTTTGTTGCTGGTCTTCTTTCCTGACCGGCATATTTTAGCTATGTGACCAAGCCTGCCACATTTTCTGCATTCCTGATTTTTGAACCAGCACTGGTTCTGATCGTGCGTTGTCTTTCCACAACGATAACACTTTACTGCACCCAAGGCCATTTGATTGGTGCGGAGTTCCGATGACCTTAGCTGCATTTCCGCAGTGCCTCTCGCTGCGGCTTCGTGCGATGCTGCAATAGTGACAGCTTTATCAAGCGTAAGATCATTCTCTTCTAGCAGTCGCTTTTGTGTTCCTTCTTTTAACAATCCACACACAAATTTATCTCTCAGTGCATCTGCTAGTCCTGTTCCAAACTGACAGTACTTTGATAGCTTACGCAGTTCAATTAAGAATTCAGCGTTGCTTTCTTCTTTCAGCTGCGTTCTTCTGTAAAATTTAAATCGTTCCGCTATCAGCAGCGGCGTGGGGTTTAAATGATTTTTCAGGACACTAACAATATTCGCGAAAGTCTGATCCGCCGGTTTATCTGGTGATACAAGGTGCTTCAATAGCCCGTACGTCCTCGCACCCATTGAGTTTAATAAGGTTAGTGCTTTCTTATCATCTGGTACCTCATTTGCTTTACAATAAACTTCCATGCGTTCTACATACGTGGCCCAATCTTCGACATCGCTATCAAAAGCATTGATGTTACCATGTTTAGGCATCCTTGCAAGTTTCTTTAAATTTTCTTTTTCCCAAAATGGCGGCTTCCCGCGCTTGTCTTCTTCCCCCGCCTACTAAAATGGCGGCTTCCCGCGCTTGGCGGTTTTTCCCGCGCTCGTCTTCTTCCCCCGCCGACTACAATGGCGGCTTCCCGCGTTTGCCTTCTTCCCCCGCTGGCTGCAATGGCGATTGCCGTGCTGCTGCCGTTCTCGCCTCCCCAGCGGTTCTCAATTCCCCGACGCTGCTTTTTTGCTCCCCCGCGGTTCCCGTGGGCATTCACGCTTCCCCTGCTGTTGCGCCTCTCAGCCCCACTTGCAGGCCGGTCCTTTACACCGGCTGCGGTTGAGTTCTCCGCGGTTCTCGTGGCCTTAACGCTGCCCCAGTCGCTGCGCCTCTCGGCCCCGATTGCAGCCCGGCCCTTTTCACCGGCCGAGGTCGAGTTCTCCGCCCTTTTTCCTCCGTTTTCCCTCCCCTACTCCACAGCCAACGTGGCCGACTTTCTGCTCGTGTCGCTGATCGGCTTACCCACCACCGTGGTAGAAGGGATGATCACTGCCTGTCGCTGATGGAGGGCTTCGTGGTCAGAATTTTTCTTTTTAACCCGGGTTCTCGATGCCTCCCGTGCGATGTGGTGCTCAGCAGGATGATGAGGGCGGATGCCTCTTCTCAACGCCCGTTCTGAGGACGAAGCTGCCTTGGATGTAAAACTGCCGCAGGGTAAGATTGGACTCGTCGCCACTGTTGAGTCTGTGTGTCCCAGTTATGTTTATTATAAATCACTGGACACAGACAACAAGAATAACTTTAACAGGTCTTTACTATTCGGAGGTCAGGGCTGAACTGCCCAGCAAATCACTACACAACGTTTATATACCGGTGTGGTCACCACCGGTATTACAGTATACAGCAGCCAAGAGAAAGTAGTACATCTCTTAAGGTAGTTCTCTTAAAGTGGAACAGGTTACATACACCACAATTATCACAGATCCCAACTAGTGTTTCCATGGCAGTAATTTCCTGTTATACACAAACAAAACTGACCTTAGTTGCTGAAGCATTCACTCTTCTTGAGGAGCTGCTCTCTGATATCTCACCCACTGGTTGATCTTACGTGATACTACACATTGAATGCCAGCAATATTGTGCAAGGCATCACAGCAGAGTCAAACTCCTCCTGACCCAATGTGCCCACATTCTAACAGAGGCCACTGGATAATGAGCAGCAGCCATGATTCTAGCTACCTTCCACCCCTAACTGTCGAGTGCGGAGGCCATTGAAGCCCCTCAGCTGCTACCCTGGCTGAGGTCAGCTAACAGCACAATCCACGGGGATCAGATCCCAGGAGCTCCTGGCCCTATTGCTTAGTGCCACACTGCATGGTGTCGTTAACACCCAGATCAACAGAGGGAGCCCCATAGATAGTTTCCAGCACGATGGGCTGTCGATTTCATAGAATCATACAGCAACAAAGGAGGCCATTTGGCCCATCATTCCTGTGCCAGCTCTTTGAAAGAGCTCTCCAATTAGTCCCACTCCCCTGCTCTTTCCCCATAGCCCTGCAAATGTTTCCAATCTGCTTCCATCAGGCAGTGCATTCCAGATCACAACAACTGGATTTACCTTCCTTTTACTTACTTTTCAATGTCTTCATCCTGACTGGTAACGGCACTGGGGACACGCCCTTGTAAATCTCCTTTTCCCATCACAGTAATCGTACATTTCACAAAGCCCTTGATGCCACCTTTAGTGTCTTTAGGGTCAGTCAGAGTAGCCCATTTTTGAAAGAACCTGTGATCTGAAGAAACAGAGAGAATATTCAATAATTTTCTGATGGTGTTTTATTAATAAAAGAAATGGCAGCAAGACATATGGGTTTGATATGTAATCTGATCAACATTAAAGTCATCATTTTCCCTCGAGAGGGTGGGCGAGTGAGCAAGCAAAATCATTCCAGATACCAGGAACTTCAGTTGAGAAAGTTGGGTTTACAAAAGGGAGACTTTGAGGTGGCCTCACTGAAGGTTTAAAAATAATGGAAAAGACTTGCATTTATATAGCACCTTGCACTACTTCCCAAAGTGCTTTACAGCCAATGAAGTGCTTTTTGAAGAGTAATCACTGTTGTAATGTCGGAAACGCAGCAGCCAATTTGCACACAGCAAGATCCCACAGACAGCAATGTGATAATGACCCGATAATCTATTATAGTGATGTTGATTGAGGTATAAATATCGGTTAGGACACTGGGATAACTCCCCTGCTCTTCTTTGATATAGTGCCGGGATCATTTATGTCCACCTGAGAGAGCAGATAGGGCCTCGGTTTAACGTCTCATCCAAAAGACGGCACCTCCGACAGTGCGGCGCTCCCTCAGTACTGCCCCTCCGACAGTGCGGCGCTCCCTCAGTACTGCCCCTCCGACAGTGCGGCGATCCCTCAGTGCTGCCCCTCCGACAGTGCGGCGCTCCCTCAGTACTGCCCCTCCGACAGTGCGGCGCTCCCTCAGTACTGCCCCTCCGACAGTGCGGCACTCCCTCAGTACTGCCCCTCCGACAGTGCGGCGCTCCCTCAGTACTGCCCCTCCGACAGTGCGGCGCTCCCTCAGTACTGCCCCTCCGACAGTGCGGCGCTCCCTCAGTACTGCCCCTCCGACAGTGCGGCACTCCCTCAGTACTGCCCCTCCGACAGTGCGGCACTCCCTCAGTACTGCCCCTCCGACAGTGCGGCGCTCCCTCAGTACTGCCCCTCCGACAGTGCGGCACTCCCTCAGTACTGCCCCTCCGACAGTGCGGCACTCCCTCAGTACTGCCCCTCCGACAGTGCGGCGCTCCCTCAGTACTGCCCCTCCGACAGTGCGGCGCTCCCTCAGTACTGCCCCTCCGACAGTGCGGCACTCCCTCAGTACTGCCCCTCCGACAGTGCGGCACTCCCTCAGTACTGCCCCTCCGACAGTGCGGCACTCCCTCAGTACTGCCCCTCCGACAGTGCGGCGCTCCCTCAGCACTGCACTGGAGTGTCAGCCTAGATTTTTGTGCTCAAGTCTCTGGGGTGGGACGACCTTCTGACTCAGAGGCGAGAGTGCTACCCACCGAGTCATGGCTGACACTTAACAAAGGATTATCAAAACGCATCAAAGTAAACTGTTCACTCTCGTGAAGCAATAGTTAGGAATAAGCAGTAAGAGAATGCAATGGAGATTTATAGATAGAATAATGGATACAGAAAGGGTAAGAGAGTTTGTAGGAAAACTATGCAGTATGGATGAGGCTGGGGTCATAGAGGCTACTCCTGATAATTCAAAGTAATTTCTTGTACTAAAATGAAATGGAATTATCTAATCATTTGAATTAAGCAATGTAAATGACACAGCAAAGTGGGAAATTAGTGCTAAAAATGGTTTATCAGATAATTTCATTTAAACAACTATGAGTTAAGAGGAATAGACTGTACTGAATTTACAGAGAATTGTAAAGTTTAGCTGGCAAGACCAGAGTTATCCTGCAAGCTGTGCCTGTTTGTGACTCACACTGTTTGCATATGTCCTTACACACATCTGCATAGCTCCACTCCCCAGCAGCTGTTAAGAGAAAATCAGTAGCAGTGCGTTTTCTCGTTATACTGACTCGTTATAAGTTTATGAAGTGCCAGGAGGTCCAGTTACTGACAGAATGGAGAAAGGAAAATACACTGAAAGGACATTTATAAAGAAAAGGTGATTAGATCTCTCTGCATCTCCCAATTTTCAGGATATGAGCTAGTTTTATGCAAATGGTGTTGGTAAACATTGTGACATGCTAGTGTGTTGTTTGAGGTTAGTGGAACTGATCACTGATGTAGAGATGAGGCGAATCTAGTTACCAGGCTGCTGATAAACGGTCCCTGCATCGATTTTGAATGTTCCCAACTGAACTCCGGTGAATGGGATTTTTTTTGCATGAACCACCTGGAGCAAAAATAAAATTAGGCATTAAACCAAATCATATTGCCACTGTTTCCTATCCAAATGCATTCTTCACAGGCCCCCGAAGCTGCGGACCTCCTCACATTTCCCTTCCTCCCATAGTCTTGGCTTTTAAAACACGAGCTTGATGCCACTGACTGCTGCTTAATTTAACCATCTTCGCTCTTACTTTCAACCTTGATGATTTGCTGCACTCTGGGACTGAGGGCTTCACCTAGGTTTCTGAATCAACAACCAGGGCCTTGATTTACAGCCATTACACAATCAAGTACAGTAGTATAAAGTCGGGAGGTCCTGGTGTGGCTTCACGGAGGGGAAAATTCAGCCAGGATTCCTGCTCCCAAACATTACAACCCCTACTAGGAATGCTTGTGTATGGATACTGGGTGACGACAGGATTGGGATTGTTGAAACCTCAGCCATGTGTAACTGCACTTTTCCAAGGTCTAAAATCAAAATGACACCAGTCGGTGCTAAAGCTTGTTGAGTACAGTAGATTGAATCAGGTGACTTCCCTTTTGCAGACATTTTAAATCAAAAATTTTAATGTCGGTTTAGTCCTTGAATAATTAAATACTATTCAAGTAACTCAATTGTTAGTGACAGTTTCATACTTACGATAATTTCAATAATTTTATCAAACAAGACTGCTGGTGGCTCTTGGAATTCAAAGACAAAATACTAGGAAGGAAAGGGACAAAATAAGTTATTGTAATAAAAACAGAAAATGCCAGAAACATTCAGCAGGTCAGGCAGCATCTGTGGAGAGAGAAACAAAGTTAACGTTTCAGGTCAATGACCTTTCATCAGTTACTGTAATGTAGTTCGATATATTCCACTCCACATTTTGAGAGATATCCATTTCATTCGATTTATTCTACTCCTAGTTTTGCGACAGATGCAATCAGTTACGGTCATATAATCGATACGAGAGAGGATAGCAATCACTGGTCGAGAAAACTTACTAGCTCACCCCAACCTCATCAAAGCATCCAACAGATTATTAAATAATCTTAAAATATTTGCCAACACTCTCTACCTGGAAAGCCTAGTAATGCCAACTCCACCGTCTCATAAATCATGAGACAAACTCTTAAAAATCATGAGTTGGTAATCTTTTCAAACATAAACCAATATAGATTGACAGTTTGTTTATAAACCGCATTCGTGGCTTATTTAATCTCTAACAGGTCACAGCTTTTACAATAACTATATTACTGCATCTGAAAATGCTTTACAAAAAACTTTTTAAAAATCCTACCCATTATCACCACGCTGCCATGCACCAGAGTTTAAGGTTACAATGACTAATATAAATTAGTTAATACAATTAAGCAGATGTTTATTTATGGCTTGGGCCACCTGCCAGCAGGAAGAGTGAGCATTCTGCCCAAAACAGTAGCGGCAGCATCGGAGGAGGCAGTACCTCCGACGATTTCAAAAACAACAAAAAAAAACAAGGAGGGACATCACAGGACAGCAGGCAGGTGTTTTTTTTCTCCCTAAGAACATAAGAAATAGGAGCAGGAGTCAGCCATTTGACCCTTCGAGCCTGCTCCGCCATTCAATAAGATCATGGCTGATCTTCTACCTCATCTCCACTTTCCTGCACTATCCCCATATCTCTTGATTCCCTTAATATTCAAAAATCTATCGATCTCTGTCTTGAATATACTCAACGACTGAGCCTCCACAGCCCTCTGGGGTAGAGAATTCCAAAGATTCACCACCCTCTGAGTGAAGACATTTCTCCTCATCTCAGTCCTAAATGGCCGACCCCTTATTCTGAGACTCTGACCCCTGGTTCAAACTCCCCAGCCAGGGGAAACATCCTCCCTGCATCTACCCTGTCAAGCCCTGTAAGAATTTTGTATGTTTCAATAAGATCACCTCCCATTCTTCTAAACTCTAGAGAAAATAGGCCTAGTCTACTCAATCTGTCCTGATAGGACAATCCCCCCATCCCAGGAACCAGTCTGGTGAACCTTTGTTGCACTCCCTCTATGGCAAGTATATCCTTCCTTAGGTAAGGAGACCAAAACTGTACACAGTACTCCAGGTGTGGTCTCACCAAGGCCCAATATAATTGCAGTAAGATGTCTTTACTCTTATACTCAAATTCTCATTGTAATAAAGGTCAACAATTGCTTTCCTAATTGCTTGCTGTACCTGCATGTTAACTTTCAGTGATTCATGTACAAGGACACCCAGGTCCCTCTGAACACCAACATTTCCCAATCTCTCACCATTTCAAAAATACTCTGCTTTTCTATTTTTCCTACCGAAGTGGATAACTTCACATTATATTCCATTTGCCACGTTCTTGCCCACTCACTTAGCTTGTCTATATCCCCTTGAAGCCTCCTTGCATCCTCCTCACAACTTACATTCCAACCCAGCTTTGTATCATCAGCATAAACTAGGACAGTGGTTTAAACTAGGAGCAGGAAACTATAACGCATTTTATTAAATTTATAACTTAATTAGTTAAACTAATTAATATAACTATAAATAGTCGTTGAATAAAGACTAACTAATTAAATAAATAAAATAAGGTTAGACTAAGACATGGCAGAGCAGGTTGTGTGTCTGGGCTGCAGTATGTGGGAGTTTGTGGACAGCGAGACTGTCCCAAGTGAACACGTCTGCAGTAGATGTCTCTGTCTCTAATCGCTCCGGCTCAGAGTCATTGAGCTGGAGTGCAAGTTGGAGACACTCCAACGCATAAGGGAAGGGGAGGAGTATCTGGAAAGTTTGCTCCAGACTTCGGTCACACCTCGTAGAGGTGCAGGATCAGAATGGGGTTGGTGTGACCGATAGTGTGCAGAGTAAAGGGAACCCAGGTACGAAAAGAAACAAGGATCCGCAGAAACTGATCTTATCCAACAGGTACACTGTATTTGCTACCTGTGAGGATAAGGATAAAGACTGTGGGAAGGACAGCCAGAATGCGGACCATGGCACTTTGAAGTAGGACGCTGTTCTAAGGAGGAGGAGAGGAAGCATAATGTGGTCGTTGTAGGGGATTCTATAATTAGGGGGACAGATAGCATCTTTTGTAAGCAAGATCGAGAGTCCCACATGGTATGTTGCCTACCTGGTGCCAGGGTGAGGGACATATCGAACCGGCTTGAAAGAATACTGGAGAGGGAGATGGAGGATCCAGTCGTTGTGGTCCATGTTGGGACCAACAGAGAGAAGAGTAGGCAAGAGGTCCTGTTTGGGGAGTACCAGGAACTAGGAGCTAAATTAAAGAACAGGACCTCAAGGGTTATAATCTCTGGATTATTACCTGAGCCACGTGCAAATTGGCGTAGAGATAAGCTGATCAGGGAAGTGAACACGTGGCTAAAGGAGTGGTGTGGGAAAGAGGGGTTCCATTTCATGGGGCACTGGCACCAGTATTGGGACAGGAAGGAACTGTACCATTGGGACGGGCTCACCTGTACCAGGGTCCTAGCGGAAAGGATAAATAGGGCGGTCACAAGGACTTTAAACTAGTAAATGGGGGGTGGGGGCTCAGGTGGAAATCATAGTGCAAATAGTAGTTCAAAAACAAACAAAAGGAAAAAGAGAGTAGAGTAACAGTCAGAAATTGTGCTTTAGGCACTACAGGTAAAGGGAAAACTAAAAGATGTAAAGCAATTAAACCAGGAGAGAGAAATAAGAAAGTGAGTAAAACATTCGAGCTGAAGGACAGGCTCGGGTGTGTGGCTCAAATAAGCGTTCTTTATTCAAACGCACGCAGTATAAGGAATAAATTGAATGAACTGCAGGCACGAATTCAAATTGGAGGGTATGACATGGCAGCCATTACTGAGACACGGCTGCAAGACAGTCAGGACTGGGAACGAAATATACCAGGTTATAAGGTCTACAGGACAGATAGGGACATGGTAGAGGGGGAGGAGCAGCCTTAGTGATTAAGGATGAAATCACTTCAATGATAAGAGAGGATATAAAGAGAGGTAAGCAGCCAGTGGAGACCTTATGGGTTGAATTAAGGAGTAAGAAAGGATCGAAGACTATAGTGGGAGTTGTGTATAGGCCCCCTGATAGCAGCTCTGAAGTGCTAGATTGTATAAATGCAGAGATTAGAAGCATGTAGCAAAGGCAGAGTGGTTTTAATGGGGGATTTTAACTTTCATATAGATTGGGAAAAGCAGGCTAGCATCTGTCAGAAAGGTAGCGAATTTCTCGAGTGTGTCCGGGGTAGTTTCCTACAGCAATATAGAGGCAACAAGGGGGCAAGCCATATTAGATTTAGTAATGAGTAATGAGCCAGATTTAGTGAACAGCCTAACTGTGCGTGAACATTTATCCAATAGCGATCATAACATGATCGAGTTCAAAGTAGCGTTTGAAATGGAGAAACACGAAACAGCTACAGGTACTAAGATTCTAGATTTAGGTAAGGCCGACTTCAACGGGATGAGAGAGAGACTGTCCACAATAAATTGGGCAAATCTGTTAATGACAGAAGATCAGTGGGAGATATTTAAAAAATAATTTAATGTGATACAGAACCAGTGGATACCCCTGAGGGGCAAGAGCTCTATTTGGCAAAAAAAACAGCCATGGACAACTAAAGAGGTAAGGGACAGCATAAAACTGAAGGAAAGGGCATACATAAATGCAAAAAATAGCACAGATCCTGGTGAATGGAAAAGATACAAAGAACAGCAAAGGGTCACAAAACAGATAGTAAGAACTACAAAAAGGTAGTATGAAAAGAAGCTTGCAAGGGCCATCAAGATCAATACGAAGAATTTTTATAGTTACATTCGGAAAAAGAGGGTGGTCAGGAGCAATGTTGGCCCCTTAAAAACTGAAAGCGGTGATATTGTCAATGACAATGGGGAAATGGCAGACATGTTGAATAATTACTTTGCGTCTGTATTTACAGCATGCCGGAAATCCCAAAGAAACTAGTATTGAATTGGGGACAGGGACTCAATAAAATTAATGTAAGTAAAATAACAGTAATGAAGAAAATAATGGCACTGAAGAGTGACAAATCCCCAGGGTCAGATGGTTTCCATCCCAGGGTTTTAAAGGAAGTAGGTAAGCACATTGCAGATGCCCCAACTATAATCTTCCAAAGCTCTCTAGATTCAGGAACCATCCCTTTAGATTGAAAAATTGCACACGTCACTCCACTTTTTAAGAATGGCGAGAGAGGGAAACCAGGGAATTATAGACCAGTTAGTCTAACATCTGTTGTCGGGAAATTGCTAGAGTCTATAATTAAGGATAAGGTGACTGAACACCTCGAAAATTTTCAGTTGATCAGAGAGCGCTAGCATGGATTTGTGAAAGGCAGGTCATGCCCGACAAAGCTGACTGAATTTTTTGAAGAAGTGACTAAAGTAGTGGACAGAGGAATGTCTATCGATGTTATTTATATGGACTTCCAGAAGGCATTTGATAAAGTCCCACATAAGAGACTGTTATCCAAGGTGGAAACCCACGTAATTAAGGGCAAATTATTGACCTGGTTAGGAAATTGGCTGAGCAGCAGGAGACAGGCAGTAGGGATAATGGGTAGGTACTCAAATTGGCAGGATGTGACTAGTGGTGTACCGCAGGGATTTGTGTTGGGGCGTCAACTATTCACAATATTTATTAATGACTTAGATGGCATAAAAAGGCATGTATCCAAATTTGCCAATGACACAAAGATAGGCGGCATTGTAGGCAGTAAGTAAATACCTGTTTTCTTAAAAGCATTATTAAAACACTCTTCACATGCAGCTCTTTCATATTATGAGTATCGTATAGCATTATAATTTAGATGGGGGGTCCGTGATTACTAATCCATTTGAAAAGGGGTCCTTCAACCAAAAAAGTTTGAGAACCACAGTGCGAACGCACTCGGAGCTTTGCTGCCAGATGAGATATTCTTTAGCAGCAAAGTGTCAGGACGGAGTCTGTTGGTTAAAGAATTATCCCGCTGACTGACGGTTAGGCAATTGGTGGATTTACCTCATTATAAAATGGGCAGTTGGTCGATTTCTGGGTTGATGTGTGCTTCTTTTCATCTCCCACCTTCACATAAACCACAGGATCGATGTTGACGCCGATTAACTTTCGTGCCTCGAATATGTTGACTGTTACCTACCAGAGGCAACAAAACAATCAGTTTCTCATAGAATCAAAGAACAGTACAGCACAGAAGGAGGCCATTCAGCCCATCGAATCTCTGTCTCTTACCTCAGTTTCACACGGGGAATATTTCTACGCCATTCCGCAGCTCCCCAAAGTGTGATTATTGATTGGCGAGACTAGACAGAGTGTGCGGCAAATTATCTGACCTTGAGGGCCATGACAGCTGAGGCTAATTCTGCCCCCTCGCTAATTTCACTGCCCATTACCCCGGCTAACTTATCGCAGACTGCAGATTAAATCCAACATCTGCCTGCTTTGTGTGATCAGAATCCCTTTTGCTAAGGGTACACTTTGTACACAATTGCAGAAACTGTATGACTGAGCCAGACTAAACTCAGCTTCAAGGTGATGCTTATCCTAAGAAAACAAGAAACACAAGTCAATTTTTCAATTATTTCAATTTAAAATGCCATTTTTCTCATGAAAAACTGCTTGTGAACTCTTTATTTTTGTTTGAGCACCGGGAGACAGAAGATAATGGGCCAGAAATTGCTGAACGGGGCTTGCAGCCCCGTTTTTGCACTTACCCCGCGCTACTGCTGATCAGCTCCAGGGACGCCTGCACTTGCTGAAACAGAAAGAAGAATCCCGGGCAGCGTATGACGTCACGCCGCCCAGGAGTGCAGCCAGCGCGAAGCCAGGAGCGTGCAGTGCAAGTGAGACACGCCCTTTGAGGTCTCAGTTTCACTGGACACGCCCCCAATGTTTCTGTCAAGCTGCTAAGCATTTTTACATGCAAAGCAGCAGTTTAAATAGGTTTTTGGAAGTTTTTTGAAGATTTTGGTAACTTTTATAAACTTTTTAAAATGTTTACATTAAAACTACTTCAGATTACTCAAAATAAAGAGAATTAAAGCAATTTAAAGACTTTTAAAAGCCCTAAAAGAATTTTTTTAATTCCATTTATTTATTTAGCAATGTCGTCGTCATACGTGTCTTCACACTGTTCCCTTTGGGGAACTGTATGAAGTGGTGGAAGGATTTATGGCCATGATTAACGCTCATTCCGTGACCGTAACCATCTTTGAACCAGCCATTAGGGCGGTTAGTCCTATGGCGGGAGGGTTTTACGGGCTCCCACAAGCTATACAAGGAGGGGGGGCCACCCACACCCACGGACGCAAATATCCCACTGGATGTCAGCCCAGAATTTAGAGCCGGAGCTCCGACTCCACTTGCCGGGACTGTCTGGAGCGGGGTTCGAAACCCTACCCTAATCTGGCCCAGCGGCGGGGATCCGTTATGACAAAGGCCCAATCCGATTAGCAACGTGAAATGGCAGCATAGGGCTCCAGTCACGGGGAGGGAAAAGGCGCAGGAAACGTATGGGTGTCACCTTTTGTGCGGAGTGGGCCTTTTGCGTGGCAGTAAGCATCCCCGCCGCTGGGCCAGAAGGAGTCGGGTTTTGAACCCCACTCCAGACAGTCCCGGCAAGTGGAGTCGGAGCTCCAACTTTAAATTCTGGGTGGACATCCAGCGGGATACTTGCGTCCGTGGTTGTTGGTGGCCCCCCCCCCCCCCCCCAGATGGGTTGTGGGAGCCCGTAAAACCCTCCCGCCATAGGACTAACCACCCTAATGGCTGGTTCAAAGATGGTTACGGTCACGGAATGAGCGTTAATCACGGCCATAAATCCTTCCACCACTTCATACAGTTCCCCAAAGGGAACAGTGTGAGGATACGTACGATGATGACCTCTTGCGCAATGCACCTCCTTGGACCCTCAGTCGCAGATGCGAGGGGGCAAGTCGTGCAATTGTTAAATTTTTCATTTTATTGACATGTAAAATGTTGGCCCAGTAATTCCCTTCCAAATGCGCGAGTACGGTCGGGGTACTTACGCATCTGGCTGGATGAAATGCCGGTTTTCAGCATGCACAGTGCATGTGGGGAAAACCGGCATTTCCTGTCCTCTGAACGAAGGGGTTCAGAGGCAGAACGCGTGCGACTGCACAGGCAGCGCGTGCGCAGTATAATTCGCCGCTTTCATTAATGCTTTCAGTGAGGTCAAGTCATTACAACTTACACATGAAAAAAGCATGGGTACAGTTGCTCCAGAGGCTGCGGAGGAAGATATTTATTATCGTGGAGCTTCTGAAAGTATGTATGTCTGTATATATTCCTTTGCGTGTTATGTATATATTCCTTTACTTATGTGTATGAATGTATTATTTAATTATGACTTTCAGAGAAAGTAACTTATTGGAAAATCATAATTAAAAACATACATTCATACACATTAGTAAAGGAATATAAAACATACATACATATACGTAAAGGAATATATGTGGACATACATACATAACTCATTCTCACATTCCATTCACACAGCCACAATTGCTCCTTCTACCTACCGTTCTGAAAACCCTTTTTAAAAAAAAAAAAAAATTTTAACTTTAAAACTTACTTAAAATTTCTTAAAATAACTTCCCTCCCTTTCCCAAACAAAAATATTGCATTTCAGAAGCTCCACGATAAAATATATCTTCCTCCGCAGCCAATGAACAACTTTACACTTGCTTTTTTCGAGTGTAACTTCTAAGGACTTACCCTCACTGAATCCATCATTGAAATCCACAAAGTTCACTGCGCAAGCGCTGCCTGTGCAGTCGCACGCGCTGTGAATAGACCTCGGGTCTGGAAATGCCGGCGTTCCCCGCATGCGCTGTTCCTGCTGAACGCCGGCATTTCCAACGGCCAGATGCGTGAGTACCCCGACCGTACTCACGCTTCTGGCTGCGAATTTCTGGCCCAATTAAACAGATTCAGATAAAGGAGACCCTTTGGCCAATGTGAATTAATGCCAACA
This sequence comes from Somniosus microcephalus, assembly GCF_052327205.1. Lineage (NCBI taxonomy): Eukaryota > Metazoa > Chordata > Chondrichthyes > Squaliformes > Somniosidae > Somniosus > Somniosus microcephalus. The sequence continues at coordinate 198,383,236 of NC_140999.1, read as the reverse complement.
CTCTACCAGATGCCCATTGCAGCTCTCACCAGAACCCAAACCAAACAGACCAACAGCAATTCAGTTTAACATCTCTCTCTCACAGCAGCAACTCTCCCTCAGGATTACACTGCAGTTTGAGCCTCAATTATCGACTCAACTCCTGAGTGGAATTCAAACTCACAATCTTCTGACCCAGAGGCACGAGTGCTACTGACGGAGCCAAACTGACAATGATACTTCATTTAATCACAATAACATGTGACAGTGATGCATTTTAATAGGATTTACATCATCGTGCAATGTATTTTAAAATAGAATAAAATTTGTCCTACATTTTCCTTTCTCACTGCCCCTTTAAAGACATATGTCATATAACGTGTGGTGACACCAACAGTAATAGATGTGATGGAGTGAAGTACACAGCATGTGATCTTGCGACTTGGGTAAGTGCGCTCACTGTGTGTCAACCTCGCCCAAACTCCGTCCTGTAACCCAGCTTGAAATTAATATTTAGTCCCACTAACTCACTCCTTACCTGGAAATTTTGTATTCTGGGTGTGTCCAGCTCTGTCTTGGTGAAAAACCTACAGCGACTGAACAGAAATATTGAAATTTTAACTTCAGTAGCTGAGCAAGAAAATGTGGAGTAAACACCGATAAACCTACTCCTTCAACAGGCACTGACACAGACTCTGAAAAAGGCACTAAATCTCCTGACGGGAGGGAAAGCTTCCAAGTGAAACCTGGATTTCTTCCAGATCCTCAAGCATAAAAACTCCAGGAATCAAACTAAAATATCACCAATTCCAACTCGACTATCTCCACTGGAGCCGCACAGAAGAACCAGATTTCACGACTTATCTCAATACGGCACCTTTTACAATGCAGCTCAGGTCATTCTCACTGCATCCCATAAGTCAGAGACCCCGATAATACTGTCCATTACAGCCCAGAAATCAGAGACCCCATAATACTGTCCATTACAGCCCAGAAATCAGAGACCCTTGTTTGGTGCAGTACTGCAGGAGTGCGGCATTGTTGAAGACCCCATACTTCGAATCCCTGTTCCAGTGGAGATTAAGGATCCCACTGTATTACTCACAGAGCACGAAAATCTCATGGGGTCCCGGCCAACATTCCTCCCCTACCCAATCACACCAAAATAGATTGACTGGTCATTCATCTCATTACTTATTGTGGGATCTTTCTGTGCAAAAATGGTTTCCATGTTTAACTACATGAACAGTCGCTGCACTACAGGAGCGGTATAAATGCCAGTCTTTCGCCTCGTCATTCACCTTTTCGGTGGAGTAAAAGACACGGAACTGGTATCAACTTCAGAAAAATCAATATCATCGTCATCCTCATTGCCATTATCGTTTACTAACTTCCGCCCAAGAGCTCTCATCTTTTTATCCAATTGTTCCGCTTTCTCCAGTTCAGTAGGTCTGCAAGCGAATGAAAAACAAAGCACAGCTTTTGATGAAATCAGTATTTTTATTGACCAATAGTTGCCCGGGAGTCAAGACCTGAAGTGTGTTGGAAATCTGTATCTAGGTGTCCCTGAGAATGTGATTTCAGTCACTGCAAACAGGGGACATGGAGATCATTACATTCGTACACAGATTAAAAATAATGCAATAAACTGGAGAACTTAAATTGGAACAAAATGTCTTATTATTTTGATGCAATTCCAAGGGGGAAATTGAACCTACAGAAACCAACACAAAGCACAGGCATCAGGCCGACAGCCAGGCAATCAGCACATGTTACAAATGGACAGTTTTAAAGAGAGAGAGGGGAGGTTCAGAGCGTGGATGAGCTTTTGAACCCGTACAGGGCATCAGAAAGTGTTAGCACAACTTCACAAACTCTTTCACACAGCACACACAGATAATGTTTTTGAATGTTGCATAAATGAATTTTAAATGTTATAAATCTACATTCCGTAACGAAAACTGCCCCAAGTCTTGAGTCTTGCTCCTTTCCCAACCCTCTGCCACTCTGGAATCAGCAAAAGGTCCCCCCTCTGATCGCCGAACTGAAGTGATTTGATCTCAAACCAAGAGCAGGAAATAAAAGAAAGGGTTATGTGGGAAATAGTGTACTCTGTTTCCCCGTATTTTAAAAGATGATTTTTAAACAGTTTCTTGAAAAAAGAACAAGGGAACAAGGGAAATACTTACTCGAGAGGTTGGTAGCCCTCATTTTGGATAATCAGAGCTTCCCTGTGAAGGGGAAAAATGGAAAAAATCCATCAGAAGAGAAACACATTTTAATAATTATCCAGCATTGAATAATCTAACCTTTCTTAAAAGGTACACTACACTAAATGGCCGCTAGTTCAGCTCTTATTGCAAATCCCACTCAGAGGGGGGCCTGGATACCTCATTCAAACAAATCCACCAGGGCAGGGGAGTGGGACTAATGGGATCGCTCTTTCAAAGAGCCAGCACAAGCACAATGGGCCGAATGGGCTCCTTCTGTGCTGTATGATCCACCCTGGTGTGGCAAGTGGAACTCTTCTGGGCTTGAAGCGGAGGCAAATTGTTATGGCAGATTAGAGGAACTGTACTTCGTGCTTGGCCCATGCTGCACCTGACTTGATGTGGTCAAAGTGAAATAAAATTCCTCTTTCCAGCTGTCGGGCCTCTCACCTCGATCAATTGAACCCCTCCCCATAACAGCAGAAAGTAATTTGTAATGTTTCTGGAATGGATGCAAAGGCGGAGTCGGTGGATGTGCTTTTCCTACTCGTGAATGTTAAGCAGCCTCCGATTGGGTAGTTCACTGACCTGTCACTTATATCAACCACAAAATCATTTTCTGTCCATGTTCCCACAGCTCCCTCAACCGGCTGGTACCGGATCTCCAGGTCCACCAGTATCTGAAATCAGACATTAGAAAAAGATACAAAAAGAAAATACTGCAGATGCTGGAAATCTGAAATAAAAACAGAAAATGCTGGAGATACTCAGCAGGTCAGGCAGCATCTGTGAAGAGAGAAACAGAGTTAACGTTTCAGGTCGATGACCTTTCGTCAGAACTGGAAAAAAGCAGGAAATGGAACAGATTTTTAAGCAAGTGTAGGGGCTGGGAAAGGGGGGAGGGGATGAAAGAACAAAAGGGAAGGTCTGTGATAGGATAGAAGGCAGGAGAGATTAAAAGACATTAAGAGACATGGAGATATTCATGGCAAAAGGAGATGGTAATGGGACAGGTTAAGATAAAGTGTAAATTACGCTGAAGCTCAACGTAAGCTAGAGGAACAGCACCTCATCTTTCGATTAGGCACTTTACAGCCCTCTGGACTCAACATTGAGTTCAACAATTTCAGATCATAACCTCGGCACCTATCATATATATTTTGCTCCCCACACTTTTTTTTGTTTGCGTTATCTTTTCTTCTCTCCCACAGGGCAGCTGTCCTTCATCCTGTCAGCGCAATTCACACTTCATCCAGAGCCATCCTTTGTTCCTTAACCTGTCCCATTACCGTCTCCTTTTGCCTTGAATATCTCTTCACGTCTCTCAATCTCTCCTGCCTTCTCTCCTATCACAGACCTTCCCGTTTGTTCTTTCATCCCCTCCCCCCTTTCCCAGCCCCAACACTTGCTTAAAAATCTGTTCCATTTCCTGCTTTTTTCCAGTTCTGATGAAAGGTCATTGACCTGAAACGTTAACTCTCTTTCTCTCTTCACAGATGCTGCCTGACCTGCTATCTCCAGCATTTTCTGTTTTTATTAGAAAAAGATCATTTATTGCCTTCTACTCAGCTTAGCCCAGCTGGCACTCTTTCACCTCAGAGTCACAGGGTAAAAGTCACGTCCCACACTAGCCTGACCTTCAGTTCTGAGGAATCTCAGCACCTTCGCAGGTGCAGGGACCGACATTCAGATCAGGTAAAGCAGAGGCCTGCTCCGGTGGATTTTACGGCTATTCAAAGGAGAGATGGGAATCCCGGCCAACATTCCTCCCTCAACCTAATCATTCAGGTTCTGCCAGAACCACTTGGCTCATCACAGCCTTGATTAGATATGGAGGCAAGAACTGAATGCCAGAGGACAAGTGAATAGCTTCCGTCAACATCAAGGCAGCATTGGTGCCAGACCAAATCTGGCACCAAGGAGCCCCAGCACGGAGGTTAGTGGCACCTGAAGAGAAAACCCTCCAGTGGCGAGACATATGACAAAAGCAGGATGGCTATGATGGTCGGAGGCCAATGATTGCAGCTTCAGAACATCACTGATGGAGTTCCTTACGGCAATGTCCTTGGCCCAACCATCTGTGATTATAGAACAGGAAGGTGAGGTTTGAGCCCGGGTCTGTGCCAAGTTACAGATCTCAGAGATGAAGCACTACAACAAGTCCCAGTGCCCTTGTTCTGGGGAAGGGGAAAATCACCAATTTGTTGGAAAGTGCGTGTGCAGATGTTGGATGAGAGCAAGTTTGGATTCAACTGTGATGCACCCCAGGGTTAAACAGGCTCACTGTCTAGGCTCTCAGAAAACCTGAAAGGAGTCGGCAGCCCCGGAGAAGGCAGAGGATAAAGAGCGCGGGAGGCAGAGGACAGCGGTCCTGAAAGGAGTCGGCAGCCCCGGAGAAGGCAGAGGCTAAAGAGCACGGGAAGCCGAGGACAGCGGGCCTGAAAGGAGTCGGCAGCCCCGGAGAAGGCAGAGGATAATTCAAAGCAGCTGAAGGCAGTTAATTAGTGAAACTGGGCCGATAAAAACAGGCTACGCAGTGCGATCTGCAGTGAGTGCGGTTTGCACAGAGTGCTGAGAGGTGGGTGAGTGAGTGAGTGAGTTAGGCAGGTGAGGAGTGGAAGGAGAAGCTCCCTTGCTTCGCCTTTGCTTTCCCTAACTTTTCACTCTGTAGGATTTGGTTCTTACTTTACACCCAGGAAAGAGTCAGAGAACAGGAACAACCAGGGAAGGAGCTGATTGGTAAGTGGGACCTGGTGAGTATTTCTACAGTCCAGTCGTTAAAGTAAAAGTAAGGTCTCCAGTTTAGAATAAGTATTGTGTAAAGTGAAGTAAGGTCCCTAGTGTATTTAATATGCTTTAATTTAGAGGAAGTAAAGTGAGTAAATTAAGGGTAGGACATGGCAAGGCAGCTCAGCAATGTGGAGTGCTCCTCCTGTGCTATGTGGGAAGTCAGGGACACTTTCAGTGTCCACGACGAACACATGTGCAGGAAGTGTCTCCAGCTGCAGCTACTCGAAATCTGCATTTCGGAGCTGGAGCTGCGGCTGGAGTCACTGTGGAGCATCCGTGAAGCTGAGATCTTCGTGGATAGCACATTTAACGAGGTGGTCACACTGCAGATAAAGAGTGCACAGGCAGACAGGAAATGGGTGACCGCCAGACAGGGTAAAAGGACTAGGAAGGTAGTGCAGGAGTCCCCTGGGTCCATCTCCCTCTCCAATAGATTTTCCGTTTTGAATACTGATGGGGGAGATGGTTTCTCAGGGGAATGCAGCAAGAGCCAAGTCCGTGGCACGACGAGTGGCTCAGCTGCACAGGAGGGGAGGAAAAAGAGTTGGAGAGCAATAGTGATAGGGGATTCTATCGTAAGGGGAACAGATAGACATTTCTGTGGCCGCAGACATGACTCCAGGATGGTATGTTGCCTCCCTGGTGCCAGGGTCAAGGATGTCACTGAACGGCTGCAGGACATTCTGAAGGGGGAGGGCGAACAGCCAGAGGTCGTGGTCCATATCAGTACCAACGACATAGGCAGAAAGAGGGACGAGGTCCTGCAAGCAGAATATAGGGAGCTAGGAAATAAATTAAAAAGTAGGATCTCAAAGGTAGTAATCTCAAGATTACTCCCAGTGCCACGTGCTAGCGAGAGCAGAAATAAGAGAATAGGCCAGATGAATGCGTGGCTGGAAAGATGGTGTAGGAGGGAGGGATTTAAGTTCCTGAGGCATTGGGACCGATTCTGGGGAAGGTGGGACCTGTACAAGCTGGATGGGTTACACCTCGGCAGAACCGGGGCCAATATCCTCGCAGGGGGGTTTGCTAGTGCTGTTGGGAAGGATTTTAACTAGTTTGTCAGGGGGCTGGGAGCCTAAGTGTGGGCCCAGAACAGAGAGAAACAAAGCTGGAAGTGCAAGTTAGAAAAGTAGTCAGCAAAACTAGTAGGGAGCAGAAACAAAGGCCAACAGTAAAGAGGGTCAAAGTGCAGAAAAATATTAAACAGGCAAAGTTGAAGGCACTTTATCTAAATGCACGTAGCATTCACAACAAGGTGGAGGAATTAATGGCACTAATAGAAGTAAATGGGTATGATGTAATTGCCATTACAGAGACATGGTTGCAGGGTAACCAAAGCTGGGAACTGAATGTTCCAGGGTACTCAACATTTAGGAAGGACAGACAAGAAGGAAAAGGAGGTGGCATAGCGCTGTTAATAAGGGATGAGATCAGTAGGGTAGAGATAAAAGATCTTGGCTTGGCAGGTCGTGGTGTAGAACTGGAATCAGTTTGGATGAAGCTAAGAAACAGCAAAGGGCAGAAATCATTGGTGGGAGTTGTGTATAGGCCACCAAACAGTAGTGGTAATGTAGGGCACAGTATCAATCAAGAGATTAGAAGTGCATGTAACAAGGGCAATACGGTAATCATGCGGGACTTTAATCTACATATTGACTGGGCAAATCAAGTTACCATTAATGGTGTGGAGGACAAATTCTTGGAATGCATGCGTGATGGTTTCCTGGATCAGTGTGTGGAGGAACAAACCAGGGAACAGGCTATTCTGGATCTGGTACTGTGTAATGAGAAAGGGCTAATCAATAATCTTGTGGTAAAGGGGTTTTTAGGGACAAGTGACCATAAGATGATTGAATTTTATATTAAGTTTGAGAGTGATGTAGTCCAATTTGAAACTATGGTCTTCAATCTAAACAGAGGAAACTACAAGGGTATGAGGGACAAGTTGGCCATGGTAGATTGGGAGACTACACTAAAAGGTATGAAGGTGGACATACAATGGCTAACATTCAAGGAAATAATGCATAATTTGCAACAAACATATATTCCTCTAGGGCAAAAGAAATTAAAGCTAGTATTAAGTCAAAGGAGGAAGCTTATAAAATTGCCAGAAAAAAGCGGTCAGCCTGAGGATTGGGATCTTTTTAGAAATCAGCAAAGGGGGACCAAGAAATTCATAAAGAAAGGGAAAATGGAATATGAGCACAAACTAGCAAAAAATATAAAAGCTTCTATAGGTATGTGAAAAGGAAAAGACTGGCAAAGGTAAATGTAGGTCCTTTACAGTCAGAGATGGGAGAATTTATAATGGGGAATGAGGAAATGGCAGAAAAATTAAATAATACTTTGTTTCTGTCTTCACGGAGGAAGACACAAAAAACCTCCCAGAAATACGAGAAAACCAAGGGTGTGGCGAGAATGAGGAACTTGAAATTACTATTAGTAAAACAACAATACTAGCAAAATTAATGAGACTAAAAGTCGATAAATCTCAAGGACCGGATGACCTACATCCTAGGGTTTTGAAAGAGATGGCCATTGGGATAGTCATCTTCCAAAATTCTATAGATTCTGGAACGGTTCCTGCAGATTGGAGGATAGCAAATGTAACCCCGCTATTTAAGAAAGGAGGGAGAGAGAAAACGGGGAACTACAGACCTGTTTGCCTCACATCAGTAGTTGGGAAAATGCTGGAATCTATTATAAAAGATGCAATAACTGGGCACTTAGAAACTAATAGTAAGATTGGGCAGAGCCAACATGGATTTATGAAAGGGAAATCCTGCTCGACAAACCTATTGGAGGTAACTGGTGGAGTAGACAAAGGGGAACCGGTAGATGTGGTGTATTTGGATTTTCAGAAGGCCTTCGATAAAGTCCCACACAAGAGGCTGGTGAACAAAATTAGGGCACATGGAATTGGGGATAATATACTAGCATGGATTGAGAATTGGTTAACAGACAGAAAACAGAGAGTAGGGATAAACGGGTCTTTTCCAGGTTGGCAGGCTGTGACTAGTGGGGTACTGCAAAGATCGGTGCTTGGGCCCCAGCTATTCACAATCTACATCAATGATTTGGATGAGGGGACTAAATGTAACATTTCCAAATTTGCTGATGACACAAAGCTAGGTGGCAGTGTCAGTTGCGAAGAGGATGTGAAGAGGCTTCAAGGGGATCTCGACAGGCTCAGTGAGTGGGCGAGAACATGGCAGATGGAATATAATGTGGCTAAATGTGAAGTTATCCACTTTGGTAGAAAAAACAGAAAGGCAGAGTATTTCCTAAATGGTAAAAGATTGGGGAATGCAGATGCTCAAAGGGACCTGGGTGTCCTTGTACATGAGTCACTGAAAGTGAATGTGCAGGTGCTGCAAGCCATTAGGAAGGCAAATGGTATGCTGGCCTTCATTACAAGAGGATTTGAGTACAGGAGTAAAGAAGTCTTACTCCAATTATATAGGGCCTTGGTGAGACCACACCTGGAATACTGTGTATAATTTTGGACTCCTTACCTAAGGAAGGATATACTTGCGATGGAGGGAGTGCAACGAAGGTTCAGGAGATTGATTCCTGGGATGGCGGGACTGTCGTATGAGAAGAGATTGAGTAAACTAGGCCTGTATTCTCTTGAATTCAGAAGAATGAGAAGGGATCTCATTGAAGCATACAAAATTATTACAGGACTTGATAGGGTGGATGCTGGGAGAATGTTTCCCTCGGCTGGGGAGTCTAGAACCAGGGGCCACAGCCTCAGGATAAAGGGTAGGCCATTCAGGACTGAGATGAGAAGAAATTTCTTCACACAGAGGGTGGTGAATCTTTGGAATTCTCTACCCCAGAGGGCTGTGGAGGCTTAGTCATTGGGTATATTCAAAACAGAAGTCGATAGATTTCTGACTAGTAAGGGCATCAAGGGATATGGCGATAGGGCCGGTGAATGGAGTTGAGGCAGAAGATCAGCCATGATCTCATTGAATGGCGGAGCATGCTCGATGGGCCAAATGGCCGACTCCTGCTCCTATTTCTTATGTTCTTTCAGATGAAAAATGTCCACCCAGTGCCCATGGAAGCATAACCCAGCACGAGGAAACAACAGAGGACATTCAATCTTGGTTGTTGAGTGATTCTTTCATTAAGTTGGTGATGTTGAATTACCGTTTGATTTCGATGACTATTTCCCAGCTTCCTCCTATTCTTCTGCCAAGAATACTTCGTGATTATTGGTTTCTTTTAATCAGGAGGCCAGAAAACCTTGTTAGCAAATGGCCTCTTGATGTGGTTCTGTTAATGCTACTTGTTTGCTCAGTCTATTGGCAGGTGCCCTTATGCAGGACAGGAAGGCACTCACTTCCCCCACTCTCAATAGCAATGATCTGTTCTTCGATGAAGCTCCAGGGCCAAGATCAGGAAGCTCAATCCCTGGGAACACTTGAACGCAAGAATCAGTCAAAGTTGGGGTATAAACTCAGGACACAACCTTTGGGGTCCAGCACTCAACACCGTCGCTAAGCTGTCCCCTCAAAAAAACACAATCATCCTTCCATTGTCCAATATCAGGTTATTGATGAGCCATCAGTTCCTCAGCTTAACACTGGCAAGATTGAAGCCAGCCTGTGTGGCTCACACTCTATCTGTGACCATGCTTTTGATCATCTACCCACACTCCTGCTCAGTATCCACTTTGAAGTTCCCCATCCAAATTTCCAGATGAAACCAAATTGAGAGTAGCGGCAAATGATGAATTATCAATCTGCACAAATTCAATAGCTCGAACAGTGGGCGGCGAAATGGAGCTGCAGTTTAATACAGGGAAATGTAAGGCTATGAGATTTGGCAGAGGGAAGGTTGATGTGGATTGTGTGCGATATGGGAGTGTACTGGAGGTATGGGAGCAGGAGAGAGACCTTGGGGGCAAAATTGGGTCGCACACCCTTCGGGGCACTAACTTTGCCGGGGCGCTAAAAGTAGAATTAACACCCCCGCGCCCGAAATTCACTGGTAGTGCCCCAAGAGGGAGGCGGGGTGCTACTGGAAGCGCCCCGCCTCCCTCTTGGGGCACTGCAAGTGAATATCGCGGCACTATGTGCTGCGGTACTGCAGGCCTTCCTCCCCTTCTTAAAGGGGAGGGGCCTTGCACAGCGCGACCTGAGGCCCAGCTGGGCCACGAGGGATTGGAGTGCCGGCAAAAGAGCCCGGCACTCGAGAAGTGCCGGGCTCATGGAGCGCAGCCGCGGGGGGGCGGGGGGTTTAGTCAGGAGGCCGGGGATGGCAACGGAGGCAGGTGCTGGCAGGTGGCCAGCAACAAAAATGGCCGTCCAGCACCTTGCCTTTAATTAGCGCTGCCCCGGCCACAGGTAGGCCCCCCTGACCCTGTCAGACATAGCATCCGGTGGTGGTAAGTCAGGGGGCGCTACTGAAGATCGCGGCCGGGACGCTGTGCACGGTGATGGCGTCATCGCTGGCGGCGCAGCACTGTGGGGCACTAATGGTTACCACTGCCGCTAACATCCCGCTGAATTTCGCGGAAGGTGTTGGCGGCGCCGCACTCGGGCGCTAGTTGCTTTGCGCCCCGTTAGCACACGAACGGGAGGTGCAAAGCAACCAAATTTTCCCCCCAAAGGGTCATATTTACAAATTAAGGACAACAAAAGCAAGTAGGAAATGCAGGAAGAAGTTTTTTTTAACCAAAAGTGTAATGAATACGTGGAACAGATTAATGACACAGGGGGTGGAACAAGAAACATTAATGGGTTTCAAGAAGGACCTAGACTGGTTCTCGTCAACAACTGGGATTCAGGGTTATTAGAAATGGAGCATGGGAATACTGTGGACAGGTGAGCTCGATGGGCTGAAAGGCATACTGTGGATAGGAGGGTTAGATGGGCCGAAGGGCATACTGTGGATAGGAGGACTCGATTGGCAGAAGATCTTTTCCTGCCTGAAACTGTTACTGTGTTCCTGAAGTACATTGAGGCAGTTACTATGTTACAGATATTATATTAATGCAACTTGTTGTTAAAAATCAATTAGATTTAAAAGAATTGAATGAACTTTCTTCTCTCTCTATCCTCACTGTGCTGGAATCCAAGTCTCACACCGTTTCTTACTCCAGCTCGGTTTTTCCCCAGAAAGCTGTGGAAATCCTTCACTCCCTCAATATTCCCTCCATTCTACGGGATTTCAATACCAAAGCCTGATATACCTATCCACGACTCTTGATTTCACTCATTCTCTCTCCTCCTTGGAGCTGTCCTGCACTTTGGTTTCTCAATAGAAAAGAAACAACTTGTATTTCTACAGCGCGTTTCACAACCTCAGGATGTCCCAAAGGGCTTCGCAGCCAATGAAGTGTCTTTGTTTGAAATGAGGAAAGGATGGGACAGGGGAGCGAGAAGCAGACTGTCTCCAGTAGTTGAGGGTCGAGAACGAGGGACCTTCGATACAAGGTTAAATGCAATAGATTTAGAACAGAGGGCAGGAGAAACTTCTTCACGCACACACTTGCGAGGCTGTGGGATTCACTCCCAGTGTTAGTGGCCGAGGCAGAAACTGTCAACATTCAGGATCTTTTTTTTTTTTAAGATGTTGGCATCACTGGCAAGGCCAGCATTTATTGCCCATCCCTAATTGCCCTTGAGAAGGTGGTGGTGAGCCGCCTTCTTGAACCGCTGCAGTCCGTGTGGTGAAGGTGCTCCCACAGTGCTGTTAGGGAGGGAGTTCCAGGATTTTGACCCAGTGACGAGCGAATTAGAGAGGAGGATGAAGGAAAAGGGGTTGAAGGGTTACGGGAACAGGACGGGTAAATGTGATTAGGAATATTGCGCAGAGGGTAAAATCTGACACGGACTAGTTGGGCCGAATGGCCTGTTTCCATTTGTCATTTCTATGCATTTTGAGAAATGAGAGAAATGTTCCAAATCTTCTGCAATGCAAGTGATGGATTGCTTGGCAGACCTGCACCTGCTGTGTAAATTGTGCTTTCAGGGTAACTGACAGGCCACAAATCAGGGCTGTTTTAGCTTTGTCAGCTTTTGTTTGTTTTCTCAGTTGTCCTTTACAATTCTTTAATTTGCAGAACAATACTTAGCAATAAAATATGAAAGTTATTATTAGTGCATTTTGAATGGTGGCAAGAATGTTTAACATTGAAGAGACAGTCATTCTATTCAATTCAGTTTCCAGATCTCTCTGTTATGTTGCTGGTCTCTCACACTGGCCCCGGTGCCACCGGTTATGTCTGAACTCGCTAAATCCAATCCACCTGGGGCATGTTAGGGACAGGGCAAGGCTGCATCATGACTTCAGGGCTCAAGTTTGCTTTGCTAATGATAAAAATTCATCAAAACACTGTAATTAATGTCTGCAACACCAGATGCAAAGGGTACACTAAACAAATAGATTTGTATAATTAAAAAAAAGACACTTTTATGTCCAATTTATACTTCAGAAATTCCTATTTCATCCACTCAAAAATGACACTGTCTGCTCTAGAACAAGACAGGTGACAACTTTATTGGTCTGTGCGAGTTTGGGGCTGTATATTTGAGTGGATCCTGCTTCATTTGTTCCTCCCACCAACCCCATGACATCATGAAGTTAGGATCCAGTTACACTGTGAATTGGAACAAGCTTTGTGACACTCCCCATTTATGAAAACTAGTAAAAACTGATCAACAGCTTCCGAAAAGCCTGACTATCGGCTTATATTGTGCACCGGGGACCAGTGCATGAAATGCCTGCCTCAGCCCCCACTGCTTAAAAACATAACACTCAGGAGAAGGAATGACCCAGAGGCAACAATATGTACAACCCGAAATAACAACAGAAAATGCTGGAAAAACTCAGCAGGTCAGGCAACATCCGTGGAGAGAAATTTGAGTTGACGTTTCGGGTCGAACCCTTCTTCAAAACTGGAAAGAAAAGAAAATAGATCGAAGGCAGGGCTGCGATCGGACAAAAGTAGTGAAAGAAACAAAAGCAGTAAAAGAGCTAGACGAGATGGTAATAGGCTGAGATTAGGTGTAAAGTGTACTGGCAGGGCAGGAGATAGCTGCCAGGTGTGAGAGAGAAACAAAAGGAAAGGGGGGGGAAAGGAGTGGAAAAATTACAAGCTGAGGTTATGATCTGAAATTGTTGAACTCGAGATTCAACCCTATGTCTCTTCAACATCCATAAGCTTCTGCAGCAATTCCAAAGCATTTTCTCTTTGAAGCATGTTGAGTATTTCAATTCTGAAAGAATGTGGGAACGAGCGTTAAAGATCCCATTCCGATAGTTCAGCTCAGCGCAGCTCAATCTTTGTGTTGTATTTTAAATACTGTCATAGCAACAAGTTGTTAAGGGAATGTGCTTACTCATTATTGGCTGACCTTTCTCATTCAAGTCAAACAGGTTTTGTGTGCATGCAGCTGTTTGTTTTTTTTTACCTGTTCTTACATTGTTGCTTTTTGCCAAGACCAAGCCCAGGCTCAGGGCTAGACAGGGTCAGGATCATCGCTCAAGTCTCCATGTTTACCTGGCTGATGATGAAAATTCATTGCAAGCCTTGAACAAGAGAGCGCAACTGGTCAAGATACTGACTAACTGAGCTATAAAGCTAAGAATGCCCAGGCTCGATCTCCAGTTTGTGCAGAGTTAGTTAACCTGCGCTGCACCACAATGTGCTGGGAGTGGGCAGAAACAGTTCTGGTTCACACAAAGAATTTCCATGTAGCAGGACACAGGATTGAACCTGGTGTCCATGGAACTGCATTCTAGCAACGAGCAAGGAGCCAGGGGTGAAGAGGAGAGAAGAATGGATTAAGAAAAAAAGGGAGGCTTTTGGCAGATACAAAGGACTAAAAACAGTGGAAGCCCTAGCGGAGTATAGAAAGTGCAGGGGCATACTTAAAAAAGAAATTAGGAGAGCGAAGAGGGGGCATCAAAAAACACTGGCGGGCAAAATAAAGGAAAATCCCAAGGTGTTTTATAAGTATATTAAGGGCAAGAGGATAACCAGGGAAAGAGTAGGGCCCATTAGGGACCAAAGTGGCAGTCTATGTGTAGAGCCGGAAGGTGTGGGTGAGGTTTTAAATGAATATTTTGCATCTGTGTTCACGATGGAGAAGGACGATGTAGACATAGAAATCAGGCAGTGGGATTGTGATAATTAGTATTCAGAGGGAGGAGGTACTAGCGGTTTTAGCGGGCTTAAAAGTGGATAAATCCCCAGGCCCAGATGAGATGTACCCCAGGCTGCTGTGTGAGGCAAGGGAGGAGATTGCAGGGGCTCTGACACAAATTTTCAGATCCTCTCTGGCCACAGGGGAGGTACCAGAGGACTGGAGGACAGCTAACGTAGTACCATTATTCAAGAAGGGTAGTAGGGATAAATCAGGGAATTACAGGCCAGTGAGCCTAACATCAGTGGTAGGGAAATTATTGGAAAAAATTCTGAGGGACAGAATTATTCTCCACTTGGAGAGGCAAGGATTAATCAAGGATAGTCAGCATGGCTTTGTCAGGGGGAGATCATGTCTAACCAATTTGATTGAATTTTGAGGTGGTAACTAGGTGCGTAGATGAGGGTAGTGCAGTTGGTGTAGTCTACATGGACTTCAGTAAGGCTTTTGACAAAGTCCCGCATGGGAGACTGGTCAAGAAGGTAAGAGCCCATGGGATCCAGGGCAATTTGGCACATTGAATCCAAAATTGGCTTAGTGGCAGGAGGCAGAGGGTGATGGTCGAAGGTTGTTTTTGTGACTGGAAGCCTGTGTCCAGTGGTGTACCACAGGGATCGGTGCTGGGTCCCTTGCTGTTTGTAGTGTACATTAATGATTTAGATATGAATGGAGGAGGTATGATCAGTAAGTTCGCAGATGACACGAAAATTGGTGGAGTGGTAAATAGCGAGGAGGGAAGCCTCAGGCTGCAGGACGATATAGACGGGTTGGTCAGATGGGCAGAACAGTGGCAAATGGAATTTAACCCTGAAAAGTGTGAGGTGATGCATTTGGAAGGACTAACAAGGCAAGGGAATACACAATGAACGGTAGGACCCTAGGAAGGTCAGAGGATCAGCGGGACCTTGGTGTGCATGTACATAGATCCCTGAAGGCAGCAGGACAGGTAGATAAGGTGGTTAAGAAGGCATATGGGATACTTGCCTTCATTAGCCGAGACATAGAATATAAAAGCAGGGAGGTTATGATGGAGCTGTACAAAATGCTAGTTAGGCCACAGCTGGAATACTGTGTGCAGTTCTGGTCGCCACACTATAGCGAGGATGTGATTGCATTGGAGAGGAGATTCACCAGGATGTTACCTGGGCTGGAGCGCTTCAGCTATGAAGAGAGACTGGACAGGCTGGGGTTGTTTTCCTTAGAACAGAGAAGGCTGAGGGGGGACCTGATTGAGGTGTAAAAAATTATGAGGGGCATAGATAGGGTAGATAGAAAGGAACTTTTCCCCTTAGTAGAGGGGTCAATAACCAGGGAGCATAATTTTAAGGTAAGGAGCAGGAGGTTTAGAGGGGATTTGAGGAAAAACTTTTTCACCCAGAGGGTGGTTGGAATCTGGAACTCACTGCCTGAAAGGGTGGTAGAGGCAGGAACCCTCACAACATTCAAGAAGCATTTAGATGAGCACTTGAAACGCCATAGCATACAAGGCTATGGACCAAGTGCTGGAAAATGGGATTAGAATAGACAGGGCTTGATGGCCGGCGTGGACACGATGGGCCGAAGGGCCTCTTTCTGTGCTGTATAACTCTGACTCTATGAGAGGAAAAAAATAAAAACTAGTAAAAAGAAAAAAGGGAA
Organism: Somniosus microcephalus; assembly: GCF_052327205.1. NCBI lineage: Eukaryota > Metazoa > Chordata > Chondrichthyes > Squaliformes > Somniosidae > Somniosus > Somniosus microcephalus. The sequence continues at coordinate 198,367,452 of NC_140999.1, read as the reverse complement.
TAAAAACTATAAAAACAGAAAACATTAATAACCAACCACTTCCTAAGACACAGAAATAAATTTGAAAAATGAATTTTTATTTTAACAATATACTTTTAGCTTACATTTCAGAAATTCCACTAAAAACCTGTACTGGTCACCTACCCTATTGATGTGAATGCAACTGACGCAGCCCTTCCTGACCAAATACCCATTCAGTGTCCGGAGGCAGAACACTGACTTCACGCCATACACGGCTACAGATTACTGAAGGATCTCGGATTAGACTGCGAGCGGTTTGTCGTGTACTTACATCTGTCAGAGCATTCTTCTTGTCAACCAGAGCTTCCCTGAGAACCAATCGGCCGGCTTTAGTCACCTGTTGAAGACTGATATGTAAGTGACCCAGCAGCCTATAAAAGCAGAATAAATGTATGAATTAATTTCCCCTTTCACCATGTTCATAATCTCCGCTTCAGGCTTTGAACACATTCTTTGATTGTTTCTTCATCAAATATCCACAAAGGTGCCCTTTACAGCAGGTCACTGGAAATAATTTGGGAGGATGTGATAAGATCAGGCCGTGTAGCCTGGTTCTGCTCCTACTGTGTTCTAATTCTGTGTTAGATTTCAGGAGATGGTTTTATTCTTGTTCCTGGCCGAAGTGGAGATCGCCTTTACAGAAGGTAAGTACTGTAGAAAATATAGGGACAGAGTGATCTCCTGGACGAGTTTCGATCGCCTAGATGGGTCGGAGAGGAATTTCCCAGATTTTTTTCTCCCAAATTGGCCATTGGGTTTTTTATCTGGTTTTTCGCCTCTCCCGGGAGATCACATGGGTTCGGGTGGATGGAGAGTGATAGAAGATTTGAGGTTAGGATCAGATCAGCCATGATCTTATTGAATGGTGGAGCAGGCTCGAGGGGCCAATTGGCCTACTCCTGCTCCTATTTCTTATGTTCTTATGTTCTTATAAGCAGTGATTTATTTACATATAGAAACCTTCCCCCATAGAGCAGGAACCCATGTGTCTGTCTCCCCTGTTCGCTTGGCCCAGAGATACAAAGAGCTCAGCCCAGCCCAGCCCTACCCAGTCCCTGCCCTGCCCTTCCCAGCATAGTCCTGCCCAGCCCTACCCAGTCCCTGCCCTGCCCAGCCCTACCCAGTCCCTGCCCTGCCCAGCCCTACCCAGTCCCTGCCCTGCCCAGCCCTACCCAGCTCTACCCTACCCAGTCCCTGCCCTGCCCAGCCCTACCCAGTCCCTGCCCTGCCCAGCCCTACCCAGTCCAGCTCTACCCTACCCAGTCCCTGCCCAGCTCTACCCTACCCAGTCCCTGCCCTGCCCAGCCCTACCCAGTCCAGCTCTACCCTACCCAGTCCCTGCCCTGCCCAGCTCTACCCAGTCCCTGCCCAGCCCTACCCAGTCCCTGCCCTGCCCAGCCCTACCCAGTCCAGCTCTACCCTACCCAGTCCCTGCCCTGCCCAGCCCTACCCAGTCCCTGCCCTGCCCAGCCCTACCCAGTCCAGCTCTACCCTACCCAGTCCCTGCCCTGCCCAGCTCTACCCAGTCCCTGCCCAGCCCTACCCAGTCCCTGCCCTGCCCAGCCCTACCCAGTCCAGCTCTACCCTACCCAGTCCCTGCCCTGCCCAGCCCTACCCAGTCCTGCCCAGCCCTACCCTACCCAGTCCCTGCCCAGCTCTACCCTACCCAGTCCCTGCCCTGCCCAGCTCTACCCAGTCCCTGCCCTGCCCTGCCCAGCTCTACCCTACCCAGTCCCAGCCCAGCTCTGCCCTACCCAGTCCCTGCCCTGCCCAGCTCTACCCAGTCCCTGCCCTGCCCTGCCCAGCTCTACCCTACCCAGTCCCTGCCCTGCCCTGCCCAGCTCTGCCCTACCCAGTCCCAGCCCAGCTCTGCCCTGCCCTGCCCTGCCCAGCTCTACCCTACCCAGTCCCTGCCCTGCCCTGCCCAGCTCTACCCTACCCAGTCCCAGCCCAGCTCTGCCCTACCCAGTCCCTGCCCTGCCCAGCCCAGCCCATCTTTGTCCAGCCCTGGTGATCGACCTCAGGAGAACCCAAGAATTGAAGCTGGAACCATTCTTGTTCAGCGTTTCTTATGACCAAAGCAACTGGAGTGAGTGGTGCTGACCAATAGCAATGCAGGAGACACTGACTGCACGCTGAGGCCAACGGCTTGGTGGAGGTAATGTGCTCGCGACATTCAGCTTTCGATTCCCTTTCCTTTCATCAAACGTTGTAAGAAATGCTAACATTCTCTCTCCCTTCCTCCTTTCTCAGTGAAACAAGTACATTTAATAAATCGTCAACTTTTATTTCAAATGTGCTTAATTTGAATGATCTGTTAATTCGCGCTGTTTTATATAAATTGCTCAATTCAAATTACCAGATAATTAGAATATTTTTCAAGTAAAAATTAACAGGAGTGGATCATTGTAGAAAATCAATAAATCATTAACAAAACTGCAAGTGTTAGAAACGCTGGAGCAATCTGGTTTTAAATTATATTTACAAGATGAAGTAGGTCCTTTGCCACTTGAGCTCAGTGTTGCCCACACGTCAACCACATTGCTGTGGGTCGGGAGTCACATAGGCCAGACCAGGTAAGGACGGCAGATTTCCTTCCCTAAAGGACATTAGTGAACCAGATGGGTTTTTACAACAATCCGGTAGTTTCATGGTCACCATTACTGATACTAGCTTTTTATTCCACATTTACTTAATTAATTGAATTTAAATTCTCCAGCTGCCGTGGTGGGATTTGAACTCACGTCTCTGGATCTTTAGTCCAGGCCTCTGGATTACTAGTCTGAATAACATAACCCCTGCCTGACAATGCAGTATCCCCTGACTGGAGCAGGGCCGAAGTCCTGGTGCGAAGCTCAAACCCACAGCCTTCCAACTCGCACAGAGGAATGTTACCAACAGAGCCAAGTTGACTTCCCTCCATTTGCTAAGGACCTTCTTTCAGGTACAGACCTTGACTTTTTGACACACACCTGTTACTGAAGATCTTGCTGTAGTTGTAGACTTTGATCTCCAGCATCTCTTCCATAATGTCCCTTCCATAATGAGGCCAGCGGAATTCCTGCAACACAAACATTTCTGTTTAACTCAAACAATTCTGAATTCAGCACAGCAAAATATAAAAGTTAAATGTAACCAATTGCTGGTTTGGGAATTTTATTTCATATTTCAGCTGATGCAATGTGAAAGCAAGACTGCCATCTTGGGTTTCTCTTGTCCCGAGTGATGACAGGCCACGTGCTTAAAACTGCCTGCAAGGCAGAGAAGTCTAAGATAATTTTACACTTGTGCATAATTTCATCCAGTTCCAGGACAGATCTCCAGCCACCATCTCCTGTTTTGCATTTGGGCGGGAGATGATCCTCCTCAGCGCCTTGGGCTTTGGTTATCGTGTTGAACTCTACAAGATCCTGCTGCCGACACTCACTCCCCCTCCCACTGAACCTTCCACACTACATGCTGGAAACAAAGATGTTCCCAGACACTATCACACCCATACGTGAAAAGATATAAATATAAATATATACACAAAAGACCCTGCCCAGTACTCAGCATCGCGACTTGGATCCCTGCTCACTGCAGACTGTACAGCACTGGCCACAGACTTGGATCCCTGCTCACTGCAGACTGTACAGCACTGGCCACAGACTTGGATCCCTGCTCACTGCAGACTGTACAGCACTGGCCACAGACTTGGATCCCTGCTCACTGCAGACTGGACAGCACTGGCCACAGACTTGGATCCCTGCTCACTGCAGACTGGACAGCACTGGCCACAGACTTGGATCCCTGCTCACTGCAGACTGTACAGCACTGGCCACAGACTTGGATCCCTGCTCACTGCAGACTGTACAGCACTGGTCACAGACTTGGCCTCCAGGCTGGATGTGTTATTTGAGCTGCTCCATTCAGACTAAGCGGCTTTATACAGGGCTGTGTCTCAGGGGATACAGCAGCTGGTCAGTGTGGCGACCACTGTAATCCCAGAACAGGAGGGAGAGTCAGAGACTATTATCGAGTAGCTCAGGTCAAGTGTTTGGGTCCAACATAACCCAAAGCTGGGACTGCCCCACACTCACATCCTCAGAGCAGAGACAGCCAAATCACTGCAAAATTCTCACATAAAACACATGTGTGTGTTTGTGTTTCAATTGTCATTTATAAATGTTGCCTTGTTTGGGTTAATTTATGTTGAAAATACTTTGCTCCTGGGACGTGCAAAGTCTGTTGTTCCCAAAGTACAATTTGCGATCGTCTCGTGCAGCTGGTCACCGACTGAGTGTGCGGGAGTGTCCAGTCCTGTTCTTTTACTTTGCTCCAACCGAGTCAAGCTAACGCTTGCCCGTCACTTCCACACACGGCTGCACTCCTTACACGTAACCGGCCTCGGGTTTCACAGGGGGACGAGAGCCAACTGACAGCAGATAGGAGCAGCTGAACCTTGTTTGACCGGAGCCCTCTGCTGAATGGGGTGGGATCCTGTTCACTGCCCTGGCCTGGACGTGAATCCTTTCATTAACTTCGGTCACAGTTGCTGATAAGAGGTCCTGAATCCACATGTTTCAGTAAATGCCTTTACGCTTTGCAGACTGTGAAGGTCCAGGTTCAATTCCCTGGGGGGAATTTTCCGGGGGCTCAGCAGGTGGGATCGGTGGCGGGTCGGGTGGGAAATTTGATGTTTTTGACAGCAGGTCGGGACCCCACTGTCAACACGCCACAACTCACCTATCCCACAGACACGTGTGTGATCTCCGATCCGACCTGGCCCGCAGAGGCGGGCGACCCAATTAAACCAATTATTGGGTTGTTGACAGACCCTTAATAATGCTTTTAACCTTACCTTTTAACTTTAACTACTTGCCCACAGGGTCTACGCTGCTCAGGGACCATGTCTGTGAACCTGAGGCGGGAGCTGAATGGCCATTGCTCCAGCTGGTTACTTGACAGCTTCAAATGTACAGTAAAAGCTCCCACCTGATAGATCGTCACTTTCCTCAGCCACAAGCTCTTTCTCAGTCCATTTCCAGCACAGATTCTGCAGGCTTTCCACTTTCATTTCATTGGAGGAACTCTCTCACCATTGACAAAATGCTTCTGTCATCTCTACTTCAAATCTGCCATCTATTCCATCAACATGGGTGCCCTTTATACTGTCGCACCTTGGTCCTCAGAATCTGACCACAATCAGCCCCAACACCAGGCACACCAGCAACACCAACATTCTCCGCAATCACCTGATGCTGCACAGGACATCAGCACTCAATCACAAAGCTGCCCGGGATGGCCTCACCATGGCCAGATTTACGTCACTTGACGCTGTACACCCTGGCTGCCACGTGATGCGCCAGGTTGGCATCACCCCATACCAACACCATAAAGCATCCCTACAATGTCCAAGCCATTCATTTCACATGCACCACCATTGCAGGGTACTGTTATGTCTCACCATTCACTGCAACTCACTAAGCCGCTTCCAAAGGTGCACACAAATCTGTCCAAGAATGCAAAGTGTTGAAATTAAAGGTTTCAATGTTTGACAGCACATTAACAGAAACTTTACATGAACATTGGATAAAACACCCAAGTGGCTACCCTTGTGCGTTGTTAGTTGGTATGATTGCACTAGGATGAGGGTGAGTGTGAGGGGTGGCTTGTGAGATGGGGAAGTGATAATGCAGATAGAGAGGGATGGGTGGAGGTGCAAGGTATGTTGGTGTGAGTAAGGATGTGCAGGGGTAGGGTAGGGAAGGTAGAGTGATGGGGATGTGATGAGAGGCACAGCAGGATGTAGGTGAGTGTGGCTTTGTACTAACGTTTCCTGATCTAATGAGATCATTGAAACGTTTGCGACACTGTCCCAGGTCCTCCCGACGACATCACTGCTTGTGACCTCTTCTGCAATGTGCAACCAGATTGTGTTGGTCTCCTGGGGAGGTCTCTTCCGCCAATCGGAAGGGAAAAGGACCTCCCTGCGTGCTCTGACTCCTCCCATAAGCATACGGAGGGAGGCATGGGAGAACCTGGGTGCAGTCCTCTGCCTCTGTGCAGTGCTTGTCAGTGTTTGCAGCACCTCAATGCTGTAGAACACGGACAGCACAACTGTCAAAAGTTGGCCATGGTCCCTTTAAGAAAACCAGCTGATGACACGTCATGAATCACCAGACCCGCTTCCTCTAATTGGACCGGAAAACACGCTGGGCGGGCTTAACAAGCCCTATTAACGGAAATTCATTTTCCAGAGTGGGATGAAGCTAGCAGCGGGGCTGCGACCTGCCACCAAGGTAAGAACAATCTCGGCCCCTGCCTCTGTTGAGCAAGCTGATCTCAACTAGAATGGCAATTGGATGAGCTTCAGCACCCTGGGCTCGGGAGCGAGTTAGGACCAGGGTCCCTGCTGGTGCTCACTATCCAGTGAACCTGCCTGGTTCAGCCTCCACTGATGCTCCCCTTTTCAAGGCTCAAGCAACCACTCAGTGTCTGGGCTCAGATGTGAAATATTCCAAGCTGGTATAAGCAAGACGGGCCACCCCCGCAGCACCTGTTAGTGAGGGCGAGTCAGGAGCCTCGAGAGAAGTGAAGGAATCTGGGAAAATAAGTAAATAGCCTCATCACATGACATCTTCTAAGGCCTAATATACTGGTTTGAAGGTAAAGCACTGCTGCCACGCAGTGTGACCACTGACACTGATCTCAAATACAGTCACGAAAGAAAGAACTTGCATTTCTATAGCACCTGTCACAACCTCAGGACATCCCAAAGTGCTTTATAGCCAGTGAATTACTTTTGAAGTGTGGTCACTGTTGCAATGTAGAGAAAAATACAGCCAATTTGTGCACAGCATGATCCCACAAACAGCAAATAAGATATTGATCAGTTAATCTGTTTTGGGATATTGGTTAAGAGATCAATATTGGCCATGACACCTGAAGAGCTCCCCTGCTCTTCTTTAAATAGCGCTATGGGATCTTTTACATCCACCTGAACAGGCAGACGAGGCCTCGGTTTAATTTCTCATCTGAAAGACTGATTTTGAGCTGAAATTGTGACATTTTAAAATATATATTTCAAGTCAGACTCTGAACTTTTCACCAGTTTTGCAAAGCTGTGTAATATTTGTGACTTGGCTCTCTGATAATAATAGATTCTGTGATCTCCACCCACTTTACTGAAGGCGGGCAGATTCTCCGGTGTAAACAACTGCACAAACGTAACAGAAAAACTCCCCAAACTCCAGGGCAGATTCTGCTCCCGGGTTCACTGCTAATTAACAGAATGAATTCTGCAGTGCATTCTGTGTTATGACTCACTTGCTGAGCCCTCCTTACCACACCTGTATCAAACTCTCATTGCCTCTCCCGTGTTTGATTAACTGTTGGGGTGCAGTGTTCTAAAGGTTTGTGCAAATACACAAATCCAAAATGATAAGAGAAAAACATTTCCAAATATTTGGTGAAGTTTTGAGATGTTAACATTGGAAAGTGCAACACTTTCCTAATCAGGCACCCTTCACGCATTCCCAGACCAGGTATCGATTGGCTGGCTGCACAGTAAAGCTTCCGTGACTGTGCCCCAATAGTTGACTGTAGCCTTTTGCAAACGTTGTCTCCATTATTCATACCTGCGTTCCTTGTGGTCATTCTGAATGAGATTGTCCATTTAGATCCAACTAACACCAAATTAGGGGATAGGTTTGGGCCCATGACCACTAGGGACTGGGATGAAACAGCCCACACTCAGATCACCTCGGACAAACAGTCAGATCTGGACTTTAACATAAGTCAGAGGTGACGTCCACTCACTGTCCAACAGCAGGAGGATAATACATGTTGTGAGTGATTCTTTTGATGGTGGCAGTATCCTTGTCCAATGTAGAGGTTCACAAATGCTCTACATGGACCTGAGTTGAGAACCTGTATTGTAAAGAGTTAAATCAATCACTTTTCACCACAAACACACCTAGTTTCACTGATGACGATAGACAATCACTGAATTCCTATCCATTTACACACTGATGAACTGACAATAGCATTGCACCAACTGAAGGGATGGGCCGAATCCTTCCTCCTAACTAAATACATAGTTGAAATGTCAATTGACTAACTCCATCCCAATGGCAACGGCACCCCAGTCTGGTGGGGGAGGGGAAGGAACAATCCAGCTGCTTTGATGGGTTAAGATAAAACATTTTTGCCGGGGTTATCACTCTGCGCCCCCGCCACAACTCTCCTCCATTTGCCCATGATGTTTATTTGAATTTATTCTTCTTTTGAGAGAGTGCAGCAATGTCTCAGAACTTAAACGTACCACCTGACATGTTACTGAACTGTGAACAGTGCCAGGTTCAACCCCTTATGTGCACCGAGTTACCTGATCACCTGCTGCTGCTCACCATCAACTCACCTCGGCTCCTGACCCCCCCCGGCCGGGGGGGGACTCGGCTCCTGACCCCCCCCGGCCGGGGGGGGACTCGGCTCCTGACCCCCCCCGGCCGGGGGGGGACTCGGCTCCTGACCCCCCCCGGCCGGGGGGGGACTCGGCTCCTGACCCCCCCCGGCCGGGGGGGGACTCGGCTCCTGACCCCCCCCGGCCGGGGGGGGACTCGGCTCCTGACCCCCCCCCGGCCGGGGGGGGACTCGGCTCCTGACCCCCCCCGGCCGGGGGGGGACTCGGCTCCTGACCCCCCCCGGCCGGGGGGGGACTCGGCTCCTGACCCCCCCCGGCCGGGGGGGGACTCGGCTCCTGACCCCCCCCGGCCGGGGGGGGACTCGGCTCCTGACCCCCCCCGGCCGGGGGGGGACTCGGCTCCTGACCCCCCGGCCGGGGACTCGGCTGGGAAATGCATTTTTGGGGATATCAAGCTGAGCCGTGATGCCCTCCCTGGTGGAATATGCTGCCGATACCGACAGTCTAAGCTTACATTTGAAGCGTGTCAGCCAGGTTCATGCCGGAGGAAGAAAGCATTAACCCATTGTGTTACCGTGTCCTCCACCCACTAAGTTGGTTGTAAGCTGTAGATTTTTGTTACTGTCCAGCAAAGACAGCCCAGGGCAAAACAGTTGTGGAGCACGCAATCGCCGAGTGTAATGGGTGGTTGGTTGTTGGGTGGAGTGTAGCCATGAGATAAATATTGCTTTACTGGAATTTGTTGGTAACATCAGTGATGGATGAAAAATGTTTAGAGTCTTACCTCATTGAAGACAGCCTCATTTTGACATTGTGCTTTTCTGGTCGAGTGTGTGAAACCTGAGAACAGAGTCAGGAAACCATTGTTACTTTCCACAGCAGGAATGACACCATTTATCCAGTCCATCTAATTAAGTTATTCTAAGAAATGAATGTCTATTTATATCTTATATCAAGATGTAGGAACATAGGAACCGCTGGACAAATAAAGACCCAGGTCCATCTAGTTCGTCTTCTCCCATCCTGGTAGTCGCATGATACGATAACGGGGTTGTTGACCAATCACAGCGATCAATCTCTATCAGTGAGTCCACAACAGACCCATGAGGCGAGGAAAACCCCCAATGGGGGAAGAGCTTGGGGAACCAGAGGTCCAAAGTCACCTGTTCCTCCCGAGCTCGCTGCACTCACCACACGTCATGTCTCCAATTACTCACATACTGGATCCCAAAATATTTTTTTCTGTCAGAAATCTATCGAATTTGCCTTTGAATGAATCAACACTAACTGCTTCCACCGTCTCCCTAGGAAGCCTGTTCCATAGATTAACCACTCGCTCACTGAAATAATGTTCCCACAAATTAGTTTTGAATTTCCCCCCCTTCAAGCGCAGGTCGTGTCCTCTGGTTCCACTGTTCTGGACATGGTGAAACAGCTCGTTGTGGTCTACATTATCTAGTCCCTTTAGAATCCTAAAAACAGCAATTATATCACCTCTCAACCTTCTCTTTTCCAGTGAGAATGTGCCCAATTTACATAATCGCTCCTTGTAATCTAATCCCGCCATCACTCTGGTTACTCTCTTCTGTATACTTTCAATAGCTGCAATATCCTTTCTGTACTGTGGTGACCAGAACCCTACACCAATGTTCCCGGTCTGGAGGTCCCACGCAGGCCGCTCACCGGCTCTTAAATGGTAAAACCATGCATGCGCGGAAATTTGAATGGGCCACGCAGCCCATGAGAAAAAAATTAGAGGGAACATTGCTGTACACAGTATTCTAAGTGCAGTTGTGATGCGCTATCAACAACACCAAAGACTACGAGATGGACTTATATGAAGTAGGCTTTTATTAACTAAGAACTGGAGCATGCCTCTGCTAGTGAATCCATCCTAAGAGCTCCCGGGGGAAGGGTGGTGAGTCACCTTTATACCCGGGCTTAGGGGTGGAGCCAGGGGTGGAGACATGCCCGGACTTGTACAGAGTTAACAGTGGTTTACCACACAGACATGTACAGGGTTAACAGTGGTTTACCACATTCACCCCTCGTTTAAAAAAGAGTCCGGCGGGGTGAAGTGTTTCAAAAGTTCGTATACGAAAGTCTCTCCGGGGGTCTTGTCTGCCGTAATGATCTTCGTGGTGCCGTTGCGGCGGTTCTTTGCCCGCGGCTGCTTCTCGCGTGGGACGGAGCACTGGCGTGTCGTCCTCTCGGGGTAGGGATGGCACCGGCATGTCGTCAGTTCGTGGTAGACACCCCGGTGGTGCGTCGTGGGTAGTGGTGGTGGGTGGAGGTAGTGGATGGTGATCGATGGTGTTTCGGGTGGTACCTGAGGGTGCGAGATCTCGAATTGAGACTGTGTCCTCCCGCCCGTCAGGATACGCCACGTAGGCGTACTGTGGGTTGGCGTGGAGGAGGTGGACCTTTTCGACCAGGGGGTCCGTCTTATGGCTCCTCACGTGTTTCCTGAGCAGGACGGGTCCCGGAGACGTCAGCCATGGCGGTAGTGATGTCCCCGAGGTGGATTTCCTGGGGAAGACGAACATCTTCTCGTGAGGGGTGGCGTTTGTGGCAGTACAGAGCAGTGATCGTATGGAGTGGAGCGCATCGGGGAGGACATCTTGCCAGCGGGAGATTGGGAGGCCCTTGGATTTTAGGGCGAGCATGGCGGTCTTCCACACCGTTGCGTTCTCCCTCTCTACCTGTCCGTTACCCCGGGGGTTGTAGCTGGTAGTCCTGCTCGTGGCTATGCCCTTCTCGAGCAGGTACTGGCGCAGCTCGTCGCTCATGAACGACGAGCCCCTGTCGCTGTGGATGTAATTGGGGAAGCCAAATATGGCGAACAGGTCGTTGAGGCACCTGATGACTGTGGCGCTGGTCATGTCCGGGCAGGGGATGGCGAAGGGGAAACGGGAGTACTCGTCAATAATATTGAGGAAGTACGTGTTGCGGTCAGAGGAGGGAAGGGGCCCCTTGAAATCGGTGCTGAGACTTTCGAAGGGGCGGGTGGCTTTAATCAGGTGTGCCCTGTCTGGCCTATAAAAATGCGGTTTGCATTCGGCGCAGACCTGGCAGTTCCTGGTCATGGTCCTGACCTCCTCGATGGAGTAAGGCAGGTTGCGAGCTTTAATAAAGTGGAAGAACCTGGTGACCCCCGGGTGGCAGAGGTCATTGTGGAGGGTCCGTAGCCTATCGACTTGTGCGTTGGCACATGTCCCACGGGATAGGGAGTCTGGGGGCTCATTAAGTTTCCCGGGCCGGTATAAGATATCGTAGTTGTAGGTGGATAACTCGATCCTCCACCGCAATATCTTATCATTTTTGATTTTCCCCCTTTGTCTGTTGTTAAACATAAATGCTACTGACCGTTGGTCAGTGAGCAGGGTGAAACGTTTACCGGCCAGGTAATGCCTCCAGTGCCGTACAGCCTCCACTATCGCCTGGGCCTCCTTCTCGACTGAGGAGTGTCGAATTTCGGGGCCCTGGAGGGTCCGTGAAAAGAAGGCCACGGGTCTCCCCACCTGGTTAAGGGTTGCGGCTAGGGCGAAGTCGGATGCATCGCTCTCCACTTGGAAAGGGATGGACTCATCCACTGCGTGCATTGTGGCCTTCGCAATGTCCTCTTTTATGAGGGTGAAGGCCGCACGGGCCTCTGCCGTCAGGGGGAAGGAGGTTGACTTGATGAGGGGCCGGGCTTTGTCCGCATAGTTGGGCACCCAATGGGCATAGTAAGAGAAGAACCCTAGGCATCTCTTCAGGGCTTTTAGGCAGTGGGGGGGGGGGGGGGGGTAGTTCCAGGAGGGGGCGCATTCGGTCGGGGTTGGGGCCGATGACTCCGTTTTCCACCACGCAGCCAAGAATAGCGAGGCGCGCGTTGCGGAACATACATTTTTCTCTGTTGTATGTCAGATTCAGCCATTGGGCCGTATGGAGGAATTTTTCTAGGTTGGCGTCATGGTCCTGCCGGTCATGGCCGCAGATGGTGACGTTGTCTAGATAGGGGAAGGTGGCCTGCAGCGCGTTCTGGTCAACCATCCTATCCATCTCCCTTTGGAAGACCGAGACCCCGTTGGTGACGCCGAAGGGGACTCGGAGGAAGTGGTAGAGGCGACCGTCAGCCTCGAAGGCCGTGTACTGGCGGTCCTCAGGCCTGATGAGGAGCTGGTGGTATGCCGACTTCAGATCAATCGTCGAGAATACCCGATACTGTGCTATCTGGTTGACCATGTCAGATATGCGGGGAAGTGGGTATGTGTCTAATTGCGTGTATCGATTGATCGTCTGGCTGTAATCAATAACCAGGCGCTGTTTTTCGCCGGTCTTTACTACCACCACTTGGGCTCGCCATGGGCTGGTGCTGCCCTCGATAATCCCTTCCCTCAGGAGTCTTTCTACTTCTGATTTAATAAAGCTCCTATCCCCGGCACTGTACCGCCTGCTTTTAGTAGCAATTGGCTTGCAGTCTTTGGCGAGGTTAGCGAACAACGGGGGGGGGGGGGGGGGGGGGGGTTTGACCTTCAGGGTGGACAGGCTGCATACTTTGCGCGGCGCCGTGTTTAAATTCTGCCGGCTGCAGACTGTAAGTGGGGGCAGGGGCCCGCCATATGCCATCGTGACGCTCTCCAGATGGCACTGGAAGTCTAATCCTAACAGTACGGGAGCACAGAGCTGTGGTAGGACGAGGAATTTAAAATCTCTGTACTCCACGCCGTTCACTGTCAGAGTCGCTACACAGTAGCCGCCGACGTCCGCCGTATGGGACTTTGAGGCCATAAAGACCTGGTGGCGTGTGGGCATAACCGATAGGGAGTAGCGTCGCACCGTGTCGGGGTGGATGAAGCTCTCCGTGCTTCCGCAGTCGAAAAGGCAATTTGTGGCATGGCCATTTACCTTTACGTTCATCATGGACCTGGCTAGTTGATGGGGCCTAGATTGGTCCAGGGTGATGGAGGCCATCGTCGAGGTCGGTGGGTCGCTGTAGTATTCGCCCGCGCCGGGGGCCTGGTCCCGGAATGGTGTCCAAGATGGCGGCTCCCCCTCGGCTGGTGGGGTCCAAAATGGCGGCCTGTACGGTTCACACGCGGCGCTGCTGGAATTGGGGGTCGATTTCGCCCTGCACACTCTCGCGTAGTGGCCTTTCTTGCCGCATTTGGAGCAGGTCGCGTCCTTTGCTGGGCATTGCTGTCTGGGGTGCTTGGCCTGGCCGCAGAAGTAGCATTTCTGGCCTCTGGTCATTGCAGCTGTGGTTGGGCTGCTGGCGGCTTGTGGCCTTACCGGGTCCCAAGATGGCTGCTCCCGTGGCATCCACGTGGCCATCCGGTCAGGGGGGTAGGCGTCCATGTTCTGGAGGGCCACGTCTAGCGAGTTAGCGAGGGCCACCGTCTTCTGCAGGTCGAGCCCCCTCTGTTCCAGCAGCCTCTGCCGAGTATAGTTGGACCTGATGCCGGCTACGTAGGCGTCTCGGATCAGGTCTTCCGTGCATTCCTTGGCCGTCACCGCTTTGCAATTACAGTCCCGGCCAAGGACTCTCAGTGCCAGTAAATATTCGGCGCCCGATTCCCCGGGGCGCTGTTTTCGGGTAGCCAGGAGTCTGGCGTAGACCTCGTTAACAGGCCTCACATATTGTTCCTTTAGCGTCGCGATGGCGGCCGCGTAAGTAGTGGTGTCTCGGATGATCGAGTAGACTCGGTGGCTCACCCATGAGTTCAAGACAAGCCGTTTCGCGTCATCTGTAGTGACGGTAGTGCTGGAGGCCTCCAGGAAGGCTTCGAAACAGCTCAGCCAGTGTTCAAAGTTATTGGCTGCATCTGCTGCTTGAGGATCCAGGTCTAAACGTTCCGGCTTCAAGATTTGCTCCATGTCGAAAATTAGTCAATAAAATTGATGCGCTATCAACAACACCAAAGACTACAAGATGGACTTATATGAAGTAGGCTTTTATTGACTAAGAACTGGAGCATGCCTCTGCTAGTGAATCCATCCTAAGAGCTCCCGGGGGGAAGGGTGGTGAGTCACCTTTATACCCGGGCTTAGGGGTGGAGCCAGGGGTGGAGACATGCCCGGACTTCTACAGAGTTAACAGTGGTTTACCACACAGACATGTACAGGGTTAACAGTGGTTTACCACAAGTTGCACCAATGATTTATAAAGCGGCAGGATCACCTCACTATTTCAGCTCAATACTGACCACCTAATACATCCCAACATCTGATTTGCTTTAGTCACTGCCTCCAAGCATTGTTACAATAGCTTCAATTTATTATCAACCAGGACACACAGATCTCCTTCATTTTCCATGCACATTATTTCCTTTCTAGTTTAGTAATAGTCCCTTCTTGTTTTTTTATCCCAATGTGAACCACTTTACATTTCTCTACATTGAATTTCATCTGCCACCTGTCAGCCCAGTTCCCAAGTATATCCAAATCCTCCTGTAGCTTATCCTGTTCAATTTTCTACCAGAAAGTCTTACATCTGCATGCACTTCCTGTCTATAAAATCTTTTGAGTCAAACATTTGCTATTTTAACAGAAAAGCAAAATACTGTGGATGCTGGAAATCTATAATAAAAATAGAAAATGCTGAAAATACTCAGCAGGTCAGGCAGCATCTGTAGAGATAGAAACAGAGTTAACGTTTCAGGTCGATGACCCTTTGTCAGAACTGGAAAAAGTTGGAGATGGAACAGGTGTTTAAGCAAGTGCAGGGGCAGGGAAAGGGGGGAGGGGAGGAAAGAATAAAAGGGAAGGTCTGTGATAGGATGGAAGGCAGGAGAGATTAAGAGATAAAAGGGATGATGGTGCAAGGCCAAAGGAGATGGTAATGGGACAAGTTAAGAAACAAAAGATGACTCTAGATGAAGTGTAAGTGGCAATGGCAGAATGATCGACAGTCTCACAGTGTCACTCTCCTCACAGCGAGAGAGGACAGACTCACAGTGTGAGATTCCTCACAGCGAGAGCAGAGCAGTCCCGAGCGGCAGCAACTCAACAGAGGCAGTTTTGAAAAAGTGACGTCAGAGTAAAAAAAAGTGACGTCGGCACAAGGGAAGGAGCTGATTGGTGAGTAGCTGGTGAGTGTATTTTGTTAAGTTTTAAGTTTATTTCTGCTGGGTTAGTTCTTAATCTATTAAAGAGGCATGGCAGGGCAGCTCAGTCCCGTGGAGTGCACATCCTGTGCCATGTGGGAAGTCCTGGAAGCTTCGCGTAGCCTGGACGACCACATGTGCGTGAAGTGTCGCCAGCTACAGCAATTCGAGCTCCGGGTTTCAGAGCTTGAGCGGCGGCTGGAGTCACTGCAGTGCATCCGCGAGGCTGAGAGTTACGTGGATAGAACGTTTCTAGAGGTGGTCACCCCGCAGCTTAAGAGTATGCAGGCAGAGAGGAAACGGGTGACCACCTGACAGAAGAGGAGGACTAGGCAGGTAGGGCAGGAGTCCCCGGAGTGCATAGCGTTCTCCAACCAGTATTCTGTTCCAAGGACTGGTGAGGGTGATGGTTCCTCGGGGGAGTGCAGCCAGAGTCAAGTCCACAGCACCACGGGTGGCTCAGCTGCATGGGGGGGGGGGGGGAGGATAAAGAGTGGAAGAGCAACAGTGGTGGGGGATTCGATAGTTAGGGGAGAATACAGTTGTTTCTGTGGCCATATACGCGACTCCAGGATGGTATGTTGCCTCCCTGGTGCCAGGGTAAAGGATGTCACCGAGTGGCTGCAGGACACTCTGAGGCGTGAGGGTGAACAGCCAGAGGTCGTTATCCATATCAGTACCAACGACATAGGCAGAAAGAGGGATGAGGTCCTGCAGGCAGAGTTTAGGGAGCTGGGAGACAGATTAAAAAGCAGGACCTCAAAAGGTAGTAATCTCCAGATTACTCCCGCTGCCACGTGCTCGTGAGTACATGAATAGGAGGATAGAGCAGATGAATGCGTGGCTGGAGAGATGGTGCAGGAGGGAGGGCTTTAGATTCCTGAAGCATTGGGATTGTTTCTGGGGAAGGCGGGACCTGTACAAGCCGGACAGGTTACACCTCAACCGGCTCTGTTGAGGTGTAACCCCTCCAATATTCTCGCGGGGAGTTTTGTTAGTGCTGTTGAGGAGGGTTTAAACTAGCTTGGCAGGGGGATGGGCACCAGCATATAAAAGTAGAAAAGAGGAATAAGGTGCATAAAAGAGTGAGTGTGTTGGATAGTACTAGAGAAGAAAGTACTAGAGGCGGTAGCAGTACCATATTAGATAGGAGCAGACTAAGAAAGACTATGAAAAATTGAAAAATTAGTTTAGAATGCATGTACGTAAACGCACAAAGTGTGGTGAATAAGGTTGGTGAGCTCCAAGCACAATTAGCCGTGTGGCAATATGATGTTGTGGCAATAACGGAAAGGTGGCTTAAAAACGGTGAGGACTGGGCACTTAATATTCAAGGGTACAAGGTGTTCAGAAAAGATAGGGAAGGAAAAAGGGAGGTGGGGTGGCAGTGCTGATTAAGGAAGACACTGAAGTGTTGGAAAGGGAGGATGTTCTTGAGGGGACAAGGACAGAATCCATTTGGTTAGAGTTGAGGAGCAAAAAGGATTTGATCACACTATTGGGGGTATTCTATAGGCCACCATTTAAATAATACTCTGCCTTTCTGTTTTTCTACCGAAGTGGATAGCTTCACATTTATCCACGTTATACTTCATCTGCCATGTATTTGCCCACTCACTCAGTTTCAAGGCGATTTAGACAAGTTGAGTGAGTGGGCAAATACATTGCAGCTGAAGTATAACGTGGATAAATGTGACGTTCTCCACTTCGGTAGGAAAAACAGAAAGGCAGAGTATTACTTAAATGGTGATAGATTGGGAAATGTTGATATACAGAGGGACTTGGGTGTCCTTGTACATTGGTGACTGAAAGCAGACATGCAGGTGCAGCAAGCAGTTAGGAAGACAAATGGTATGTTGGCCTTCATTGCAAGAGGATTTGAGTACAGGAGCAAGGATGTCTTACTAGAGTTATACAGGGCCTTGGTGAGACCACACCTGGAGTACTGTGTGCAGTTTTGGTCTCCTTACCTAAGAAAGGATATACTTGCCATAGAGGGTGTTGTGTATGTAATATGTGTGCTACTTTGAACCTATGGACAGGACTGCACTACTTGTTGGGCGTAGTGATACGCAGTACCACTCCTGGCCATAGGGGTATAAATAGTACTGTGGGTACTGATCCCCCTCAGTTCCCGCCTGTGGGCATGAAGTAAAGACCTATGTATAGTCCCTACCTCCAACCAGTAAAGACCTGTTTGAGTTATACGTTTAAGTCTTTGTGTTAATTGTTCAATACAATACACATACTTAACACTGGCGACGAGTCGGTTCGAACCCTGCGGCAGTTATTCCACAGCGGCTTCGTCCAAAGACAGGACGTTGAAGAGAGGTTCCAATCCTCAACACCCCACTGAAAACTGAAGGGCAGCAGAAATCCTGACAGCTTCCAGCGACTGGAAGCGACAGGCATTAGGACCCTGAAGCCTCCATCAACGACTGAAAACGGGAGGACAGAAGACATCCTGCAGCTTTTTCAACCTCGGTGGTGGGTAAGCCAAGCAGCGTTGGCTGCAAAGACAGGGCTGGGGGAAGTCGGAGGTAGAAGGGCAATCGATCGAAATCCCTGATAAGGGCCGCACTCGGGCTGGAAGGCGCAGCGTCGGCAGACACTGAGGGCGCGAGCGGGTAAGCCAGAGCCCGGGAGGGAGCGAGCAAGAGCCGCCGAGCGGGTGAGCCGGAGGCCGGGAGCCGCTTCAAGCGGGAGGCGCTTAGCGGGCCAGCGATCGCACCGGTGATAAGGGCTGAGAACCGTTTCGGGCGGGCGGTGCACCAGCGATTGCACAGGAGATAAGAGCCGCAGTCGGGCTGAAAGTCAGCGACGAGAAGCGCGGGAAAACCGCCATTGAAGTGGGCGGGGAGAGCGAGAAGCGCGGGAAAGCCGCCATTTTTCGCGGGAAAACCGCTGGGGAAGAAGGCAGAAGCGGGAAAACCGCCATTTTGTGGGCGGAGGACGACGGCAAGAGCGGGAAGCCGCCATCTTGGATAACAGTAAAAAAAAAAAATCTGAGAAATTGCAAATCTGATAAAGTACTACAATGCCTAAACACGGGAATATTAGCAACTTTGATAGTGACATCGAAGATTGGGCCATATATGTTGAACGAGTTAAAAATTATTGTAAGGCCAATAAAATTCGTGAGGCTGATAAAGCACTAACATTATTAAATTTAATGGGTGCGAAGACATACGGGCAATTGAAACACCTGTTATCACCAGATGAACCGGCGGATAAGACGTTCGATGAGATTGTTACTGTCCTGAAAGATCATCTAAACCCCACGCCGCTGATGCTAGCGGAACGATTTAAATTTTACGACAGAAGGCAGCTACAGCATGAAAGCAATGCTGAATATTTGCTGGAATTGCGTAAATTAGCGAAATATTGTCAGTTTGGAACGGGACTGACAGAGGCACTTCGAGACAAATTTGTGTGTGGTTTATTTAAACAGGATACACAAAAGCGACTGCTCGAGGAGAATGAGCTGACGCTTGAGAAGGCGGTCACTATGGCAGCAGCACACGAAGCCGCAGCGAGAGGCACGGCAGTAATGCAGCTACGGTCACCGGAGCTCAGTGCACACAAATTGGGTGTGAGTTCTGGCAAATGTTATCGTTGTGGAAAGACAACGCATGATCAGAACCAGTGTTGGTTTAAAAACCAAGAATGTAGAACTTGTGGTAGGCTTGGACATATAGCTAGAGTATGCAGGTCAGCGAAGAAGACCAGCAACAAGAAGTCACCGCAAGGAAAATACGCAAAGGTACACAAGGTGGCCGAACAGGAGTCCAATTCAGACGCTAGCAGTAATGAACTGGCTAGCTTAAGCTGTAATGAACTGGCTAGCTTAAGAGTACTCAACGCTGGTAAGGGTGCAGACCTCCAGACAATTTGGGTCACTCTTCAGATAGAAGGAGTCCAAGTAAAACTGGAATTGGACACTGGATCGGCATTGACGGTCATAAATAAGAAAGATTACGGAAAGTTATTCCAACATATTCCCCTACAGGATACGGGGATTAGATTGAAAACATACACGGGGCAAAGAGTGTACCCCATCGGGAAAATAGAGGTTGCAGTGGTCCACAAGGGCGAAGACAGTCAAATAATGGACTTATATGTGATATCTGAAGGAGGTCCTCCACTACTAGGACGGGAGTGGATTAGGAAAATGAATATGGACTGGCATTTCCTACAAACAATAACGAGTGAGAACTCGGTGAAGATAGTCGGCCCAGATTCTGGAACGGATGATGGTAAGCCCAACTCAGGTGCAAAAGACAAAGTTTCAGCACAGAATTCCACTGAGCAACAACAACATAGTTTAACTGTGGATTCTGAGTCTGGCAAGTCTACTGATGTGCCCATTTCTGAGGGACACCGGGCTCGAACTCAACTCCATTTCAAACTACAACAGCAATTAGAACAAATGCTTCGCTGTTTTGAGCAAGAGTTGAATGCAACGAAAGAGTTCTTTGATATAGAGTTGGAGAATCTGGAAAGACAACAGAAGCAGCTGATGGAGAAAATGGAGCAGGAGCACACAAAACGTCTGGTGTCAGAGGAGTTAACGGTCAGCCAACTCCTGCATATGCTGAAGGACAGGACTCTGAAATGGGAAAAACTTGAACATGAACTTCAATATTCAAACGAAAGGGGTTCGGAGCTCTCAAAGGTTATTGGAAGAGCTGAGGTGGCAACACAGACTGAGATGACTGCAACAGAGCAGCCCTTGGATGCCAAAAGTACGCTGACGCACGTCAACGTAGAACAACAGACCGCTGAAACAGCTGCTCCGGTAGAGGGATTGCATAGTCCGATCAATCAATCTCCAAAGGAAGTTGAAGTATTAAAATCACAAATGAGGTCACTAGTAAACGACTTGCTGAAAGCCCAGAAAAAGCTGGATGCAGAGGTACACATGAAGAAGTCTCTTCAGGAAAGATGTCTGGATTTGGAACAAGAGCTGGCTAATGTCCAGCTGGGTATGGAGGAAATAGACGACCCTCTCACTGGTCTAGCTCAGGACGACACCAAATATTACGATGTCCTGTCCTGCCCAGCTTGTAACTTCGACTCCCAAAGTGCAGAAATCATGGAGGAGCACCAAAAGTCTACGGAACATCGGGAGAAGCTGGCTCTACGACGGAAACAGGAGGAAGAGAAGGAGGAACTGCGCATGCAGCTGGCGGCTGTGGCAGCTGACAATGGAGCCCAGAGAGTCTCCAAGAAGCAGAAAAGGAAAAGTAAAAACAGAAGATGACCCATCTGAACCATTATCACCTCTACCAGATCACACACGTGGTCCCTCCGAACGGAGCCAATTCAGTTCGGAAGTTCAAACTGTTAAATCCATGGAAGGACTATTGAATGAGTCACTCCAGCAACGTGAACCGACTACACCACAGAGATTGAATCTGTGAACTGTTTTCCGCAGAGACTGAATCTGTGATCTGTTTTGACATGAAGTTATCTATGTTATTCTGTTATGTAAACCTGAAGTTATATATGTATATATGTTATTACGTTATGTTAAATGGGGAGATGACTGTAAAGCTAGGAAGGGAGGAATGTTGTGTATGTAATATGTGTGCTACTTTGAACCTATGGACAGGACTGCACTACTTGTTGGGCGTAGTGATACGCAGTACCACTCCTGGCCATAGGGGTATAAATAGTACTGTGGGTACTGATCCCCCTCAGTTCCCGCCTGTGGGCATGAAGTAAAGACCTATGTATAGTCCCTACCTCCAACCAGTAAAGACCTGTTTGAGTTATACGTTTAAGTCTTTGTGTTAATTGTTCAATACAATACACATACTTAACAGAGGGAATGCAGCGAAGGTTCACCAAACTGATTCCTGGGATGGCAGGACTGTCGTATGAGGAGAGATTGGGTCGACTAGGCCTGTATTCAATAGAGTTTAGAAGAATGAGAGGGGATCTCATTGAAACGTCTAAAATTCTGACAGGGCTAGACAGACTGGATGCAGGGAGGATGTTTCCCCTGGCTGGGGGGTCTAGAACGAGGGGTCACAGTCTCAGAATATGGGGTAGGACATTTAGGACTGAAATGAGGAGAAATTTCTTCCCTCAGAGGGTGGTGAGCCTCTGGAATTCTCTACCACAGAAGGCTGTGGAGGCCAAGTCACTGAATATATTTAAGAAGGAGATAGATAGATTTCTAGACACAAAAGGCATCAAGGGGTATGGGGAGAGAGCGGGAATATGGTACAGTATTGAGATAGAGATTCAGCCATGATCATAGTGAATGGCGGAGCAGGCTCGAAGGGTCGAATGACCGACTCCTGCTCCTATTTTTCTGTTTCTCGAGGAGCAAATCTGCAGGGAAATTGCAGAGATATGCAAGAGCTATAGAGTGGTGATTTTGGGGGACTTTAATTACCCAAATATCGATTGGGATAATGATCGGGTAAAGGGAAAGGAGGGGGAGGAATTTCTGAAATGTGTTCAGGAGTATTTCCTTGACCAATATGTTCTTGGCTCAACTAGGAATGAGGCATTGTTGGATCTGGTGCTGGGGAATGAGGTGGGCCAGGTCGACCAAGTGTCTGTGGGAGAACACGGGTACAAGTGATCATCATAAGATTTTGATTAGCAATAGAGAGGAGCAAGCAACAATCTAGAGTGGAACTTCTAAACTGGAATATGGCTAACTTCAATGGGATGCAAAAGGATCTAGCCAGGGTAAAATGGAACCAAAGACTGACAGGAAAAACTGTAATGGAACAATGGGTGATCTTTATGAGGAGATGTTCCAAGTATAGGCTAGATACATTCCAACAAGAGGGAAGGGTAAGGGAACCAAAGCAAGGGCTCCTTGGATGACGAGGGAGATAGAGAAGACGATGAAACAAAAAAGAGGGTGTATGATGCATGTCAGGTGAATTCTTCAAGGGAGAACCAGGCCAAATACAATAAGTTGAGAGGGGTTGTGAAGATGATAATAAGATTGGCAAAGAGAGAATATGAGAGTAGAATGGCGGTTAACATAAAAGGGAACCCATAAATCTCCTACCGGCATGTAAACAGTAAGTGGGTAGCAAGAGGCGGGGTGGGGCCTATTAGGGACAAAGAAGGTGATATATGCTTCGAGAAGCAGGGCAAGGCTCGAATACTCAATGAGTACTTTGTATCAGTGTTTACTAAGGAGGTGGATGCTTACAAAATATTGGTAGAAGTGGAAAGGGTAGAAGCAATGAAAGGGGTGAAAATTGATAGACAGGATGTACTAGAAAGGCTGGGTATGCTTAGAGAGGACAAGTCACCTGGTCCAGATGGCTTGCATCCCAGGTTGCAAAGGGAATTGGGGGAGGAGATAGCGGAAAGGCTTGCCATAATTTTCCAATCTTCCCTAGATGCGGGGGAAGTGCCGAGGATTGGAAAGTGTCAAATGTGACACCATTAATCAAGAAAGAATGCAAGGACAATCCCAGTAACAACAGGCCGGTCAGTTTAACATCAGTGATGGGTTAAGTTTTAGAAACAATATTCAAAGAAAAAATTAACGGGCACTTGGAGAGGTTTAAGCTAATTAAGGAGAGCCAACAAGGATTTGTAAAAGGCAGATCATGTTTGACTAAGCTAATTGAATTTTTTGATGAAGTAACAGAGAGGATGGATGAAGGGAATGCAATGGATGTTGTCTACATGGATTTTCAGAAGGCGTTTGACAAAGTACCACATAGAAGGTTGGTTAACAGAATTGAGGCTCATGGAATAGGTGGGTCAGTGGCAGCTTGGATAAGGAATTGGCTTAAGGACAGAAAAAAGTGAGTTGTGGTAAATGGCTGTTTTTCAGACTAGAGGATGGTAGACAGTGGTGTTCCCCAAGGGTCAGTGCTGGGGCCACTGCTTTTTTTGATAAATGACCTAGATATTGGAATACAGAGTAGAATTTCTAAATTTGCCGATGACACCAAACTTGGGAGTGTGTCAAAGAGTGAGGATGATATCAATCGACTGCAACAGGACATAGAAAGGCTAACAGAATGGGCAGACAAGTGGCAGATGGAATTTAATACAGAGAAGTGTGAGGCGATGCATTTTGGCAGAAGGAACAGGGAGAGGCAATATACACTTAATGGCACAGTTTTAAAGAGTGTGCAGGGACAGAGGGACCTGGGAGCTAACGTGCATAGGTCCCTGAAGGTGGCAGGACATATTGAGAGAGTGGTTAACAAAGCATATGGGATCTTGGGCTTCAGAAATAGAGGTATTGAGTACAAAAGTAGAGAAGTTATGCTGAACCTTTATAAAGCGCTGGTTAGGCCACAACTGGAGTACTGCGTCTAGTTCTGGTCACCACACTTTAGGAAGGATGTGAAGGCCCTTGAGAGGGTGCAGAGGAGATTTACCAGAATGGTTCTGGGGATGGGGGAATCTTAGCTATAAGGACAGGTTGGAGAAGCTGGATTTGTTTTTATTAGAGCAAAGGAGGTTGAGGGGTGATTTGATGGAGGTGTACAAGATTATGACGGGTTTGGATAGGCTGGATGGGGAAAGGCTGTTCCCATGAGTTGATGGTACAAGGACTAGGGGACACAGATTTAAGGTTTTGGGCAAGAGATACAGGGGGGATGTGAGGGAAAACTTTTTTACGCAGCGAGTGGTGAGGACCTGGAACTCGCTGCCGACGGAAGTTGTGGAAGCGGAGACACTCAATGTTTTCAAGGGGAGACTGGATAGGCACTTGAGGGAAATAAACTTTCTGGGCTACGAGGATAGAGCAGGGGAATGGGACTGACTGGATTGCTCTACAGAGAGCCGGCACGGACTTGATGGGCCGAACGGCCTCCTTCTGTGCCGTTATGACACTAGGACAGACTCACAGTGTGACTCTCCTCACAACGAGAGAGGACAGACTCGCAGTGTCTCTCCTCACAGCACGAGAGGACCAGCTAGGGGAATAAATAGGGTAGATGGAGAGAAACTATATCCACTGGTTGGGGATTCCAGGACTAGGGGGCAGAGTCTAAAAATTAGAGCCAGATCTTTCAGGAGTGAAATTAGGAAACACTTCTCCACACAAAGGGTGGTAGAAGTTTGGAATTCTCTTCTGCAAATGGCAATTGATGCTGGGTCATTTTAAATCTGAGATTGATAGCTTTTTGTTAACCAAAGGTATTAAGGGAAATGGGCCAAAGGCAGGTATATGGAGTTAGATCACAGATCAGCAATGATCTCATCGAATGGCGGAACAGGCTTGAGGGGCTGAATGGCCTCCTCCTCTTCCTTTGTTCACAGTGTGACTTTCCTCGCCAAAGCTCCTTCAACAGCACCTCCCAAACCCGCGACCTCTGCCACTTAGAAGGGCATGGGCAGCAGACGCATGGGAACATCACCACCTACAAGTTCCCCTCCAAGCCACACACCATCCTGACTTGGACCTGTATCGCCGTTCCTTCACTGTCGCTGGGCCAAAATCCTGGAACTCCCTTCCTAACAGCATTGTGGGTGTACCTACACCATATGGACTGCAGCGGTTCAAGGCGGCGGCTCACCACCATCTTCTCAAGGGCAATTAGGGATAGGCACTAAATACAGGCCTAGCCAGCGACGCCCACATCCCATCAATGAATAAAAAAAGAGGACAGACTCACAGTGTGACTCTCCTCACTTATTTTGAGTTGAATTTTTAAAGCTCCTTTGAGGGAAACAGAGTGAAAGAGAGGAGAGGAGATGGAGGGTTGGAGTGATGTAGGGTGAAGATGAGGAGATCTCTGGTCTCTCACGGAACGGGCTCGAGGGGATAAATGGCCTCCTTGTGTTCCTATGTTCATGGTAGGGCAAGTGGGAGCCTTAATCTTGTGTAATAACCTTTTATGTGGCACCTTATTGAATGCCTATAAGATAAGAGCTCACGGAGTTGGGGGTAATATATTAGCATGGATAGAAAATTGGCTAACTAACAGAAAGCAGAGAGTCGGGATAAATGGGTCATTTTCTGGTTGGCAAACTGTAACTAGTGCGGTGCCACAAGGATCGGTGCTGGGGCCTCAACTATTTACTGTAAAGTCTGTGGGTTGTGCAGTTAATAAATACACAGACTTCAGAAGTAACAAACAAAACAGGTCTTTACTATTCGAAGGTCCGGGCGAATCTGCCCCAGCAATCATGCCACAACACTTATATACTGGTGTGGTCACTATCGGTATTACAGTATACAGAAGCCAAACAAATAGTGCCACACCTAAAGTAGTTCCCTTAAAGGTGAACGGTTACATTCAATAGTTCCCTTAAAGATAGACGGGTACATACACTGCATTTACAATCTACATTAATGACTTGGGTGAAGGGATCGAGTGTAATGCAGCCAAGTTTGCAGATGATACAAAGATGGGTGGGAAAGCAAGTTGTGCAGAGGAATCAATGAATCTGCAAAGGGATATAGACAGGCTAGGCGAGTAGGCAAACATTTGGCAGATGGAGTATATTTGTGGGAAAGTGCAAGGTTATCCACTTTGGCAGGAAAAATAAAAAAAACAAACGATTATTTAAATGGAGAGAGATTACAAAATGCTACAGATCAGAGGGACCTGGGGGTCCTTGTGCATGAAACACAAAAAGTTAGCATGCAAGTACAACAAGTAATCAAAAAGGCAAATGGAATGTTGGCCTTTATTTCAAGGGGGTTGGAGTATAAAAGCAGGGAAGTCCTGCTACAACTGTACAAGGTATTGTTAAGACCACACCTTGAGTACTGCGTACAGTTTTGGTCTCCTTATTTAAGGAAGGATATACTTGCATTGGAGGCAGTTCAGAGACGATTCACTAGGTTAATTCCAGAGATGAGGGGTTTGACTTATGAGGAAAGGTTGAGCAGGCTGGGCCTATACTCATTGGAATTTAGAAGAATGAGAGGTGATCTTATCGAAACATATAAGATACCGAGGGGGCTCGACAGGGTAGATGCAGAGAGGATGTTTCCCCTCATAGGGAAATCTAGAACTCAGGGGCACAGTCTCAGAATAAAGGGTCGCCTGTTTAGAACTGAGATGAGGAGGAACTTCTTCTCTCAGAGGGTCGTAAATTTGTGGAATTCTCTGCCCCAGAGAGCTGTGGAGGCTGGGTCATTAAATACATTTAAGTGGAGATAGACAAATTTTTGCAAGATAAGGGAGCAAAGGGTTATGGGGAGCGGGCTGGGAAGTGGCTTTGAGCCCTAGATCAGCCATGATCTTATTGAATGGCGGAGCAGGCTCGAGGAGTGGCCTATTCCTGCTCCTATTTCTTATGTTCTTATGTTTTGGAAATCCAAATATACTACATCCACTGGTTCCCCTTTATCTACCCTGCTAGTTACATCCTCAAAAAACTCTATTAATTTGCCAAACACGATTTCCCTTTCATAAAACCATGTTGCCTAATCATGTTATGATTTTCTAAGTGCCCTGATACCACTTCCTTAACAATGGATTCCAGCATTTTCCCGATGACTAATGTCAGGCTAACTGGGCTGTAGTTCCCTGTTTTCTCTCTCCCTCCTTTCTTGAATAGACCTTCCAATCCGCTGGGACCATTTTAGAATCTAGGGAATTTTGGAAGATCAAAACCAATGCATCCACTATCTCTTCTGTCACCTCTTTTAGAACGCAAGGATGTAGACCGTCAGGTTCAGGGGATTTGTTGGCTTTTAGTCCCATTCGTTTCTCTAGTACTTTTTCTCTACTTATATTAATAATAACGTTAAGATCCTCACCCTCATTAGACCCTCGATTCCCCACCATTTTTGGTATACTTTTTGTGTCTTCTACTGTGAAGACAGATACAAAATATTTGTTTAACGTTTCTGCCATTTCCTTACTCCCCATAATAATTTCTCCTGTCTCAGCCTCTAAGAGACCAATGTTTACTTTTGCTACTCTCTTCCTTTTTACATACTTGTAGAAGCTCTTACAATCTGCTTTTATATTTCTTGCTAGTTTTCTTTCATATTCTATTTTTTCCCTTATCAATTTTCTGGTCATCCTTTGCTGGTTTCTATGAAATTAAATTATCAAGGAACACAAAACAAAATAGTAAAATATTGGCTACAGGCACATAAATAAAAAAGGAAAGTTGTGATGGAAATAGGGCCACTAAGGGATGGACAGGATAAAATCA
Organism: Somniosus microcephalus; assembly: GCF_052327205.1. Classification (NCBI taxonomy): domain Eukaryota; kingdom Metazoa; phylum Chordata; class Chondrichthyes; order Squaliformes; family Somniosidae; genus Somniosus; species Somniosus microcephalus. Next base: position 198,339,813 of record NC_140999.1, on the reverse strand, counting down.
GAGGCAGCAATAGAGAAATGGCAGCAATATTAATTATTTTGCTTCAGTATTTACCAGGAAGACAGATCAGGTGGACATGACTTCAGAAGATGAGATTAGAAATGATATTACCGCATTTAAAATAAAGGAGGAATATTAAATAAAATAATCAAACTCAGAGGATAAAACCTCTGGTCCAGACGGATTACAGCCACACATTTTAAAAGAATCTAGGGAAGAGATAGCTGAGGCACTATTACAGATATTTAATAATTTGTTGGAAAAAGGTTTAGTGCCAGAGGACTGGCGGATAGCTAACGTAATACCTATATTTAAGAAGGGAGATAGAACATGTCCAGGGAACTATAGACCAGTCAGTTTAACATCTGTAGTAGGGAAAATCATGGAATCTCTACTAAACGAAAAAAGGGAAAAACATCTAGAAATCAAAAATGTAATAATGAATAGTCAGCATGGATTTCAAAAGTGAAAGTCTTGCTTGACCAACTTCATTGAATTCTTTGAAGAGGTAAGAGAGAGAGAAGACAAGGATAATGTAGTAGATGTACTTTATCTAGATTTCCAAAAGGCCTTCGATAAGTTGCCACATAATAGATTAATGAATAAGGTCAAAGAATGCAGAGTCAGGGGACAAGTAGTAAAATGGATAGCTAGCTGGTTTCAAGACAGAAAGCAGAGAGTAGGGGTAAAAGGTAGCTATTCAGAGTGGCAGAAGGTGGAAATTGGGTTCCCACAAGGATCAGTGCTGGGACCACTGTTGTTCACAGTTTATATTAACAATTTAGACTTTGGATCAAAAACACAATTTCTAAATTTGCGGATGACACCAAATTTGCAGGGGGGGGGTAGTCAATATTGAGGAGGATGGCAACAAATTACAAGACAACGTTAATAAACTTGCAGAATGGATAATATAATTGACAAATATAATTGACAAATGAATTTCAACACAGTTAAGTTTGAGATATTACATTTTGGTAAGAAAAATAAGGTGGCCACATATTACTTGGAAAAAGCAGGGACCGGGTACTGAATTTGGATGATCAGCCATGATCTCATTAAATGGCGGAACAGGCTCGAGGGGCCGAATGGCCTACTCCTGCTCCTATCTTCTATGTTTCTATAAGAATTTAAATGGAGTAGAGAAACAAAGGTATCTCGGAGTACAAATACACAAATCACTAAAAGTAGCGACACAGGTTAATAAGGCCATAAACAAAACAAACCAAGCACTAGGGTTTATTTCTAGAGGGATAGAATTGAAAAGTAAAGTAGAGAAGTTATGCTAAACCTGTATCAAACCTTGGTTGGACCACACTTGGAGTACTGTGTACAGTTCTGGTCGCCATATTATAAAAAGGATAGAGGCACTGGAGAGGGTGTAGAGAAAATTTACAAGGATACCAGAAATGCGAGGGTATACATATCTGGAATGGATGAACAGGTTGGGTCTCTTTTCTCTTGAAAAGAGAAGGCTGAAGGGTGACCTAATAGAGGTCTTTAAAATTATGAAAGGTTTTGATAGAGTGGATACAGAGAGAATGTTTCCACGTGTGGGGAAGAGCATAACTAGAGGCCATCAATATAAGATAGTCACCAAGAAATCAAATAGAGAATTCAGGAGAAACTTCTTTACCTGGGGAGTGGTGAGAATGTGGAACTCGCTACCACAGGGAGTGGTTGAAGCAAATAGTATGGATGCATTTAAGGGGAGGCTAGACAAGCATATGAGGGAGAAGGGAGGAAAGATGGGAGGAGGCTCGAGTGGAGCATAAACACGGCATGGACTGGTTGGGCCGAATGGCCTGTTTTGTGCCGTATATCCTGTGTAATCCTTTTCTTTTGATCTTCGGTCTGGTTTATTGTTTTCCAGTGTGAAAAATAAAAGCGCAACGACAGAATGATACACTGCAGCAACTGCACAGTAAATATGAAAACAATGGCTGTCAGTTACTGTGAGCAAACTGTAAACATAGAAACATAGAAGATAGGAGCAGGAGTAGGCCATTCGGCCCTTCGAGCCTGCTCCGCCATTCAACGAGATCATGGCTGATCATCCAAACCCTAGCACCCGGTCCCTACACCGACAGCCATCCCACCCAAGCCCTATCCCAGTAACCCCACGTATTTAATCCCCCTAACACTAAGGGCCAATTTTTATCATGGCCAATCAACCTAACCCGCACATCTTTGGACTGTGGGAGGAAACCGGAGCACCCGGAGGAAACCCACGCAAACACGGGGAGAATGTGCAAACTCCACACAGTCACCCGAGGCCAGATTTGAACCTGGGTCCCTGGCGCTGTGAGGCAACAGTGCTAACCACTATGCCACCGTGCTGCTAAAGGTAAAGGAGACTCTAGCTTCAATCCCTGCTCTGTGCCCAGTTTGTTAACTACAGGCAGCAGTGATAGTGATGCGGAGACTGAGGACATAACATTACCCAGGACCCTGCTGTGTTTGGCTAGATGTGGGCTGATGCTGCTCATGGCCAAATAGCCGCGTGTGAAGTGACACTTGGAGACTGACTCGCCAGTGAATTACCCAGGGCAGGAAAACGCCTCAAAGGTTGATTTAGCTTCACCACCCACCAAATCCTGCACAATGTCTATAATAACGTACTTTTCACAAGCTCCTTGTGTTAACCAGATGTGTGATTTGAAGAGCAGGACCTCGCCACCCAGCACTGGATCAGTCTGCCCCCTTCCTCCAGATACATCAGAGCCTTTCGCTCCCCAATAAACAATCGCACTGCCCACAAAAGATCATGAAAAACCAGCCAGCGGCAGGTCCTTACCTCGGAATGTGATCTGAATGTGTCTGTCATACTCGCCGCTCAGGTTACAAACCTTCTTCAGGATCACAGTCAGAGACATTGTCGGGCTTCCAACTGCGCCGCAGACTTTTTAAAGTTATTTCCTTCCCAAAGTGCAGTTATTGATCTTCCATCCTCGGTTCGTGTGGCTGAATCGTATCCCAGACCCCGGGAGCTGCGATCTGCGATCTGCTTGGGTTGGAAGCTGTTGCCTGACTGGACGGGACAACTTGCTCAATCAGTCAAAACACCCACACCCAATTCACCAACTTCAGAAACAAACTTGTGGCGTTTCCGCTCTCCATCCAGAAGTGGAGAAATATTAACAAGGTAAATGAATACAGTTAAATAAAGACATCTTAAACTGTCATTCTTTCACATACCAAAACCACCTACAGAAATAATTCTCAGGTTTCAAAGCATCATTAACTTTTCATTCAATTACTTGAAACCACCTGACCAGTAATTATACTCAGTCCTCTCCCATCTAACTTCGTTTCCTTGTTCCCAAAATATACCGCGAATGTGGCCCAGCCCAGCCCTACTCAGTGTTCCTGAATGCGAACTCCACTCGGTAAATAATCAGCAAGCTCAGTAAAGAATGTTAGAATGTTTATCACATTTCACCTATTCTTGCTACAGAAATAACAAGAACTATTAAGGTGGCGGATTCCTTTATCTCCATACCTACTTTATATTGTAACAGCCATTTAGGAAAGGATCGAGATGAATAGGATAGATTGGGTTTTACACAACTGGCCTTTCCCCTCTGGCAGGGAGATTTAATTCCAACCTGGGTTGCTGGGACCAGTCCGGTTGGGTCTGGGGTCCTGTGAGTTTGCTGCCGTTTCCACCATGCCTATGGGACTGCTCCGTGAAAACCCCTAATGTGATACAATCTGGTACCAAAAATAAGAGTGCATGGAATTGGAGGCAACTTTTTTTGGGTGCACTGCACTTTTAAGGGGCTTGCGTGGCCCATTCACAGTTTTGCACATGTGTGAAACTTAACATTGGAAAAGCCCAGGGGACTGGCAGACAGCAGCACCATGCAGCTTAGAGGTGTCCCCCCAGGGTAGAATTCTAAAGGGGGTGTATGAACAGAGAGACCTGGGGGTATGTGTGCACAAATCGTTGAAGGTGGCAGGGCAGGTTGAGAAAGCGGTTAAAAAAGCATACGGGATCATGGGCTTCATAAATAGAGGCATTGAGTACAAAAGCTAGGAAATTATGATGAACCTGCATAAAACACTGGTTCGACCTCAACTGGAGTATTGTGTCCAATTCTGGGCACTGCACTTAAGGAAGGATGTGAAGGCCTTAGAGAGGGTGCAGAAAAGATTTACGAGAATGGTTCCAGGAATGAGGGACTTCAGTTACGTGGATAGACTGGAGAAGCTGCAGTTGTTCTCCTTAGAGCAGAGAAGGTTGAGAGATTTGATAGAGGTGTTCAAAATCATGAGGGGTCTAGACAGAGTAGATAGAGAGAAACTGTTCCCATTGGCGGAAGGGTCGAGAACCAAAGGACACAGATTTAAGGTGATTGGCAAAAGAACCAAAGGTGACGTAAGAAAAAAATATTTTACACAGCGAGTGGTTAGGATCTGGAATGCACTGCCTGAAAGGGTGGCGGAGGCAGATTCAATCGTGGTTTTCAGAAGGGAATTGGATAAGTACCTGAGGGGAAAGAATTTGCAGGGCTACGGAGAAAGGGTGGGGGAGTGGGACTGGCTGAAGTGCTCTTGCAGAGAGCCGGCATAGGCTCGACGGGCCAAATGGCCGCCTTCTGTGCTGTAACCATTCTATGATTCTATCTGTACTGGGGCCTCAGCTTTTCACTATATTTATCAATGACTTGGGTAAAGGAATAGAGAGCTGTATATCTAAGTTTGCTGACGACACTAAGTTAGGTGGCACCGTAAATAGTGCAGACGGGAGCAGGAAGTTGCAAAGGGACATTGATAGATTCAGTGAGTGGGCAAAACTGTGGCAGATGGAGTTTAATGTGTTTTAGTGATATTGGTTGAGGGATAAATATTAGCCAGGACACTGGGGAGAACTCCCCTGCTTTTCTTTGAAATAGTGCCCTATAAATGCAAGTCTTTCTTTCTTTCTTTCAATATTTGGTCATCTATCTCACTGTTGCTTGTGTGTGTAAATGAGCTGCTGTGCTTTCCCATACAACAACTGCATTTCGGGGAGTACATCGTTGGCTGTCAAGCATTTTGAGGAGGTGAGAGGCGCTATATAAATGCAAGTCTTTTCGTAAATATATTTGCTTTTATACATACTGGTGAATGGCACATGTGTATCAATTCTTTGTATCCATCGAATATAAAATGATTTCACCAAAAATAGTCCGTGAGGCTTTTATTTCGATCACTGAATCTCTGCAGAAGGTCAGCTTTTGACATTAAACCACAATAGCATCAACAACTCATCAAAGGGAAAGATGTTTCAATTAAAGGATCGCTCTGTAACTCCATTTAAACATCTGACGTTCAAAGGTTTTCTAATAATAACGAGGGAAGCAGCCGGAATGAAGTGGCGGGTGTGGAACAGATCAGCGTTTAAACAGGTTCTCCTCCCGCATTTTCCCAGTTTGATGGACGGTTACAACATGCAGCTCTTGTGTTTGACAGGCTCAGTGTTGTAGACAGGTTGGGTGATTGGGCAGATGCATGGCAGATGCAGTATAATGTGGATAAATGCGAGGTTATCCACTTCGGTGGCAAAAACAGGAAGGCAGTTTATTATCTGAACGGCAATAGATTGGGAGAAGGGGAAGTGCAACGAGACCTGGGTGTCCTCGTGCACCAGTCGCTGAAGGTAAGCATGCAGGTGCAGCAGGTGGTTAAGAAGGCAAATGGTATGTTGGCCTTCATAGCGAGAGGATTCGAGTACAGGAGCAAGGATGTCTTGCTGCAGTTGTACAGGGCTTTGGTGAGACCACACCTTGAGTATTGTGTGCAGTTTTGGTCGCCTTATCTGAGGAAGGATGTTCTTGCCACGGAGAGAGTGGAGAGCAAAGATTCACCAGACTGATACCTGGGATGGCAGGAATGACGTATGAGGAGAGATTGGGTTGATTGGGCTTATATTCACTGGAGTTTAGAAGAATGAGAGGGGATCTCATTGAAACTTATAAAATTCTAACAGGACTTGACAGACTAGATGCAGGAAGGATGTTCCCGATGGTCGGGGAGTCCAGAACCAGGGGTCACAGTCTAAGGATAAGGGGTAAGCCATTTAGGACTGAGATGAGGAGGAATTTATTCACCCAGAGAGTGGTGAACCTGTGGAATTCACTACCACAGAAGGCAGTTGAGGCCAGTTCATTAAATATATTCAAGAAGGAGTTAGATATATTTCTTAAGGTTAAAGGGATCAAGGGATATGGGGAGAAAGCAGGGACAGGGTACTGAATTTGGATGATCAGCCATGATCTGATTGAATGGCGGAGCGGGCTCGAGGGGCCGAATGGCCTACTCCTGCTCCTATCTTCTATGTTTCTATGTAATGTGGGAAAGTGTGAGGTCATCCACTTTAGACCTAAGAAAGAGATCAGAGTATTTTCTAAATGGTGAGAAGCTGGGAGCAGAGATTTAGGGTCCAAGTACATAAATCACTAAAAGCTAGTGGACAGGTACAAAAAATAATTTAAAAGGCTAATGGAATGTTGGCCTTTTTCTCGAGGGCTGGAATCCAAAGGGGAGGAAGTGATGCTTCAGTTGGACAGAGCTCTGGTTAGATTCCATCTGGAGTCACTGCGTTCAGTTCCGGGCCCTGCCCCGGATATATCGGCCTTGGAGGGGGAGCAGCGCAGATTCACCAGAATGATACCGGGGCTAAAAGGGTTAAATTATGAGGACAGGGGTTGCACAGACTAGACTTGTATTCTTTTGAGTATCGAAGATTAAGGGGTGATCTAATTGAGGTGTTTAAGATAATTAAAGGATCCGATGGGTCGAGAGAGAGAAACTATTTCCTCTGGTGGGGGGGAGTCCAGAACAAGGTGGTGGGGGGAGTCCAGAACAAGGGGGCATAACCTCAAAATTAGAGCCAGGCCGTTCAGGGGTGATGTCAGGAAGCACATCTTCACACAAAGGGTGGTGGAAATCTGGAACTCTCTCCCCCAAAATGCTGCTGAGGCTGGGGGGCAATTGGAAATTTCAAAACTGAGATTGATAGATTGTTGTGAAGTAAGGGTATTAAGGGTTACGGAATCAAGACGGGTAGATGGAGTTAAGTTACAGATCAGCCATGATCTCACTGAATGACGGAACAGGCTCGAGGAGCTGCATAGCCTCCTCCTTTTCCTATACCAGAGGCTCCTGCAAGGTTAGGCCATGGCACAGTGGGTAACCCCAGACAAACCCACACTGTACCTGGATACAAAGGCTGCGATTTTCTCATGTCTCATAGAGCCAGGTCAGAGGTTAAAGTGCAGTTGATTGACAGCAGGTCCCGATCCCACCGTCAACCCGCCTTCAAACAGCTTTCCCAAGTGTCGGGTCCCCGATTTGCGAATGGACCCGACACCTAGCAGCTGGAAGCGGATTAAAGGTTATTACCTGCCTATTAACAGGTACTTGCCAGTAGTTGCCAGCCTATTTTTGGATTTTCCCGCTTCTGGGTCAGCTTTCCAGACGTCCGGACACCACGCCAGGTAAGTGTAGCGTGTTGTGAGTCTGGTGTAATGTTTGTGGAATGATGACAGCTGCAGAAGTGGTGTGAAGGATCCAATGTTGCACATGGAAACATAGAAGGTAGGAGCAGGAGTCGGCCATTCGGCCCCTCGAGCCTGCTCCGCCATTTAATGAGATCATGGCTGATCAACCAAATTCAGTACCCTGTCCCTGCCTTCTCCCCATATCCCTTGATCCCTTTAGCCTTAAGAAACATATCTAACTCCTTCTTGAATATATTTAATGAATTGACCTCAACTGTCTTCTGTGGTAGAGAATTCCACAGGTTCACCACTCTCTGGGTGAAGAAATTCCTCCTCATCTCAGTCCTAAATGGCTTACTCCTTATCCTTAGACATTGACCCCTGGTTCTGGACTCCCCTGCCATCGGGAACATCCTTCCCGCATCTAGTCTGTCTAGTCCTGTTAGCATTTTCTAAGTTTCAATGAGATCTCCTCTCATTCTTCTAAACTCTAGTGAATATAAGCCCAATCGACCCAATCTCTCTTCATACGTCATTCCTGCCATCCCAGGTATCAGTCTGGTGAGTTTCAGAGGAAAGAAAATGTTGGTTACTTCATTTTAAAAACATTTACAGATTTCTTTAGCTTACGAGTTTTTAAATCCATGTCCAGTGCCACCTCATTGGGAGACCCTCTCTCACCAGTGACAGATCGCTTCTGTCACCTCACCTGCATCTGCCATCTATTCCAGCCTGTGGAGGGAGTCATTGGAGAGCCTGGGTGTAAGAGGTCACCTTTGTGCAGTGGTTGTCAATGTTTGCAGCACCTCAATGCTGTCAAACACTGAGAAATCAACTGTCAAAATAAAATTGTGCGTGGTCCCTTTAAGGAAACCAGCAGATGACGTGTCATCAAATGACGTCATCAGACCCACTTTCCTGTTAATTGGCCGGCAAGCCCACGGGGCGTGGCTTAACAAGGTCAATCAAGGCAAAATCACGTCTGTGGAGCGGGTGCAGCTGGGGGCGGGATTGGAAGGCGGAAACCACCTGACACGCACACAACCCGCCTCCATTAATAAAATCGCGGCCAAAGAGTGGGACAGTGACTACAGTACTGACATCCCTTTCATTACATATTTAATAGTTTGTGTGGTTAATTAAGAAGTGGTGAGGAGCAACCAGTCACCAACAGTGATTCCCCATCCTGTTCAGCTGTCTATGGTTCCTGTAGTGTATGTACCTTTTAAGGGAAGAACTACTTTTTACAGCTCCTGTATACTGTAGTACCGGCAGTGACCACACCTGTATATAAACCCCGAGTAGGGATCTGTACTGTTGGTTTTTAGAGTAACCCTCATCCAGTAAACACCTGTTGATTGTTCCTCTGCAGTCTCTGTCTATTGATTGAAGGACACACTACATAAAGATACCCGGATTTAACATTGGCGACGAGTCGATTCGAACCTACCTGCAACTCTGCAGAAGGCGGCCGATTCCACCAGCACGGGCGTCGACCATCCGGCGGAAACTCCAGCGAGACAGGCTGACAGCAGATACGGCGCAGACCCTTCCCGGACGGCTGCGGCTGGAGCCGACCGACGGCACAGGGGAAGGCCGAGCAGCATCGACGGTGTAAGAGAGAGGGTAAAGCGCAGCCGGGGTTGAAGACCGAGCGGTGTCGACGGGAAAAAAAGAGAGGGTAGAGCGCACGGGGCGCAGCCGGGGTTCAGGACCGAGCGGCGTCAACGAGAGAGGCGCGCAGGAAAACGCGCAGAGCGCAGCCGGTGTTCAAGGGCTGAGCAGCGTCCGCGGGGGGAAGGAAAGCGCGGGAGACGCCATTTGAGCCGCAGCGGAGAAGGGAGAGCGCGGGAGACGCCATTTTTGAGCCACAGCGGAGAAGGGAGAGCGCGGGAGACGCCATTTTTGAGCCGCAGCGGAGAAGAGAGGAAAGCGCGGGAGACGCCATTTTGAGCCAGCAGAGAAGAAGGGAGAGCGCGGGAGATGCCATTTTTAGCCAGTCTAACCATACCCAGGGATGCCGAAGAGTGGCAGTGTCACAACATTCGACAATGAAGTCGAAGATTGGGCGACATATGTAGAACGCATAGAAGTGTACTGCAAGGTGAATGAAGTGCCAGATGCCAGGAAAGCACTGGTATTGTTGAATTCAATGGGTGCAAAAACGTATGGCTTACTGTGAAACCTAGTAACCCCAGAGAAGCCAGTGGAAAAGGATTTTGAAAGCATAGTGGCAATCCTACAGGACCACTTAAACCCCACACCGCTGCTGATAGCAGAAAGATTTAAGTTCCACAAAAGGAACCAGCATAAAGACGAAAGTAATGCTGAGTATTTAACGGAACTGCGCAAGCTATCGAAACACTGCCAGTTTGGAACGGGACTAGCAGATACTTTAAGGGACAAGTTTGTGTGTGGGCTTCAAAGTGAAGGAACCCAGAAACGGCTTCTATCAGAAAAGGATCTTACGCTGGACACGGCTTTCAGCATAGCAGTATCACACGAAGCAGCCGCACGGAGCGCTGCAGAGATACAACGGAGACCGCAAGAATATGGCACAAATGAAATGTCATATGGAGCAGTGAAGTGTTATCGCTGCGGCAGAACAACACACGACCATAAGGATTGTTGGTTCAAGGACCAAGTGTGAAGGCAGTGTGGAAAAGTAGGACACATAGCAAGAGTCTGCAGGTCGGGAAAGAAAACCAGCAGCAAGAAATCTCCACAGGAGAAGTACAAAAAGGTACATAAGGTGACGGAGAGTAGTTCAGACGAACAGAAAAGTGATAGAGACTCCAGAAGCAAGGAGCTGGGTTGTCTGAAACTACATAATGTAATCAAAATGGAGGATCACCAAACTATCTGGGTCACACTCAAGATAGACGGAGTCCAAGTGAAAATGGAATTGGACACAGGATCAGCCCTAACAGTCATAAACCGAAGCGATGCTGAGAGGCTCGTGGATAGCACGTTTAGCGAGTTGTTCACGCCTCAGGGCAGGGCAGCACAGGGGGTGACCATCAGGCGGAGCAACAAAGGCAGGCAGGTAGTGCAGGGAACCCCTGCGGGCATCCCCCTTTCAAACAAGTATACCGCTTTGGATACTGTTGAGGGGGATGACTCACCAGGGGAAGGCAGCAGCAGCCAACTTCCTGGCACTGGGGGTGCTCCTGCTGCCCAGGAAGGGGGGAAAAAGAGTGGGAGAGCAATAGTGGTAGGGGATTCTATAGTAAGGGGAACAGATAGGCGTTTCTGTGGCCGTAGACGTGAATCCAGGATGGTTTGTTGCCTCCCTGGTGCCAGGGTCAAGGATGTCACTGAGCGGCTGCAGGGCATTCTGGAGGGGGAGGGTGAACAGCCAATGGTCATGGTCCACATTGGTACCAACGACATAGGTAAAAAGAGGGATGAGGTCCTGCATCAAGAATTTAGGGAGCTAGGTAACAGATTAAAGAGCAGGACCTCAAAGGTTGTAATCTCTGGATTACTCCCAGTGCCACGTGCTAGTAAGTATAGGAATGGGAGGATAGAGCAGATGAATGCGTGGCTAAAGAGTTGGTGTAGGGGGGAGGGTTTTACTTTCCTGGATCACTGGGCCTGCTTCTGGGAAAGGTGGGACTTGTACAAGTCGGACGGGTTGCACCTGAACCAGAGCGGGACAAATATCCTTGCGGGGAGGTTTGCTAGCACTGTTGGGGGGGGTTTAAACTAACTTGGCAGGGGGATGGGATACAGAGGGGAGCTGAAATAGGGGGGGATGTGCTGCCAATTATAGAGAAAAAAACAAGTCAGCTTGGTAGACAGGGCAAATATATAAGGGCAAGGCTGGATGGCATCTATTTTAATGCAAGGAGTCTTGCAAATAAGGTGGATGAACTGAAGGTGTTGATAAACACATGGGAGTATGATATTGTTGCTATCACGGAGACATGGTTGAGGGAAGGGCAAGACTGGCAGCTCAATATTCCGGGGTACAGAATCTTCAGGCGAGACAGAGGGGGGGGTATAAGAGGAGGGGGTGTCGCAATATTAATTAAGGAGTCAATTACTGCAGTAAGGAGGGATGATATATTAGCAGGGTCCTCTAATGAGGCCATATGGGTGGAGCTTAAAAACAAAAAGGGGGCAAGCACTTTGCTGGGAGTGTACTATAGGCCTCCAAACAGTCAGGGGGAGATAGAGGAACAGATATGTAGGCAAATCTCAGAGAAATGTGCAAATAATAGGGTAATAATAATGGGGGATTTCAACTTCCCCAATATTAACTGGGATAGTCAGAGTGTGAAAGGCTCAGAGGGTGTAGAATTCTTAAAGTGCATCCAGGAGAGCTTTTTGAGCCAGCATGTAGAAAGTCCTACAAGAGAGGGGGCGGTACTGGACCTAATTCTAGGGAATGTGGCCGGCCAAGTGGAAAAAGTGCTAGTAGGTGAGCACTTTGGTGATAGTGACCATAATATGGTAAGATTTAAGGTGGCCATGGAAAAGGACAGGGATGGGCCGGAAATAAAGGTTCTAAATTGGGGGAAGGCCGATTTTAATAGGATAAGGCAGGATCTGGCCAAAATGGACTGGGATCAGCTACTTGTAGGAAAATCCGCATCGGAGCAATGGGAGGCTTTCAGAAGGGAGATTGAGATCATACAATGGCAACATGTTCCCGTAAAGGTCAAGGGTGGTTCCAAAAACCACAGGGAACCTTGGATGTCAGGGGATATACGAGAATGGATTAGGAAAAAAAGGAGGGCTTTTGGTAGATACAAAAGGCTAAAGACGGAGGAAGCCCTAGAGGAGTACAAAAAGTGCAGGGGGATACTTAAAAAAGAAATTAGGAGATCAAGGAGGGGCCATGAAATAACACTGGCGAGCAAAATAAAGGAAAATCCGAAGATCTTTTATAAGTATATTAAGGGTAAGAGGATAACTAGGGAAAAAATAGGGCCCATTAGGGACAAAAGTGGCAATCTGTGTGTGGAGCCGGAAGATGTAGGAGGGGTTCTAAATGAATTTTTTGCATCTGTTTTCACTATGGAGAAGGACGATGTAGACATAGAAATAGGGCGGGGGGACTGTGATATGCTCGAACATATTAACATCGAGAGGGAGGAGGTATTGGCGGTTTTAGCTGGCCTAAAAATGGATAAATCCCCAGGCCCGGATGAAATGTATCCCAGGCTGCTGTGTGAGGCAAAGGAGGAGATTGCGGGGGCTCTAACACATATATTCAGGACCTCTCTGGCCACAGGGGATGTGCCAGAGGACTGGAGAACCGCTAATGTAGTACCATTATTCAAGAAGGGTAGTAGGGAAAAACCGGGGAACTACAGGCCAGTGAGCCTAACATCAGTGGTAGGAAAATTATTGGAAAAAATCCTGAGGGACAAAATTTGTCTCCACTTGGAGAGGCAAGGATTAATCAGGGATAGTCAACATGGCTTTGTCAAGGGAAGATCATGTCTGACTAATTTGATTGAATTTTTTGAGGGGGTGACTAGGTGTGTGGATGAGGGTAACGCAGTGGATGTGGTATACATGGATTTCAGTAAGGCCTTCGATAAAGTCCCGCACAGGAGACTGGTCAAGAAGGTAAGAGCCCATGGAATCCAGGGTGCCTTGGCACATTGGATACAAAACTGGCTTAGTGGCAGAAGGCAGAGGGTGATGGTCGAAGGTTGTTTTTGTGACTGGAAGCCTGTGGCCAGTGGGGTACCACAGGGATCGGTGCTGGGTCCCTTGCTGTTTGTGGTCTACATTAATGACTTGGATATGAATGTAAAGGGTATGATCAGTAAGTTCGCGGATGATACAAAAATTGGTAGGGTGGTAAATAGCGAGGAGGGTAGCCTCAGTCTGCAGGACGATATAGATGGGTTGGTCAGATGGGCGGAACAGTGGCAAATGGAATTTAACCCGGAAAAGTGCGAGGTGATGCACTTTGGGGGGACTAACAAGGCAAAGGAATACACAATGAATGGAAAGACCCTAGGCAAGACGGAGGGTCAGAGGGATCTGGGTGTGCAAGTACACAGATCCCTGAAGGTGGCGGAACAGGTGGATAAGGTGGTAAAAAAGGCATATGGGATACTTGCCTTCATTAGCCGAGGCATTGAATATAAGAGCAAGGAGGTTATGATGGAGCTGTATAAAACACTGGTTAGGCCACAGCTGGAATATTGTGTGCAGTTCTGGTCGCCACACTACAGGAAGGATGTGATCGCGTTAGAGAGGGTGCAGAGGAGGTTCACCAGGATGTTACCAGGGCTGGAGCGCTTCAGCTATGAAGAGAGACTGGGCAGGTTGGGTTTGTTTTCCTTGGAGCTGAGGAGGCTGAGGGGGGACATGATTGAGGTGTACAAAATTATGAGGGGCATAGATAGGATGGATGCTGAGGAGCTTTTTCCCTTAGTAGAGGGGTCAATAACTAGGGGGCATAGAGTCAAGGTAAAGGGCGGGAGGTTTAGAGGGGATTTGAGAAAGAACTTTTTCACCCAGAGGGTGGTTGGAGTCTGGAACTCACTGCCTGAAAGGGTTGTGGAGGCAGAAACCCTCACAACATTTAAGAAGCATTTGGATGTGCACTTGAAATGCCATAGCATACAAGGCTACGGGCCAAATGCTGGAATATGGGATTAGATTAGACAGGGCTTGATGGCCGGCGCGGACACGATGGGCCGAAGGGCCTCTATCCGTGCTGTATTACTCTATGACTCTATGACTACAAGCGGCTATTCTCACACATACCCTTGAAAGATACAGAGATTGTCTTGAAGACGTACACGGGGCAAAAAGTCTACCCCAAAGGAAAAATAAGGGTGAACGTTATATATAACGGCAAGGAAACACCAAAAATGGACCTATATGTATTGCCAGATGGAGGACCACCACTACTAGGACGTGAATGGATCCGGAAGATACAGCTAGATTGGCATTCCATACAAGCACTGACGGTAGATGCCAAAAAGGATGATGACGTCACACCTGGACGACTGTCAAAAATGCTAACTGACGCACAAGAAGTGTTCCAGGAGGGACTCGGAACACTAAAAGGCATAACAGCGATGATCAAAATAGAGGAAAATGCAAGCCCAAAGGTTTTTTTAAGGCCAGGCCGGTGCCTTATGTGATCCGCCCAGCCGTCGAAGCAGAGCTGGAAGGTTTGGAACGTTCAGGAGTATTGTCCAAAGTGGACTGGAGTGAGTGGGCTACACCCATCATTCCTGTAATGAAGAGGTCGTTGAGTAATACGCCTGGGGAACCAAAGAAGGTTCGCATCTGTGGGGGCTGTAAGGTGACAGTGAACCCAGTCCTTCACACGGTACAATATCCGCTTCCGCGGATTGAAGATATTTTCGCCTCGCAATCTGGAGGAAAACGCTTCACTAAGATTGATCTGGCCCAGGCGTACCTGCAAATGGAGGTAGAAGCCTCGAAACAGTACCTCACGATCAACACTCAAAGGTCTCTACCAATACAACTGGCTGGTGTTCGGGGTAGCATCAGCTCCAGCTATTTGGCAAAGGGCAATGGATCAAGTCCTGCAAGGGATTCCAGGGACTCAGTGTTATTTGGACGACATCCTGGTCATGGGCGAAAATGACAGTGATCACCTCGCCAACCTGGAGCAGGTGCTCACTAGATTGAAGGAATATGGGCTCCGAGCTAATCGCCACAAATGCGAGTTTTTCCAGAAGCAGATCTCGTATTGTGGCCACGTTATTGATGAAGAGGGGTTATATAAGTCCCCTGAAAAGATTGAGGCAGTAGTCAAGGCTCCAGCACCGGAAAAGCACGGTGGCATAGTGGTTAGCACTGTTGCCCCACAGCGCCAGAAACCTGGGTTCGAATCCGGCCTCGGGCGACTGTCTGTGTGGAGTTTGCACATTCTCCCCGTGTTAGCGTGGGTTTCCTCCCACAGTCCAAAGATGTGCGGGTTAGGTTGATTGGCTATGATAAATTGACCCTTAGTGTTAGGGGGATTAAATAGGTGGGGTTACAGGGATAGGGTGGGATATGTGTTGGGGTTATGGGGATTGGGTGGGATATGTGTCGGTGCAGGCTCGATGGGCCGAAATGGCCTCTATCTGCACTGTGGGGTTTCTGTGATTTCTGTGAACTGAGGTCGTTCCTCGGGCTGGTGAACTACTACCATAGGTTCTTGCCGAATTTGTCTACAGTACTGCACCCACTGAACACCCTACTGCAAACGGGGGTACCATGGAAGTGGAATGACGAATGTAAACGAGCTTTCCAGAAGTGCAAAGAATTGATCACATCAAAAGAGGTGTTGGCTCATTTCAACCCAGCACTACCAATTCGGTTGGCGTGTGATGCATCACCCTATGGTATTGGAGCGGTGCTGTCGCACAAGTTCCCGGACGGCTCGGAGAGGCCAGTAGCCTTTGCGTCTCGGTCACTAACCTCAGCCGAGCGTAACTCCGCCCAGATTGACAGGGAGGCCCTCAGCCTAGTGTGGGGAGTGAAAAAGTTCAACCACTATCTGCACGGGCAGAAGTTCACCTTGCTGACTGACCACCAACCACTTGTCTCCATCTTTAATCCAAAGAGGGGCGTTCTGGTGATGACTGCGCAACAGCTACAAAGATGGTCCCTTTTTCTAGGGGCGAACCAATATGGAATAAGAGTTTAAGGGCATGAAACAGCATGGAAACGCTGATGGGCTATCACGCCTGCCACTGCCGACTGCGGAGGAAGCACCAGCAGTGGACCCTGTCGAAATATTTTATTCGACTATAATTGAACGCTTGCCAGTAACTAACGCGGATTTAGAGAAGGAGACCCGAAATGACCCGACACTGTCTCGGGTATATGACTTGACGGTGAAGGGATGGCCAACACATGGCGACTCACTGTTGCCAGCATTCTCATCCAGAAGAGAACAGCTGTCAGTATGCCAGGGGACCTTGATGTGTGGGTCCCGAGCGGTAATTCCACCCAAGTTAAGGGAGAGAGTGCTCAATGAGCTTTACGAAGGCCATCTGGGAGGGGTGAAAATGAAAAGCCTTGCTAGGGCTTATGTGTGGTGGCCGGGGATCGATCAGCAAATCGAGGACCTGACAAAGAGCTGCTCAGGATGCCAGAAGGTCCAAAATGCACCACCACATGCCCCTCTACACCCATGGGAGTGGCCCTCCTCTCCATGGCAACGGGTGCATATTGATTTTGCTGGTCCATTCATGGACTCAATGTTCTTAATAGCTGTGGATGCGCACTCAAAATGTCCTCCACCACCACGGAGAAAACGATTGCAGTCCTACGGACCATATTTGCAAGGAACGGCTTGCCAGAGCAGATTTGCTCTGATAACGGACCACAGTTTGTGTCCGAAGAGTTTCGGAAATTTATGAAAAGGAATGGGGTAAGGCATTACACATCCACCCCGTATCATCCAGCCACAAATGGATTGGCTGAGAGGTTCGTACAAACCTTTAAAAAGGCAGTAAGGGCCATGTGCGATGACGACATTCCACTGCAGCATAAGGTGGACAATTTCCTGTTAGCCTACAGAAATGCGACACATGCAGTCACCAACCAGGCCCCGGCCATGATGTTCTTTAACCGAAGGTTGAGATCTCGTCTGGATTTGCTCAGACCAAATGTACGAAGAGATGTTGAGAATAAGCAATTCCAGCACATCAATGAGAAGCCAACAAGGAGCTTCAATGTAGGGCAACCAGTCTTGGCCCGCGACTACCGAACAGAGAAATGGCAACCAGGAACGATATGCACACGGCAGGGGCCACTAATGTACACAGTGGATGTTGGGGAGAACATTGTGAGACGCCATGTCGACCAGATCCTAGAGTCACAGGAACGAGTCAACCCCATGTCTCGCGTACCTGGTGATGAACCCGACATACAGGTAGCATGTACCCCAGAAACAGTAGCATCGGAAGCTGATGAACCAACCGACGACAGGAGGCCAGAATCGCCTCCGCACCAAGAGCAAGACACTCAGGAAAGGCGCTATCCAGAAAGCTGCCCCAAAGACTGAATTTATAAATGGACTATTTTCAGTTAATGTTGCATGTTAAAAGTGTTAATTGTTAAATGAATGTTATGGTACTGTTAATCTAAAAGGGGAGGAATTGTAGTGTATGTACCTTTAAGGGGAGAACTACTTTTTGCAGCTCCTGTATACTGTAGTACCGACAGTGACCACACCTGTATATAAACCCTGAGTAGGGATCTGTACTGTTGGTTTTTAGAGTAACCCTCATCCAGTAAACACCTGTTGATTGTTCCTCTGCAGTCTCTGTCTATTGATTGAAGGACACACTACCTAAAGATACCCAGATTTAACAGTTACCATGGTATTTTATATTAAAATATACTGGTGCTGGATAATGTCGATAATGGCAAAGCACATCATTAGGAATTGGCCAATTAGGAGTCGCTCCCCTACCCCACTTGTGCCCCCAATACTTTATCCCCCCCATCCCTTGCTCTCCACTCCCCCCCCAAACCCGCCCACGATCAGATCGGCACGCCCCAATAGAAAAGGAAAATTTTAACAGTGTAGGAACATTTCTGAACAGCGAATCACTCAGTCCACGATTTGATCCTTCTCCTTGTCTCGGACATTTTGTTGATTCAACTGGGTCCAACTTAGTTTTGTTACATTTGGGATATTGTCTTTTTCCTTTCCCATGAATGTGCAGTTCAAACAATTACAACAATTGATGAATGTTAATTTATTTATCTTCATGTTGTTGCCAGAAATATGAAAATGTGAAGTTTTAGTGCATCATTCTGCCAGGGAAGTATCTGCCTGCCTTGCATCCACAATTGTCATTGGTAAGAGAAGTATTCAGGTACTGCAGTACCTCCCTCCTCAGAACATCAAGGAACATCCACCCCATCCTTTCAATCTAAAAAGAAATAACTCTCCATACAGGTTAGAATGTACTCAGAAAGTAACCAAATTTATGAACTGAAAGGGAAGGTTTTCAACAGCTGGTGAAAGGATTCAGTGGCCACCGTTTGCTTTATCATATCAATCATCAGGGCACCAGAGAGGTGTTCCGGAGACACTCTTTCATGACCTGTCACAAAAGGTCATTGACCTGAAACATTAACTCTGTTTCTCTCCACAGATGCTGCCTGACCTGCTGAGTATTTCCAGCATTTTCTGGTTTTCTTTCTTAACATGTCATGGCTTCAAAAGTCAAAATTCAGTACTTTAAACACCGTTCCTTTAATTGCCATCAAAATCAGGGGAACATAAGAATATAAGAACATAAGAAATAGGAGCAGGAGTAGGTCATTTGGCCCTTCGAGCCTGCTTCACCATTCAACAAGATCATGGCTGATCTTCTACTTCAACTCCACCTTCCCACACTATTCCCATATCCCTTAATTCCCAAAAATCTATCGGCCTTGGTTTTGAATATACTCAATGACTGAGCATCCACAGCTCTCTGGGGTAGAGAATTCCAAAGATTCACAACCCTCCGAGTGAAGAAATTTCTCCTCATCTCAGTCCTAAATGGCCGACCCCTTATTCTGTGACTGTGTTCTAGATTCCCTAGCCAGGGGAAACATTTTTCCAGCATTAACCCTGTCAAGCCCCTTAAGCATTTTATATGTTTCAATTAGATCACCTCTCATTCTTCTAAACCCTAAGGAATATAGGCCTAGTCTCCTCAATCTCTCCTCATAGGGCAATCCCCTCATCCCAGGAACCAGTCTGGTGAACCTTCGCTGCATTCCTTTAGATCCCAGTCTCACTGGCTGATTACTTTCTTAAACATTGTTTTAACCATTCTAATTGTTCTTTCCACCAAGCCGCTGCTTGTGGGTGGAATGGGAGGTGGAATTTCTGTTCTATCCTGAACATGAGCCGGCCCACAAATCATGTTCCATTATCACTATCAATCAGCTCAATCTCCCCACCTGGAAAGTAACTTGTTCTACAAGAACTTTTGCAGTAGTGGGCTTGCTGGTGTCACTTCCAGCTGATACTTTAAAAAAAAACTAATACATCATGTCTTGACATTCAGACATTCAAGCCGCGATTTTGCCAGCCGTTGCAGTTACAGTGCTGCCGGATTAGACAGTGGCCTCAGACTCCACACTCGTCTTCATCCCGCCTCCTCCAAGTGATTTTGCTCTGATTGGGCTTGTTAAGCCTGCCTTGCGAGGTTCCCGGCCAATTAAAAGGAAGTGGGTCTGATGACGTCATTTGATGATGTGTCATCAGCTGGTTTCCTTAAATGGACCATGTCCACATTCATTTTGACAGTGGTGCTATCAGTGTTCTACAGCACTGAGGTGCTGCAAACACTGACAAGCAGTGCACGGCTGCACCCAGGCTCTCCCATGACTCTCTCCATATGCTTATGGAGGGAGTCACAGCACGCAGGGAGGTTCTCTTCCCTTCCAATGGGCGGCAGAGATCTCCCCAACGCAGCCTGGATCTCCCCAACGCAGCCTGGTTGCACATTGCACAGGAGGACACAAGCAGGGATGTCGTCAGGAGTGCCAGGCTGCAGTGGCGCAAACCTTTCAATGATCACAGTAGATCACGAAATGTTACTGCAAAGCCACACTCAACCTCATCCTCATGTGTCACTCATCACATCCCCATCACTTTGCCTTCCCTACCCAACTCCTGCACATCCTTACTCACACCAACTTACCTTGCACTTTCATCCATCCCTCTCTATCTACATTATCACTTCCCCATCTCACTAGCCACCCCTCACACTCACCCTCATCCTAGTCCAGTTATACCAACTAACACACAAGGGTAGGCACTTGGATGTTTTAGCCAATGTTCATGTAAACTTTCTGTTAACATGTTGTCAAACATTGAAATCCTTATTGCCACCACTTTGCGTTCTTGGACAGATTTGTGTGCAGCTTTGAAAGTGTCTTAGTGAGTTCCAGCGAATGGTGAGACATAACTCCTCCCCCTCCCCCCCCCCAATGGTGATGAGTGTGAAAGGAATGGCTTGGACATTGTAGGAATGCTTTATGGTGCTGGTGTTGGGGGGGGGGCAGTGTCAACCTGGTGCATCATGTGGCAGCCAGGGTGTACAGTGTTAAGTGAAGCAAATCTGGACATGGCGAGGCCATCGCTGGCGTCCCGGGAAGCAATGTGCACGGGTGATGATGCCCTGTGTCCAGTGCAGCATCAGTTGATTGTGGAGAAGGTTGGTGTGGATGTTGGTGCTGCTGGTGTGTCCGGTGATGCTGATGTTGGGGCTGATCGCGTTGGGATTCTGAGGACCAAGGTAAAAAATTTTCAAGGGCACCGATGCTGATGGAATAGATGGAAGGTGAGATTGAGATGACAGAAGTAATCTGTCAATGTTGAGAGAGATTTTTCCAAGGAGGTGACAGTGGATGGAGAGATTACTCCAAACACTTCAAAAGTGCATAAAGCTCTAAAGTGGGTTCCAAATCATTAATGCTCCAACTTCTAAGATTGGGAGTGAACAGCTGTGAAATGGTTGGTTTTATACCACTTTTGCAGCTTTCACCTATTCACAGCAATCCACAGTCACTGAGAACCCGACATACTTACCTGACGTGTGTGGTAAACCACTGTCATACCTGTCTGTGTCTGTATGTGTATTCCACTAGGTACAGGTCTGGACATGCCTCGGCTGACTCCTCCCACTATTCCAGGTATATAAGTGACTACCTCCCAGTCCCTTAGTATTCTGGACGGGTCGACCACTCGAGACAAGACCTTCATTCTTTAGTTAATAAAAGCCTGATTGTTACTCGCTCAACTTCAGTCTTTTGAGTAATTGATGGCGCATCAATTTTATTAACTAAATTTTTTATAATGGAGAAGATCCTCACACCAGCATGCCTGGACCTGGACAGTCGGGAAGCGGACGCTTCCACCAAGTTTGCTCACTGGCTCATGTGCTTCGAGACATTCCTGACTGCCTCCACTGCGGTCGAAACGGATGCGGACAAACTGTCTGTCCTGATCTCCAAGGTGAACCACCGAGTGTACTCAGTCATCCGGGACGCGACCTCGTACACAGCCGCCCTCCAGCTCCTCAAGACCCAGTACACGCGCCCTGTGAACGAAGTATACGCTAGGCACCTTCTGGGGAGTCGCAAGCAACAACCTGGGGAATCGACTGAGGAATACCTCCAAGCACTGTCCGTGCTTGGCCGGGCCTGTGGGTGTAAGGCGGTAACGCCCACTAAGTACACGGAGGAACTGATCCGGGATGCCTTCGTAGCGGGCCACAGGTCCAACTACACCCGACAGCGACTGCTGGAGCAGAGTGACCTCACCCTCGACAAAGCCTCCGACATCGCACTAACGCTGGACGCAGCCTTCCGGGGCATGGATGCCTACTCCTCTGCACCGTGGACGCCGCGGGGAACGACAACCTGGGACACGGTAGGACAGCCCCATAGCACCGTGCCACCCCAGCCACAGCCCAACAACGGCCTAACTACCGCAGCAGTGTCCCAAAGCCAGACAGCAGTATCCCAAGGCCAGAAATGCTACTTCTGTGGCCAGGCCAAACACCCCAGAGCGCGCTGCCCGGCGAAGAATGCAACCTGCTCGGGCTGCGGGAAAAAGGGACACTACGCCAGCGTCTGCAAGGCCAAAGCCACCCCGAACGCCAGCAGCGCCGCGTGTGGGCCGTGCGAGCCGCCATCTTGGGCCTCCCCAGCCATGTGCGAACCACCGCAGCAGCAGCCATCTTGGACGACTCCAGCCACATGGGAATCATGGGCGCCGCCATCTTGGACACCAGCCGGGACGCAGCAGACCGCCAACCCCCACCCATCTGATACTCGCAGCGACACACCGACCCCTACGCTGGCCTCTGTGACGCTGGACCAAACGAGACCGCACCAGTTAGCTCGGTCCAAAATGGACGTTAAGGTAAACGGCCATGCAATAAACTGCCTTTTTGACTCCGGGAGCACAGAGAGCTTCATCCACCCCGACACGGTGCGGCGTTGCTCTCTCCCAGTCCTGCCTGCGCACCAGCGGATTTCTATGGCCTCCGAGTCCCAGTCAGCGGACATTGGCGGCTACTGCGTGGTGACACTAGTAGTAGACGGGACTGTGTTCAATAATTTTAAACTCCTAGTCCTGCCCGACCTCTGCGCTGCCGTTCTACTGGGGTTGGATTTCCAGTGCCACCTCAAAAGCGTTACGATGGCGTACGGTGGCCCCCTCCCCCCACTCACAGTCCGCAGCCAGCAGCCTCCAAATTGCCCGCCGCGCACTAGATGCAACCTCTCCACACTCAGAGTCCCACCCCCCCCACTGTTTGCTAACCTCACCCCCGACTGTAAGCCCATCGCCACAAAGAGCAGGCGATACAGTGCCGGGGACAGGGTTTTCATCAAAACCGAAGTGGAACGGCTCCTGAAGGAGGGGATTATTGAGGGCAGCTCCAGCCCCTGGCGAGCCCAGGTTGTGGTCGTTAAGACCGGCGAGAAACAACGCCTGGTCATCGACTACAGCCAAACAATAAACCGCTACACCCTGCTGGACGCCTACCCACTCCCCCGCATAGCTGACATGGTCAACCAGATCGCGCAGTACCGCGTCTTTTCGACCATTGACCTGAAATCAGCGTACCACCAGCTCCCCATCAGCCCTGAAGACCGCCAGTATACTGCTTTTGAGGCAAACGGCCGCCTCTATCACTTCCTTAGGGTTCCCTTCGGCGTTACCAACGGGGTCTCCGTCTTCCAAAGGGAGATGGACCGGATGGTCGATCAAAACGAGCTGCAGGCCACTTTCCCTTACCTAGATAATGTGACCATCTGCGGCCATGACTTGCAGGACCATGACGCAAACCTCGAGAAATTCCTCCGCACCGCCCAACTCCTGAACCTGACATATAACAAGGAGAAGTGCATATTCCGCACAGACCGCCTCGCCATCCTTGGCTGTGTTGTAGAACACGGGGTCATCGGTCCCGACCCGGACCGGATGCGTCCCCTTATGGAACTCCCACTGCCCCACTGCCTAAAAGCTCTGAAGAGGTGCCTAGGGTTTTTTTCCTACTACGCTCAGTGGGTCCCCTACTATGCAGACAAAGCCCGTCCGCTGATCAAGTCCACCTCTTTTCCCGTGACGGCAGAGGCCCGCTTAGCCTTCCACCGTATCAAGGAAGACATTGCCAAAGCCACCATGCACGCAGTGGACGAATCCATCCCCTTCCAGGTGGAAAGCGATGCGTCCGACTTCGCTCTGGCCGCCACCCTTAATCAGGCGGGGAGACCTGTGGCATTCTTCTCACGAACCCTCCAGGGCCCGGAGACCAGACACTCCGCGGTCGAGAAGGAGGCCCAGGCTATCGTGGAGGCTGTGCGTCATTGGAGGCACTACCTGGCCGGAAAACGATTTACCCTGCTCACTGACCAGCGTTCAGTTGCTTTTATGTTCAACAACAAGCAGAGGGGCAAAATCAAAAATGACAAGATCTTGAGGTGGAGAATCGAACTTTCCACCTACAATTACGAGATCTTGTACCGGCCTGGGAAGCTCAATGAACCCCCAGATGCCCTATCGCGTGGCACCTGCGCCAGCGCGCAGATCGATAGGCTGAGGGCCCTCCACAATGACCTCTGCCACCCGGGGGTCACCAGGTTCTTCCACTTCATCAAGGCCCGCAACCTGCCTTACTCCATTGAGGAGGTCAGGACCATGACCAAGAACTGCCAAGTCTGCGCTGAGTGCAAACCGCACTTTTATAGACCAGACAGAGCCCACCTGATAAAAGCCACTCGCCCTTTCGAACGCCTGAGCGTCGATTTTAAAGGGCCTCTCCCCTCCTCCGACCGCAATGTGTACTTCCTCAACATCATTGACGAGTACTCCCGGTTCCCGTTCGCTTTCCCCTGCCCGGACATGACCAGTGCCACGGTCATTAAATGTCTGAACAGCCTCTTCACCCTGTTCGGTTTCCCCAGCTATATCCATAGCGACCGGGGCTCATCGTTTATGAGCGACGAACTCCGCCAGTACCTGCTCGCTAGGGGTATTGCCACAAGCAGGACCACCAGTTACAACCCCCGGGGGAACGGACAGGTGGAAAGAGAGAATGCAACTGTTTGGAAGGCTGCCCTACTAGCCTTAAAGTCTAGGGGCCTTCCGACCTCCCGCTGGCAGGAGGTGCTCCCCGATGCGCTCCACTCGATTCGGTCACTTCTCTGCACTGCCACCAATGCCACCCCTCACGAGAAAATGTTTGTCTTCCCAAGGAAGTCCACATCGGGGACATCGTTACCGCCATGGCTGACGTCCCCAGGGCCGGTACTACTGAGAAGACACGTGAGGGCCAATAAAACGGACCCCCTGGTCGAGAGGGTCGACCTCCTCCACGCCAACCCCCAGTACGCTTACATTGCGTACCCGGACGGGCGGGAGGACACAGTCTCCATACGAGACCTCGCACCCTCGGGGACCGCTGTAACCCACTACCCATTACCACCCCCCCCCACGACCCGATATCCAACCCCAGCAGCCGGCTCGCCTTGGACCGTCACCCATGAGGACTACACTCCAGGGCCCCAGCCTACACGGGACGCGACGCCGGAAGCTCCACCACCCCTGCCGTCGCCACGTCGATCACAGCGGCAGACAAGACCTCCGGAGAGACTCCAATACACGAACTTTTAAATACACTTCACCCCGCCGGACTCATTTTTAAACAAGGGGTGAATGTGGTAAACCACTGTCATACCTGTCTGTGTCTGTATGTGTATTCCACTAGGTACAGGTCTGGACATGCCTCGGCTGACTCCTCCCACTATTCCAGGTATATAAGTGACTACCTCCCAGTCCCTTAGTATTCTGGACGGGTCGACCACTCGAGACAAGACCTTCATTCTTTAGTTAATAAAAGCCTGATTGTTACTCGCTCAACTTCAGTCTTTTGAGTAATTGATGGCGCATCAACGTGATAGTTGCTCTCTGGGACCCTCGTTGAAATCCTGGTAACCTGATAAACTGGTAAGCACATGGGAAAATGGTTCTTAACTACCTTTTAATAAGCTTTTAACTATCTAAATTGGCTGACCCGCTGCTTGGTGTCAGGTCTGTTCAGGGATGACAGACCCGGCACTTGGGAAACTGGCAAGGAGGCGGGTTTACAGCGGGATACCGACCCGCCGTCAATCTTTGTGATTTTGACAGCGGACCCGCCTCCAAACCCGCACTCTGAACGCTGGTAAAATTCTGGCCTCAATGTGGCAAATAGAAGGAAGGGGTTAATAACTTCTCTACTGTGGAAAAAGCCCTTGGGGTTGGGGGAGGAGTCAGCTAGCACAATCGCTGTTTTAGATTTCCTGCTCAATCACTAAAAGAAGTGCTTTGAAAAAGTTCAAACTGTAACTTTGTAATACTTCAAAGCTGCTTTTACCTTTTAACAAAAAAACTGTGCATTTTAACAATGGCATAATGTAAGTTATAGTCAAAATAAAACCATATCAGACAAGTACTTTTTATGAAAGTACAAAGGCTTTCCTTAATTCTCCTACATTATGGGCCACAATCTTAAATTGAAATGAACATACTCCTAACAACAATTCCAGGTACCCTAATCACACTCAATCATTCAAGCCTTATTTGCTCTCACCCACCTTAAAATATTCATATGAGTTGATTAACTCAAAAGTGCCAAATTTTATGTGATAATACCAAATCGCAAATTAGAGACTTTTCACATAATTTACATAACCAGTTTTCTAAAGTGGCCACCAACAGAAAAGCAGTATGTATAATTTGATCATTTGATTAGACACGCAGTCTGTTAATTTCTGTTTTCAGACCCAAAACCAGAATTCAATAACGCAAAAACAACATATTTGTTTAAATATACCAAAAAAACAATTAACAAACATAAGACATCATATTCTCATGGAAAAGACACTGATCAAAATGCTGACATTACTATTTAAAAGCAACAAGAGGGTTAAACTGCTTTTAGTTCTGAGACACTACAGCAGAAAGAAGGACACACATTTAAAGAGAAACCACAGGCAACACAAGAGGAAGTCTGTTAGGCTTTTACTGCAATCCTGTTTTCTCAACAATTTAATCTCTGATGTTTGTCGTGGGATATTAATTTCTTTCACTTCTTAAATCAATTCCAACTCTTCGCGTAGCTAACAAAGGCATTTTTAAATAACTGCTTTACAGCCTGTTTGTTGAGAATGGGCTAATACAAACTCCTCGATCTCCTGCGTAATTTCTTGATTCCCTCTCTGTTGAACAAAGGAAGGGAGCAGAGTACAGAAAGAAAGACACACTGATGAACTCGTTGAAAGTCCCAGTAAATTTCTTAGTTGCTGAATCATTACAACCTCTCCCTCCAGCAACTCCCAAACCATCTTCACATTTTTTTATTCGTTCCTGGGATGTGGGCATCGCTGACAAGGCCAGCATTTATTGCCCATCCCTAATTGCCCTTAAGAAGTTGGTGGTGAACCACCTTCTTGAACCGCTGCAGTCTGTGTCGTGAAGGTGCTCCCACAGTGCTGTTACGGAGTGAGATCCAGGATTTTGACCCAGCAACGATGAAGGAATGGCGATATATCAAATTTTTTGTCTTTTAATACTCCTGTTAAGTGCCTTGGGACGTTTTACTATGTTAAAGGTGCTATATAAATACAAGTTGTTGTTGTTGTATTTCCAAATCAGGATGGTGTGTAACTTGGAGGTGATGGTGTTCCCATGCACCTGCTGCCCTTGTCCTTCTAGGTGGTAGAGGTCGCGGGTTTGGGAGGTGCTGCCGAAGAAGCCTTGGCGAGTTGCTGCAGTGCATCTTGTAGATGGTACACACTGCAGCCACGGTGCGCCGGTGGTGGAGGGAGTGAATGTTTAAGGTGGTGGATGGGGTGCCAATCAAACGGGCTTTGTCCTGGATCTTGTCGAGCTTCTTGAGTATTGTTGGAGCTGCACTCATCCAGGCAAGTGGAGAGTATTCCATCACACTCCTTACTTGTGCCTTGTAGATGGTGGAAAGGCTTTGGGGAGTCACGAGGTGAGACACTCGTCGCAGAATACCTAGCCTCTGACCTGCTCTTGTTGCCACAGTATTTATGTGGTTGGTCCAGTTAAATTTCTGGTTAATGGTGGGGGATTCGGCTGTTGTAATGCCGTTGAATGTCAAGGGGTAGTGGTTAGACTCTCGCTTGTTGGAGATAGACATTGCCTGGCACCTGTGTGGCGCAAATGTTACTTGCCACTTAACAGCCGAAGCCTGAATGTCATCCAGATCTTGCTGCGTGCGGGCATGGACTGCTTCATTATCTGAGGAGTTGTGACTGGTACTGAACACTGTGCAGTCATCAGTGACCATCCCCACTTCTGACCTTATGATAGAGGGAAGGTCATTGAAGCAGCTGAAGATGGTTGGGCCAAGGACACTGCCCTGAGGAACTCCTGCAGCGATGTCCTGGGGCTGTGATGATTGACCTTCAACAACCAGAACCATCTTTCTTTGTGCTAGGTATGACTCCAGCCAGTGGAGAGTTTTCCACCTGATTCCCATTGACTTCAGTTTTACTAGGGCTCCTTGGTGCCACACTTGATCAAATGTGGCCTTGATGTCAAGGGCAGTCACTCTCACCTCACCTATTCATGTTTGGACCAAGGCTGTAATGAGGTCTGGAGCCGAGAGGTCTTGGCGGAACCCAAACACAGCATCAGTGAGCAGGTTATTGGTGAGTAAGTGCTGCTTGATAGCACTGTCGATGACACCTTCCATCACTTTGCCGATGATTGAGAGTAGACTGATGGGGCGGTAATTGGCCGGATTGGATTTGTCCTGCTTTTTGTGGACAGGACATACCTGGGCAGTTTTCCAAATTTCTGGGCCAATAGGTTTGATAATTCACTTCATTTATTATTGACAAGACATTAATCTTGAACACACTAAACATCCATACAGAGTAACGCACATTAGCCCCGCGTCCAAAGCACACTTGCATGGATAATAATGAGGACCCGTGAAGATGGCTTCTCCAAGCCAGTTCACGCCACCGGGTTTCGAAGGCAGCAACACTCATTTTCTTACTAAGTAAAAACACGGCATCTTTTTTATACCATTTTCTTTTATGGCCTTCTTGCTGCCGGATGCAACACTATCCGGTGTTTTATGACCACCCAGTTGTTAAAACCGACTGCCAAACAGAGATGAGCGCCTCATGCTTTTTCACACCATGTTGTTACTTCCTACCATTGCTTTTCCAGAGCAATATCTTTGTTGTAAAACAACCTTTGATGCGTGTTCTCAGAGCAGCATATTGCCTTTTATATTGCAGCAATCTCTTTCTCTTACACAACCCTCTGCTGTGTTTTAAAAGCTTATATGTTTCACTTTTAATAACTCTTTAAGATCAATATTTTTCGAGAACATGATTCAAACCAAATCAGTCTACATTACTGTTGTCTTTTAGAAATAACAATAATGTAAAAACATATCGATATTCTCACATCCCCAATACCCCCTCTCCCCCACTATTGATCCCCAATACCCCCTCTCCCCCATTGATCCAATACCCCCTCTCCCCCATTGATCCAATACCCCCTCTCCCCACTGATCCCCAATACCCCCTCTCCCCACTGATCCCCAATACCCCCTCTCCCCACTGATCTCCAATACCCCCTCTCCCCACTGATCTCCAATACCCCCTCTCCCCACTGATCTCCAATACCCCCTCACCATTGACCCCCAATACCCTCTCCCCCACTATTGAGCCACATCCCCAATACCCTCTCTCCCTCTTGATGCTATTACAGATTGTTCAGCAAAATAATAGTAAATTCATATTATATACCTAAAAAGCCAATTAAATTAAAACTAATTTATACATATACGTAATTAGATACCAATATTGTTAAATTAAATACTGCCAGTGTTGGGCTTTGTCACAATGAGCACTCTGTCTCTGATGTGACCCTTGCTGCTTGGCGTACACACTCTCCTATCTGATGTTGCTGTGCTATGTGCACAAATTAATGAGATAAAATCTCCTCATTCTCCCCTCAACAAAAATCTTCTCTGAATTGAGCATTCAGCATCTCAGCCCAGTCATAATGAACAATCCTACAGCACAAATCTAGCCTTAATTGGGCACAAATTGGCAATCTCATTCTGTGGGCCTGTAATAATGAAGGAAATGGAAGAATTCACTGGTGCAATGGTGATCTCCAGTTGAGTTGGGATTAAGGTGGAGATAGCTTTGCTGTATGGGGTATATTTAATATTGAATTGAATTGAATTGAATTGATATACGCACACAGACACGTGCACACAGACTCAGACACACATTGAAAGACAGGCACGCGCACAGACACACTCACATAGATAGACACACACACACATTTTAGTTGGGGCATTGAGTCAGTTTCCCTGATTGCTACTTTATAATCTTTTGGTCTCAAACATTTCTCAATTTTCTCCAGTCCTTCTGAAGACAGCAATTTCTGTCACACAGTTCCACAGGCACCAGTTCTGCTCCAGTACTACGCCCAAGTGCCTGCTCTTCATGTTTAAACTTGGGCTGCAAGTGCGAGGATACTCTACTGTGAAGGGCACCACAGCTGATCCTGTTCTCATTTGACACAGATGTCCCATCTGCCGCAAAACAGAAGCTCGATGACGAGCCTTCTCAGGCTGGAGCGCAGGCTGATTGGAAACTCTGTGTCACTGATTTAGGGGACTTAAAGTCAGAGATTCTTACAGCACAAGAGGCCATTCGGCCCATTGCGCCTGTGCCGGCTCTTTGAAAGAGCGCTCCAATTAGTCCCACTCCCTGCTCTTTCCCCATCGGCCTGCAATTTTCTCCCCTTCGAGTATTTATCCAATTTCCTTTTGAAAGTTATTATTGAATCTGCTCCCTTTCAAGCAAGGTAGGACTAGTGGGATATGTCATTATGGATCCTAAAGAGCCAGCCTCTGAGAAAGATAGAGGCAAACTTAGCAAAACACTTGAGAAATGATTCTGGAGACCAATGGTGTAGTTACAGATTGGTTATTGCCCGAGGTGTATTTCAGCAACAGCGCTTCAGCTGGTGCTGACTAACTCTGTAGTTAAACTCCTGCGTACAAGAGACAGAGTTTGAAGCAACAACACTGGGGGAAAATTCCTCAGGCCAGAAAGTGGTTGGTGCAGTTTTTACTGCTTCTATTCTTTCGCTCAGTAATAACAGGTTCATAACAATAAATTAAAACGCAGACAGATTTGGTTCTGGCAGTCAGTTGCCAAGTGTTGCAATCTCTCTATTCCATGTAATAAATCCTAAAATACCTTTAATTAAAGCTGATTATTTGCCCATTTCTTTGCAAGACTGTTGGTTATATGATTCAGCTGCAAACTGACATTTTCAAACACCCGGTAACTTTTCATATTCTGAAGCAAGTGCCCAATTATATAACTTGCAGGACGTGTCACTGTCCATTTAATTCTCACATAAGTATGGACCTTGAAATGCTGAAGCAGCAAAGCACAGTAGCTTTTTAAACCATGAAATGAGCAGGCTGCTGCCGAGTGAGTTTATACAGTGAATAACTGGAGCGTACAGACCAGGAAAAACCCAGGTTTGATTCCCAGTCTATGCCCAGTTAGCTCATCACTGTGGCATGAATTATTTACATTTTAATTTGCCCTTTGCTGCAGTACCTCACACCCCCAGCACTGTGCGCCCCCAGCACTGTGCGCCACCGGTATTATCTACACGCAGGGGGAGGAACAGGTCTTCAGTTTATGAATGGGAGCCAGCCGCAATAGTGATACACAAATGTACTTGAAGAAAGCAGAAGGAATTCATAGAAACAAATCATAGAACGATACAGCACAGGAGGTTGCCGTTCGGCCCATCATGCCTGTGCTGGCTCTTTGAGGAAGCTATCCAAATCGTCCGACTCCCCTGCTCTTTCCCCATAACTCTGCAAATTTTTTACTTTTCAAGTATTTATCTAATTCCCTTTTGAAAGTTACTATTGAATCTGCTTCCACCGCTCTTTCAGGCAGCACGTTCCAGATCACAACTCACTGTGTTAAAATAAAATCCTCATGTCGCCTCTGGTTCGTTTGCCAATCACCTTAAATCTGTGTCCTCTGGTTACCGACCCTTTTGGCACTGGAAACAGTTTCTCCTTATTTACTCTATCAAAACCATTCATGATTTTGAACAGCTCGATCAATTATCCTCTCAATTTTCTCTGTTCTAATCTCACCACATAACTGAAGTCCCTCATCCCTGGTTCTAGTAAATCTTCTCTGCACCCTGTCTACGGCCTTGACATCCTTCCGAAAGCCTGGTGCCCAGAATTGAACACAATACCCCAGTTGAGGTCTAACCTATAAATTCCATGCTTTTGTACTCTATGCCTCTATTAATAAAGCTAAGGATCCTATAAGATGCTTTAACAGCCTCCTCGACTTGTCCTGCCACCTTGCAAGATTTGTGTACGAACACCCCCAGGTCTCTGTTCCTGCACCCCCTTTAAAATTGTACCATTTAGTTTATATTGCCCCTCCTCATTCTTCCTGCCAAACTTGGTCCTGAATCTCAGACATGGGCTTGACGAACACCTTCTGTTGCATGTCTAAAGGTTCTGAATTAGGAAGGACTTGCATCTTGTATGTCACAAGTCTAGGCTGCAACAAAGAGAAACTAAAGCACCTTTTTCCCCTTCGCAATGCAGGACTGAAAGGTTATTTATAATAGCTGTTCACTCTTCTTTATTGATTGAGTTCTTTGTTCTGGTCGCTGCTGTGTGACTGTCTGCCGCTTATGTCCCCAAGATTCCATCGGGTGGCATCCTGCAATTTCTCATCCTTCCACAGGGAGAAGCACCTCTTTTCTAAGGTATAATCCCAGTTTAGAAATGCACAGAGTGAGGGAGAGGCAACAGAGAGAGAACGGTTTATAATAACGTCCCATCAATGTCACAGTACATGGGAGCTTTCTTCTGCTTCTTTCGTCTTGTTGCCTAAAGGTTCTGACTCCTCCTGGAATATGTTTCACAGCTGCCTGCAAACTTCCTGTGCCTTGCCAAAACACGGTGAGAATCAACAGGCAGTATCACCAGCAGGGCCATCACAGCTGAGCCATGTCCTGTCCTCGGCCCACTTGTCACTGAGGGGCCGCCGCGTGGGGAGCAGAGCGGGTCGCGGGATGGGGAGCAGAGCAGGATGGGGAGCGGGATCCTGCTTGATTGCTCCCTGTTCACTGGGCCAGCAATACGGAGACTTCAGTTAGGATCAGCAGAGATTTGCTGATTGTGGACACTTACAACAGGAAACATAGAAACAGAAAAATAGGAGCAGGAGTAGGCCATTCGGCCCTTCGAGCCTGCTCCGCCATTCAATATGATCATGGATGATCCTCTATGTCAATACCATATTCCTGCTCTCTCCCCATACCCCTTGATGCCTTTTGTGTCTAGAAATCTATCTATCTCCTTCTTAAATATATTCAGTGACTTGGCCTCCACAGCTGTCTGTGGTGGAGAATTCCACAGGTTCACCACCCTCAGTGAAGACATTTCTCCTCATCTCAGTCCTAAATGTCCTACCCCGTATCCTGAGACTGTGACCCCCTTGTTCTAGACCTCCCAGCCAGGGGAAACATCCTCCCTGCATCCAGTCTGTCTAGCCCTGTCAGAATTTTATACGTTTCAATGAGATCCCCTCTCATTCTTCTAAACTGTAATGAAAGCATTACAGATACAAACTACAAATGTTGTAATTCTTGATATTACATTATATTCTTTATATTATTTATACAACTTTTAAATACAACAAATACCAATTCAAAAGCCACAAGGACTTTAATTGTTAGGAATTGAAGTTGGAGTGAGTTATGGGCGAGTCAAACTATTCTTGGAATCGTCTACCTCGTCACCAGGAGCAGGCAAATACCACAAGCTCACATGCAATTTAAATACAATTATACACATCTTACACCAAGGATTCAGGTCCTTTAATGTCCCCATTATAATCCAAGGTTAGAATAACTTGCAATGACCTGCTCCATGGTTGTAAAACTGTCCAGAAAATCCTCTTCCGAGATTCCGTGCTTCACGTACTGATGCATATACGCCCTAAACGACAAAGTCACAAAGTCAAAAATCCTGAACAGACTAGAACAAGGATCTGGAAAACAAAAATGTAATTTTGGGCTAAAACATTTGTATAGCCTTCAATCTTAAACTAAAATGATTTCTAGGACTATAGGGTGACAGTGGTAGCAGATGGCATGTGCCCAGGAAAACTAAGAGAAAATAAGATTAGAAAGTAAATAAATAGTAAGTAGATAAGCTGGCGTCAGACATCACAGTAACATGGACATGGAGCAGTGCCGGCTCATCATCCCATCGAGCACGTGGGTGCGGAGTGGAGCCTCCACCTTCTCATGGGAAGGGGAGAGGTGCAAAATAATCAGGGTCACAGCTGATTTTTAGTCTCCAGCAACACTGGGCATTGGCAAAGTCTGGTGTAGGCTGCAAACCGCTCCTCTAGTCACAGGCCAGATGGACAAAGGGGATAAAATTACAGGAAAAAGGGAATAAATTACCTCCATAAAATGTAAATAACGGGCATTAAAAAGTAAATGAATGATAGAAAACTTTCAGGGAACTTGTATTTCGACACCTCGAATTGATACCAACCTGGAGGCAAACATGTCCCAAGCTTTGGTCACAGCGCTGTCCAGGGGTTTCAGGAGGCTCTGGCTGTTGCTGACAACAGTTGCTGATTTTTCATACTTGTTGAAGGGTGCGGAGGTTCTCCATATGCTGAGAGCAGAATCTGCAGGCATCCAGGAGGTGTACAGTACCTGCTCTTTAAAAGCGCCTGAAAAAGCACATCATCTTCCCAGGTTAATATAAAGTGCTAGACTGGGGTCAGGAGGCTGTTTTAGGAGGAGATCCGGTCACATATTTAAACTAGATAGAAGAGCTTAGAAGTAGAAGCGGGTTTTTTCCCCCCACACAAAAGGTGAAAAATTGCTCCGGTGCTACCGAGATGCAACAATTGTTATTTCTTTGCTTTCTTTTAAAGTTATTGCTGTACAAAGTTGTACATAACTTCACATAGTTTATTTAGTTTAGTTTTGTAATACTCAAGTTAGTCATGATCTTGCAATTTAATATCTCAAATTATGGAAACCAAATAGGTTAAAGCACGGAGCAGATATGTGGAATCTTTTGTTTCAGTCCCACCGATTCGAACAGTTTGTAAATACTGTGATGTGAAAGGGATGTACATTTTTAACAATTCCAAATGTCCCCTAACTGATGCCTCAAACTGTTTCTGGTGTTAGAATCTTTACACAGCAAATTTGAATTTGAGGGAGAATAACGTGAGTTACTATCAGGATTAGCAGAGGTGCAGGTTTATGGAGTGCTCCGAACACTTGGCCAGACCGTCGGGATCAGAGAGTAACGGGATCTGGGGCACAATTGGTCGCTTCTCAACAGTAAAGGGCAAGTTTGAATTCGAGCATTTCATCCTTTCAAGGTGTATAAAAGGAGTACATGGTAGGATATGGGGGGGTGGGGGGAAGAGCAGGAGACTGCACAGTGCTTGTAGAAAGAGGAAGGAGAGAGGCAGAAGGAGGAAGGAAAAAGAGGAGAATTTATAGAACCTGATCACATCCTGAATTACTTTTTAAATATAGACACTGATGTTTTCTAAGCCAATGTGCACACAAGGTCTCAACAGCAGAGGAGATGAATGAGCAATCGGTTGTTGGTGGTATCTGTAGAACTTCAAGTAGTGTCCTGGGTTCTTTAACATCCACCTGAACCACTGAAACAAACAGATGGGGCCTGAGTTTAACATCTCATCAGAAGGCTGCACCTCCCTCAGTGCTGCATTGAGGTGTCAGCCTAGATTGAGTGTTCCAGTTCTGGAGTGACTTGGGTGAGAATACTACCAACCATGCCAAGCTAGCACTTAATTAAACCCTGTACACGTTGAAGATGAGAGACTACTCACTCGTGTCAGCGCCCTGGGCCTCCTTCCCTCGCAATATCAGCAGGTTGGCCAGAGAGGTATTGAAGTGTAGCTCCCTGTTCCAGGAAGGTTTTGCAGCTGGAGGGAGTCCTGTTGGGGGCAGCTTCACTCGCCAGTCAATACCTGACAATAGAAGCAGATCCAGAATGTCTTAGTAAAAACATAAGGAAAAAATGTGCCCCTTGTTTGTGCACTAATACTTTCAAACATACTTCTTGTGCTGGTCAGAAAAATAATAATTTTTTTAAAATTCGCTTATGGGATCAGGGCGTCGCTGGCAGGGCCAGCATTTATTACCCATCCCTAGTTGCCCTTGAGAAGGTGGTGGTGAGCCGCCTTGTTGAACCGCTGCAGCCTGTGTGGTGAAGGTACTCCTACAGTGCTGTAAGGGAGGGAGTTCCAGGATTTTGACCCAGCGACGAGGAAGGATCGGTGATATACTTCTAAGTCAGAATGGTGTGTGACTTGGAGGTGGTGGTGTTCCCATACACCTGCTGCCCTTTTCCTTCCAGGTGGAAGAGGTCGCGGGTTTGGGAGGTGCTGCCGAAGAAGCCTTGGCGAGTTGCTGCAGTGCATCTTGTAGATGGTACACACTGCAGCCACGGTACGCTGGTGGTGGAGGCAGTGAATGTTTAAGGTGGTGGATGGGGTGCCAATCAAACAGGCTGCTTTGTCCTGGATGGTGTCGAGCTTCTTGAGTGTTGTTGCAGCTGCACTCATCCAGGCAAGTGGAGAGTATTCCATCACAATTGTGCCTTGCAGATGGTGGAAAGGCTTTGGGGAGTCAGGAGGTGAGACACTCGCCACAGAATACCTAGCCTCTGACCTGCTCTTGTTGCCACAGTATTTATGTGGCTGGTCCAGTTAAGTTTCTGGTCAATGGTGACCCCCAGGATGTTGATGGTGGGGGATTCAGCGATGGTAATGCCATTGAATGTCATGGGGAGGTGGTTAGACTCTCGCTTGTTGGAGATAGTCATTGCCTGGCACTTCTGTGGAGCAAATGTTACCTGCCACTTATCAGCCCAAGCCTGAACGTTGTCCAGGTCTTGTTGCATGCGGGCATGGACTGCTTCATTATCTGAGGAGTTGTGAATGGTGCTGAACACTGCAGTCATCAGCGAACATCCCCATTTCTGACCTTATGTTGGAGGGAAGGTCATTGATGAAGCAGCTGAAGATGGTTGGGCCTAGGACACTGCCCTGAGGAACTCCTGCAGCGATGTCCTGGAGCTGTGATGATTGACCTTCAATCACCACAACCATCTTCCTTTGTGCTAGGAATGACTCCAGCCAGTGGAGCGTTTTCCCCCCGATTCCTATTGACTTCAGTTTTACTAGGGTTCATTGATGCCACACTCGGTCAAATTTGAGTACAGGAGCAAGGATGTCTTGCTGCAGTTGTACAGGGCCTTGGTGAGACCACACCTTGAGTATTGTGTGCCGTTTTGGTCGCCTTATCTGAGGAAGGATGTTCTTGCCATGGAGGGAGTGCAGCGAAGATTCACCAGGCTGATACCTGGGATGGCAGGAATGACATATGAGGAGAGAGTGGGTCGATTAGGCTTATATTCGCTAGAGTTTAGAAGAATGAGAAGGGATCTCATTGAAACTTATAAAATTCTAACAGGACTAGACAGACTAGATGCAGGAAGGATGTTCCCGATGGCAGGGGAGTCCAGAACCAGGGGTCACAGTCTAAGGATAAGGGGTAAGCCATTTAGGACAGAAATGAGGAGGAATTTCTTCACCCAGAGAGTGGTGAACCTGTGGAATTCTCTACCACACAAGGCAGTTGAGGCCAATTCATTAAATATATTCAAGAAGGAGTTGGATATATTTCTGAAGGCTAAAGGGGTCAAGGGATATGGGGAGAAAGCAGGGGCAGGGTACTGAATTTGGATGATCAGCCATGATCTCATTAAATGGCGGAACAGGCTCGAGGGGCCGAATGGCCTACTCCTGCTCCTATCTTCTATGTTTCTAAATGCTGCCTTGGTGTCAAGGGCAGTCACTCTCATCTCACCTCACCTCTGGAATTCAGCTCCTTTGTCTATGTTTGGACCAAGGCTGTAATGAGGTCGGGAGCCGAGTGGTCTTGGCGGAACCCAAACTGGGCATCAGTGAGCAGGTTATTGGTGAGTAAATGCCGCTTGATAGCACCGTCGATGACACCTTCTATCACTTTGCTGATGATTGAGAGTAGACTGATGGGGCATTAATTGCATTTATATACAGAACAGGCTCGAGGGGCTGAATGGTGGTCTGTTGTTCCTGTATAACAGGCTTGAAGGGCTGAATGGTCTCCCCTCCTGTTCCTGCGTACAGCACGTTATCTGGTCGAAATCACTGTTAAAGTGCAGAGACTTTGATAAGCAAATGCAGCAGCCGATCAAACAGCAATGGGAAGTGTGGCCTTCTGTTGCCAGCATTAGTTAATGGAAAAATGTTGGCCAGAACACTGAGAACTCATCATTCTCCTTTGAATAGTGCCATGTTATACTGAAGACCCATCTTAAGCACCGCAATAACCAGACTGATTGTAATGACACTGAAACGCATTAAACGCTGTTGTACAACGTTTAAACCTCAATTCAACATCTCATCCAACGAGTGACATCTCTGACAGTGCGGTGCTCCCTCAGTACTGCCCCTCCGACAGTGCGGCGCTCCCTCAGTACTGCCCCTCCGACAGTGCAGCGGAGTACTGCCCCTCCGACAGTGCAGCACTCCCTCAGTACTGCCCCTCCGACAGTGCAGCACTCTCTCATTACTGCCCCTCCGACAGTGCGGCTCTCCCTCAGTACTGCCCCTCCGACAGTGCAGCACTCCCTCAGAACTGCCCCTCCAACAGTGCAGCACTCCCTCAGTACTGCCCCTCCGACAGTGCAGCACTCCCTCAGTACTGCCCCTCCAAAAGTGCAGCACTCCCTCAGTACTGCCCCTCCGACGGTGCAGTGCTCCCTCAGCACTGCAGTGAGAGTCAAGCTAGACCATGAGCTCAAACTCTGATGAGGGACTTGCACCCACTTCTTTCTGACGTGAAGGCATGAGTGCTACCAACAGAGCCAATCTAACCTACAACAATGCAGAACATTACTGCTGGTGCCCCGTCAGAAACAAGTCACAAGTACCAAAACGGTGTCCCTGCTTTGTGTGGCAAAAGACCCCATTTTTTCTCACCTAGGTACCCTGTTGAAATCAAGAAATTCAGAGTGCAATTAAGCAGTTACAATGGAGGAGATGCCACTGTTCTAGTGCAGTGGGACCATTCTCATGGACCTTTGTTGCTGATGTGCCTCAATAAGTTCCGAGACTCGATGTTAGCGAAACAAAACAAGGCTTTTATTAACTTAGAAAGTAACACGTAAAAGAGAGAGATGTCTTCCTTCTGGAGGCTGAGGCCAGACTGAGCCAGCTTACAAAAGGGGCCAGGTATGGGCGGAGCCCTACACACAGCACATTCCAGCACATTCCAATACATAATACAATGAGGACTGGGGGAAGGGAAATGACACTGAAACCGACCACAGTCACAGGCAGTGATGAATGGAATATATTTCATCACAGTTGCAATGCTCTTTTATTGTGAAAATTAAACCACCGTGAATGTTTGTCACATTTATTCCAAAATAGCATAAAAATGGTCAGGTGCAAAATTAAAGCCATGTTAAAAATTTTCATCAAACCCCTTCCTGTGACAATATAGCCCCATACAAAGTACTGTCATTGCAGTAATTGCAGAGGAGTTTCCCTGCTGTCTGCCACAGGGAAAGCCATCGCAATAATCCTCCTCAATCACCTTCTCCAAGTGGCCGAAGAGCTCCTCCTAGAGTCGCAATGCGGATTCCGCCCACTAAGGGGCACAATGGACATGATCTTCACCGCACGTCAAATACAAGAGAAATGCAGGGAACAGCACCAACCGCTGTACATGGCCTTCGTTGATCTCACAAAGGCCTTCGACACGGTCAACCATGAGGGATTATGGAGTGTCCTCCTCAAATTCGGCTGCCCTCAAAAGTTTGTCACCATTCTCCGCCTGCTTCATGACGACATGCAAGCCGTGATCCTGACCAACGGTTCCACCACAGACCCAATTCACGTACGAACCGGGGTCAAACAAGGCTGCGTCATCGCACCAACGCTCTTCTCCATCTTCCTTGCTGCAATGCTCCATCTCACCCTCAGTAAGCTCCCCACTGGAGTGGAGCTAATTTACAGAACAAACGGGTTATAACAGTGGTTTACCACATTCACCCCTTGTTTAAAAATGACTCCGGCGGGGTGAAGTGTATTTAAAAGTTCGTGTATTGGAGTCTCTCCGGAGGTCTTGTCTGCCGCTGTGATCAACGTGGCGACGGCAGGGGTGGTGGAGCTTCCGGCGTCGCGTCCCGTGTAGGCTGGGGCCCTGGAGTGTAGTCCTCGTGGGTGACGGTCCAAGGCGAGCCGGCTGCTGGGGTTGGATATCGGGTCGTGGGGGGGGGGGGGGTGGTAATGGGTAGTGGGTTACAGCGGTCCCCGAGGGTGCGAGGTCTCGTATGGAGACTGTGTCCTCCCGCCCGTCCGGGTACGCAATGTAAGCGTACTGGGGGTTGGCGTGGAGGAGGTCGACCCTCTCGACCAGGGGGTCCGTTTTATTGGCCCTCACGTGTCTTCTCAGTAGTACCGGCCCTGGGGACGTCAGCCATGGCGGTAACGATGTCCCCGATGTGGACTTCCTTGGGAAGACAAACATTTTCTCATGAGGGGTGGCATTGGTGGCAGTGCAGAGCAGTGACCGAATCGAGTGGAGCGCATCGGGGAGCACCTCCTGCCAGCGGGAGGTCGGAAGGCCCCTAGACTTTAAGGCTAGTAGGGCGGCCTTCCAAACTGTTGCATTCTCTCTTTCCACCTGTCCGTTCCCCCGGGGGTTGTAACTGGTGGTCCTGCTTGTGGGTATACCCCGAGCGAGCAGGTACTGGCGGAGTTCATCGCTCATAAACGATGAGCCCCGGTCGCTATGGATATAGCTGGGGAAACCGAACAGGGTGAAGAGGCTGTTCAGAGATTTAATGACCGTGGCACTGGTCATGTCCGGGCAGGGGATAGCGAACGGGAACCGGGAGTACTTGTCAATGAGGTTGAGGAAGTACACATTGCAGTCGGAGGAGGGGAGAGGCCCTTTGAAATCGACGCTCAGGCGTTCGAAAGGGTGAGTGGCTTTTATCAGGTGGGCTCTGTCTGGTCTATAAAAGTGCGGTTTGCACTCAGCGCAGACTTGGCAGTTCTTGGTCATGGTCCTGACCTCCTCGATGGAGTAAGGCAGGTTGCGGGCCTTGATGAAGTGGAAGAACCTGGTGACCCCCGGGTGGCAGAGGTCATTGTGGAGGGCCCTCAGCCTATCGATCTGCGCGCTGGCGCAGGTGCCACGCGATAGGGCATCTGGGGGTTCATTGAGCTTCCCAGGCCGGTACAAGATCTCGTAATTGTAGGTGGAAAGTTCGATTCTCCACCTCAAGATCTTGTCATTTTTGATTTTGCCCCTCTGCTTGTTGTTGAACATAAAAGCAACTGAACGCTGGTCAGTGAGCAGGGTAAATCGTTTTCCGGCCAGGTAGTGCCTCCAATGACGCACAGCCTCCACGATAGCCTGGGCCTCCTTCTCGACCGCGGAGTGTCTGGTCTCCGGGCCCTGGAGGGTTCGTGAGAAGAATGCCACAGGTCTCCCCGCCTGATTAAGGGTGGCGGCCAGAGCGAAGTCAGACGCATCGCTTTCCACCTGGAAGGGGATGGATTCGTCCACTGCGTGCATGGTGGCTTTGGCAATGTCTTCCTTGATACAGTGGAAGGCTAAGCGGGCCTCTGCCGTCACGGGAAAAGAGGTGGACTTGATCAGCGGACGGGCTTTGTCTGCATAGTAGGGGACCCACTGAGCGTAGTAGGAAAAAAACCCTAGGCACCTCTTCAGAGCTTTTAGGCAGTGGGGGTTCCATAAGGGGACGCATCCGGTCCGGGTCGGGACCGATGACCCCGTGTTCCACAACACAGCCAAGGATGGCGAGGCGGTCTGTGCGGAATATGCACTTCTCCTTGTTATATGTCAGGTTCAGGAGTTGGACGGTGCGGAGGAATTTCTCGAGGTTTGCGTCATGGTCCTGCAAGTCATGGCCGCAGATGGTCACATTATCTAGGTAAGGGAAAGTGGCCTGCAGCTCGTTTTGATCGACCATCCGGTCCATCTCCCTTTGGAAGACGGAGACCCTGTTAGTAACGCCGAAGGGAACCCTAAGGAAGTGATAGAGGCGGCCGTTTGCCTCAAAAGCAGTATACTGGCGGTCTTCAGGGCTGATGGGGAGCTGGTGGTACGCTGATTTCAGGTCAATGGTCGAAAAGACGCGGTACTGTGCGATCTGGTTGACCATGTCAGCTATGCGGGGGAGTGGGTAGGCGTCCAGCAGGGTGTAGCGGTTTATTGTTTGGCTGTAGTCGATGACCAGGCGTTGTTTCTCGCCGGTCTTAACGACTACAACCTGGGCTCGCCAGGGGCTGGAGCTGCCCTCAATAATCCCCTCCTTGATGAAAACCCTGTCCCCGGCACTGTATCGCCTGCTCTTTGTGGCGATGGGCTTACAGTCGGGGGTGAGGTTAGCAAACAGTGGGGGGGGTGGGACTCTGAGTGTGGAGAGGTTGCAGCTGGTGCGCGGCGGGCAATTTGGAGGCTGCTGGCTGCGGACTGTGAGTGGGGGGAGGGGGCCACCGTACGCCATCGTAACGCTTTTGAGGTGGCACTGGAAATCCAACCCCAGTAGAACGGCAGCGCAGAGGTCGGGCAGGACCAGGAGTTTAAAATTATTGAACACAGTCCCGTCTACTACTAGTGTCACCACGCAGTAGCCGCCAATGTCCGCTGACTGGGACTCGGAGGCCATAGAAATCCGCTGGTGCGCAGGCAGGACTGGGAGAGAGCAACGCCGCACCGTGTCGGGGTGGATGAAGCTCTCTGTGCTCCCGGAGTCAAAAAGGCAGCTTATTGCATGGCCGTTTACCTTAACGTCCATTTTGGACCGAGCTAGCTGGTGCGGTCTCGTTTGGTCCAGCATCACAGAGGCCAGCGTAGGGGTCGGTGTGTCGCTGCGAGTATCAGATGGGGGGGGGTTGGCGATCTGCTGCGTCCCGGCTGGTGTCCAAGATGGCGGCGTCCATGATTCCCATGTGGCTGGAGTCGTCCAAGATGGCTGCTGCTGCGGTGGTTCGCACATGGCTGGGGAGGCCCAAGATGGCGGCCCGCACGGCCCACACGCGGCGCTGTTGGGGGCCCAAGATGGCGGCTCGCACGGCCCACACGCGGCGCTGCTGGCGTTCGGGGTGGCTTTGGCCTTGCAGACGCTGGCGTAGTGTCCCTTTTTCCCGCAGCCCGAGCAGGTCGCATTCTTCGCCGGGCAGCGTGCTCTGGGGTGTTTGGTCTGGCCACAGAAGTAGCATTTCTGGCCTTGGGATACTGCTGTCTGGCTTTGGGACACTGCTGCGGTAGTTGGGCCGTCGTTGGGCTGTGGCTGGGGTGGCACGGTGCTATGGGGCTGTCCTACCATGTCCCAGGTTGTCGTTCCCTGCGGCGTCCACGGTGCAGAGGAGTAGGCATCCATGCCCCGGAAGGCTGCGTCCAGCGTTAGTGCGATGACGGAGGCTTTGTCGAGGGTAAGGTCACTCTGCTCCAGCAGTCGCTGTCGGGTGTAGTTGGACCTGTGGCCCGCTACGAAGGCATCCCGGATCAGTTCCTCCGTGTACTTAGTGGGCATTACCGCCTTACACCCACAGGCCCGGCCAAGCACGGACAGTGCTTGGAGGTATTCCTCAGTCGATTCCCCAGGTTGTTGCTTGCGACTCCCCAGAAGGTGCCTAGCGTATACTTCGTTCACAGGGCACATGTACTGGGTCTTGAGGAGCTGGAGGGCGGCTGTGTACGAGGTCGCGTCCCGGATGACTGAGTACACTCGGTGGTTCACCTAGGAGAACAGGACAGACAGTTTGTCCGCATCCGTTTCGACTGCAGTGGAGGCAGTCAGGAATGTCTCGAAGCACGTGAGCCAGTGAGCAAACTTGGTGGAAGCGTCCGCTTCCCGACTGTCCAGGTCCAGGCATGCTGGTGTGAGGATCTTCTCCATTATAAAAAATTTAGTTAATAAAATTGATGCGCCATCAATTACTCAAAAGACTGAGGTTGAGCGAGTAACAATCAGGCTTTTATTAACTAAAGAATGAAGGTCTTGTCTCGAGTGGTCGACCCGTCCAGAATACTAAGGGACTGGGAGGTAGTCACTTATATATCTGGAATAGTGGGAGGAGTCAGCCGAGGCATGTCCAGACCTGTACCTAGTGGAATACACATACAGACACAGACAGGTTATAACAGTGGTTTACCACACCGGGAAGGCGCCGAACACCTCGAGTCTCTTCGCCGGGAGCAAGTGGAAGCCAAGCGCAGGCAGCGCAAGGAGCGCACGTCAACCCAAGCACCCCACCCACCCGCCCCTCCAACCACCGTCTGCCCCACCTGTGACAGAGACTGTAGGTCCCGCATTGGACTCATCAGTCACCTGCGAACTCAT
Organism: Somniosus microcephalus; assembly: GCF_052327205.1. Classification (NCBI taxonomy): domain Eukaryota; kingdom Metazoa; phylum Chordata; class Chondrichthyes; order Squaliformes; family Somniosidae; genus Somniosus; species Somniosus microcephalus. The sequence continues at coordinate 198,295,745 of NC_140999.1, read as the reverse complement.
TTTTAATGTGGAAGCAAGTCATCCTCGCTTCCGAGGGACTGTCTAAGAAGACGACGACGACGACTGATTTACATCTGGCCTGTCTCTAACTGGGTAGCCTTCACTTCAATATACCCAGGCTGGAGGTTCAAGCCACAGTAAATCATTTCTCTCTGAATCTGACAATTAACTCAAGGGTGTATAGTTATTAATAGTGAAAATTATCATTGGCTGAAGTGAATATTAGATAACCACTTCCTTTTATGTCATGATCAGTGTTAATAACTGTGCACTTCTGAACTTTACATTTACCGTGGGTATCAGTTCGCATCTCCGCCAGTTGGTGGGGATTCTGTCATAGAAACATAGAAGATAGGAGCAGGAGTAGGCCATTCGGCCCCTCGAGCCTGCTCCGCCATTTAATGAGATCATGGCTGATCATCCAAATTCAGTACCCTGTCCCTGCTTTCTCCCCATATCCCTTGATCCCTTTAGCCTTAAGAAATATATCTAACTCCTTCCTGATTATATTTAATAAGTTGGCCTCAACTGCCTTCTGTGGTAGAGAATTCCACAGGTTCACCACTCTCTGGGTGAAGAAATTCCTCCTCATCTCAGTCCTAAATGGCTTACCCCTTATCCTTAGACTGTGTCCCCTGGTTCTGGAATCCCCCGCCATCGGGAACATCCTTCCTGCATCTAGTCCTGTTAGAATTTTATAAATTTCAATGAGATCCCTTCTCATTCTTCTAAACTCTAGCGAATATAAGCCTAATCGACCCAATCTCTCTTCATACGTCATTCCTGCCATCCCAGGTATCAGTCTGGTGAATCTTCGCTGCACTCCCTCCATGGCAAGAACATCCTTTCTCAGATAAGGCGACCAAAACTGCACACAATACTCAAGGTGTGGTCTCACCAAGGCCCTGTACAGCTGCAGCAAGACATCCTTGCTCCTGTACTCGAATCCTCTCGCTATGAAGGCCAACATACCATTTGCCTTCTTAACCGCCTGCTGCACCTGCATGCTTACCTTCAGCGACTGGTGCACAAGGACACTGAAATAAGGGAGAAGTAGCCTTTATAAGATGAGCTCGTTGAGGCTTAAAGAAATTCGGTTTACACCGGGCGCAGACAGAGCATGACGAAGTCATCCGCTTGACGTCTTCAACTGAAAAGGGCAAATTCTTACTGCGTACGAAGTGTATCATCCTCGTAACACCAGGATGGCACAAAGCATTATGAAGATTAATAAGCGTATCTCCGTGAAGCACAGAACAATAAGCGCTCGACAGCGCATCAGCGGCAACATTATCCTTCCCCGGACGATAGACTATATCGAAATGGTAGCATGCCAACTCGATCCTCCACCTCATTATTTTATCATTCTTAATCTTTCCAAAATGTTTGACATCAATAAATTGAAATAAAGAGTAGATTGCCTCTCAAAAGCTAGGCTTTATTAACCTTAAAAAACCAGCAAGTACATGTTGAGCACCCAGTCTCAACCAAACTGTAGAAAACTGAATTTAAGATGGCCACCACAGGTCACATGGAATCAACTAACCAATAAGTTTACAGCATATATCTCAAGGCAGGAAAACAGGCAACCAATTACAATGCTTCTTATAAAACAAGAATAATCACCACAGACACCCAGGTCTCGTTGCACTTCCCCTTTTCCCAATCTATTGCCATTCAGATAATAATCTGCCTTCCTGTTTTTGCCACCAAAGTGGATAACCTCGCATTTATCCACATTATACTGCATCTGCCATGCATCTGCCCAATAACCCAACCTGTCCAAATCATACTGGAGTTTCTCGGCATCCTCCTCACAGCACATACGCCCACCCAGCTTTGTGTCGTCTGCAAACTTGGAGATATTACATCTAGTCCCCTCATCCAGATCATTAATATATATTGGGAATAGCTGGGGTCCTTGCACCGATCCCTGCGGTACCCCACTAGTCACTGCCTGCCACTCGGAAAAAGACACGTTTATTCCAACTCCTTGTTTCCTGTCTGACAGCCAGTTCTCTATCCAAGTCAGTACCTTACCCCAATCCCATGTGCTTTAACTTTGCACGCCAATCTCTTATGTGGGACCTTATCGAACGCCTTCTGAAAGTCCAAATACACCACATCCACTGGTTCTCCCTTATCTATTCTACCAGTTACATCCTCAGAAAATTCCAGTAGATTAGTCAAGCATGATTTACCTTTTGTAAATCCATGTTGACTTTGTCCGATCCTGTCACTGCTTTCCAAGTGCTCTGCTATTACATCTTTTATAATGGACTCTAGCATTTTCCCCACAACTGATGTCAGGCTTACCAGTCTATAATTCCCTGTTTTCTCTCTACCACCTTTTTTGAATAGTGGGGTTATATTAGCTGCCCTCCAATCCATGGGAACTATTCCACAGTCTATCGAATTTTGGAAGATGACCAGCAATGCATCTACTGTTTCTAGGGCCACTTCCTTAAGTACCCTAGGATGTAGATTATCAGGCCCTGGGGATTTATCGACCTTCAATGCCGTCAATTTCCCTAACACCATTTCCCTACAAATACTGATTTCATTCAATTCCTCCCTCTCATTAGACCCTATGTTCCCCGACATCTCTGGAAGGTTATTTGTGTCCTCCTTTGTGAAGACAGAACCAAAGTATGTATTTAATTGGTCGGCCATTTCTTTGTTCCCCATTATAAATTCCCCTGATTCTGACTGCAAGGGACCTATGCTTGACTTCACCAATCTTTTTCTCTTCACATATCTATAGAAGACTTTACAGTCAGTTTTTATGTTCCCTGCAAGCTTACTCTCATATTCTATTTTCCCCCTCTTAATTAATCCCTTTGTCCTCCTTTGCTGAATCCTAAACTGCTCCCAATCCTCAGGTTTGCTGCTTTTTCTGGCCAATTTATATGTCCTCTCCTTGGATCTTATGCTATCCCTAATTTCCCTTGTTAGCCACGGTTGAGTCACCTTTTTTGTTTTATTTTTATGCCAAACAGGGATGAACAAATTCTGTAGTTCATCCATGCGATCTTTAAATGTTTGCCATTGCCTATCCACCGTCAACCCTTTAAGTAACGTTCCCCAATCCATCCTAGCCAACTCATGCCTCATATCATCGTAGTTTCCTTTATTTAAATTCAGGACCCTAGTCTGAGTCAACTACTTCATTCTCCAGCTTAATGAAGAATTCTATCATATTATGATCGCTCTGACCCAAGGGGCCTCGTACAACAAGATTGCTAATTAATCCTGTCTCATTACATAATACTCAGTCTAAGATGGCCTCATCTCTAGTTGGTTCCTCGACATATTGGTCCAGGAAACCATCCCATATACACTCTAGGAATTCCTCCTCCACAGTATTGTTACTAATTTGGTTAGCCCAATCTATATGTCGATTAAAGTCACCCATGGTAACTGCTGTGCCCTTACTGCACGCGTCTCTAATTTCCCGTTTAATGCCATCCCCAACCTCAGCATTACTGTTTGGGGGTCTGTATACAACTCCCACTAACGTTTTCTGCTCCTTGGTATTTCTCAACTCTACCCATACAGATTCCACATCATCAAAGCTAATATCCTTCCTTACTATTGTGTTAATCTCCTCCTTAACCAGCAATGCTACCCCACTTCCTTTTCCTTTTCACCTATCCTTCCTGAATATTGAATAGCCCTGGATGTTGAATTCTCAGCCTTGGTCACCCTGGAGCCATGTCTCCGTAATTCCAATTACATCATATCCGTTTACATCTATTTGCGCAGCTAATTCATCCATCTTATTACGAATGCTCCTCGCATTAAGACGCAAAGCCTTCAGGCTTGTTTTTTTAACACTCAGTCCTATTAGAATTATTATTTACTGTAGCCTTGTTTTATTTACACCCTTGATTTCTCTGCCTTCCACTTTTGCTTTTCTCCTTCCTGTCTTTTGTTTCTATCCTTGCTTCCCTTTCCTCTGTCTCCCTGCACAGGTTCCCAACCCCCTGCCATTTTAGTTTAAACCCTCCCCAACAGCACTGGCAAACACTCCCCCTAGGACATCGGTCCCGGTCCAGCCCAGGTGCAAACCGTCCAGTTTGTACTGGTCCCACCTCCCCCAGAGCCGGTTCCAATGTCCCAGGAATTTGAATCCCTCCCTCTTGCACCATTCCTCTAGCCACGTATTCATCTGAAATATCCTTCTATTTCTACTCTGACTGCACGTGGCACTGGTAGCAATCCTGAGATTACTACCTTTGAGGTCCTATTTTTTAATTTACCTCCTAACTCCCTATATTCAGCTTTTAGGACCTCATCCCGTTTTTTTACCTGTATCGTTGGTACCTATATGCACCACGACAACTGGTTGTTCACCCTCCCCCTCCAGAATGCCCTGCAGCCGCCCCAAGGCATCCTTGACCCTTGCACCAGGGAGGCAACATACCATCCTGGAGTCTCGTTTGCGGCTGCAGAAATGCCTATCTAGTCCCCTTACAATAGAATCCCCTAACACTATAGCTCTCCCACTCTTTTTCCTCCCGTCCTGTGCAGCAGAACCACCCATGGTGCCAGGAAGTTGGCTGCTGCTGCCTTCCCCCAATAAGCCATCTCCCTCAACAATATCCAAAGTGGTATATCTCTGAGAGGGGGATGGCCACAGGGAACCCCTGCACTACTCTGCCTGGCGGTCACCCATTCCCTTCCTGCCTGTGCAACCTTTACCTGCGGCGTGACCAACTCCCTAAACGTGCTATCCACGATGTACTCAGCATCATGAATGCTCCAGTATGAATCCATTTGCAGCTCCAGCGCCGCAATGCGGTCTGTCAGTAGATGCAGCTGGATACACTTCCCGCACACATGGTCGTCAGGGACACAGGAAGTGTCCCTGATTTCCCACATAGCGCAGGAGGAGCATGCCACGGGGCCGAGCTGTCCTGCCATGACTTACCCTTTAATTAATTTAAATTAAATCAAAGCAATACCACTAATTACACTACAATTAAATGATATACTCAAGGGCCCTTGGTTACTGGCACTCCCCGATATACAACAGAGACCTTAGAAACTATAACCACAAAAATTAAGACCATCTAAATTTTATAAACTATTAGGGCCGGAAGTCCCGCCCCGGAAAGAGCCGCTTGCGCCAGCCCAATATTCAGTTTCAGCGCCCCAAACGGAAGCGGGGCACTGCTTGAGGCGCCCCGCATCCCTCTTGGGGCGCTGCAACTGAATATCGCAGTGCAACGTGCCGCAGCACGGCGCGCTGCGGTACTGCAGGCCTTCCTCCCCTTCTTAAAGGGGAGGGGCCTGCACCAGCACGATTGGAGATCGCGAGTGCCGGCAAAAGAGCCTGGCACCGAGGAGAAGTGCCGGGCTCTTGGGACACAGCCGGCACTGCCTGGGGGGGGGGGGGGGGGGGCTCAGGAGGCCGGCACGAGGAGGTGCTGGCAGGTGGCCAGCGAAAAAATGGCCGCCCTGCATCTCCCCTTTAATTAGCGCCACTACCGCCGCAGGTAGGCCCCCTGAACCGGTCACAATTTGCAACCGGCGCTACAGCGGGGGAGGGCGCGACCAAATATCGCGTTCGGGGCGCTGCGCACACCAATGACGTCATCGGTGGCGGCGCAGCGCTACAGGCTAACGCCGCCATTAGCGCCCCGCTAAATTTCGCGGGAGGTGTGCCAGTGGCGCTAAAACCACTAAGTGCCCTCTTTGGGCGCTAACTGGTGGCGCAGCCCACCGAATTTCTAGGCCTTAATCTTAACTTTCAAACTATAGAGTAGTATAAATACTCACCTGGCCGTACTCACCCAATCAGCTGCTTCCTCTTGCCCGCGTCACTTTTTGAATCGTGACGTGGCTCCGGAACGCCGCCGCCGGTCTGTGAGATTGGTAAGCTTCTGAAAAAAAGCCCGCGAAAGTGAGTTTAAGTACTCACTGTACCGCCGCTCTCTGCTCCTCCCGACACTGGCCTCTCCCATCTAATTTCCTGCTTTCAATGTCCATCATCCTTTCCCAGACATGCCAACTTGCCTCATCCAATACAGAGATTCCAAGTTTCAACTCAACTCAGTCTCCAAGTTTGCAATGTGAAATCTTGTGCGTACAGTGGGGGGGGGGGGGGGGGGGGGGCTGTGCAATGCAAGATTTGTGTTGCTCATCCTGTCCATCCGTGGTGCTGTGGGTGTCATTCCCCTCTGCTAAACCCGCTCACTACTCCAGGATCACCCTGGAGAGCAAAGATAACCCCCGGCTTCTCTTCTCCACTAACAAGCATCTCCTTAAACACCTCTCCCCTGCCCTCTCCACTCTCTCATGGACTTCTTTGTCACTAAGATTGAGACCAGCTGTTCAGCTGCTTTCCCCCTTTCCCTTGCGCACCAAGCCAAACCTCCCCCAGGCTCCCCCTTGCCCAGAACCCACATCTCTTGTTTCTCTCCCAACTACCCTCATGACCCCTTCAAGCTCATCTTGTCCACGAGAGCCACCTCTTGCTGCCTTGACCCCATTCAGGTAAACAGCTGACCACCCAACTTCCTGCCACATCAGCAAAACAGCCTTAACCAAAGTCACAAATGACATTCGCTGTGACTGGTGCACTATCCATCCTCGACCTATCTGCAGCCTTGGTCGACCGCACCATCCTCCTCCAACGCCACTCCCCCATTCTCCTCAGTGGGACTGTGCTCACTTGGTCCCACACTCATCTATCCAATTGCAGCCAAAGCACCTCCAGCGATGGCTTCTCTTCCTGCCCCCGCACTGTCACCCTCGAAATCGGCTGAAGATTATTGTGGGTTCGGTCTTCCGCATCTACACGCTGCCCTCGGCGACATCATCCATTGGGGCACCTTCCATGCGTCTGCTGACAACACCGAGCTCTACCTCTTCATTACCAGTCTTGATCTCTCAACTGCCTCTTTCAATCAAGCTGCACGTTCAACATTCAGTCTTGGATACTGTCTTCTGCTCCCACCACAAACTCCTTAGCTTTGGCACGGATTGCAGCTCCCTCCCTCGGTAAACCGTCGCCTACCTCCGTCCTTCTGCTGCTTAAACCTTCATCCGGGCTTTTGTTACCTCCAGAGCCTGATTATTTCAATGTTTTTCTGGATGACCTCCCATCCTAAACTTTAGCTCATCCAAATCTCTGCCGCCTATATCCAACCCTGCACCAAGTTTCACTCACCCGTCACCCTCATATATTAGTTCCCAGTGCCTCACATTTAAAACTCTCATCCTTGTATTCAACTCCCTCCATGACTTCGCCCCTCCATATCTCTAACCTCCTCCAGCCCTACAACCCTCCACCACCCCAACTCTCCGTTCCTCTGACTCTGGCGCCTTGTGCGTCCCCTCCATTAGCAGCCGCGCCATCAGGCATCTAGCCCTCACATTCTGGAATTCCCCCCCTAAACCTCTCCGTCTCTCTACCTCCCTCACCTCCTTTAAGATCCTTCTTAAAATCTCCTCGATCGCCCCTCCCAATATCTCCTCCTGAGGCTCCGTGTTCATTTCTTCATTACGCCTCTCTGAAGCGCTTTAGGATGTTTTTCCAAGTTAAAGGCGCTATATAAATGCAAATTGTTGCTGTTTGCTGTGGAGAAGACAATCACTAACCTGCTTCCATTTTAGTGTTGGCGATCAGCATTTGTCGCAGATGCTTCAAAAGTGCTGGCCAGGTAAATGTGCTGAATTGCAGAGACGTGTCTGACATCTGTGGGATGTTCATCATGCTCAGTAATTTATACTCTGGATGTGTCACCAAACTCTCCAGCAGATCACCTGCAGACAGAGGAAAAGCAACGGTCAGCTGCTAACTTTGGGAAGACTGATTTATGCTCTGGTCTCGGGTTGACTGTGATAATTCAATATTTTCTGTTAGACTGAGTCTAGGCGAAAAGCCAAAGCCCGCAGAGAGGGACAACAGCAAGGTGGAAACCAGCAAGAGGTAAATGATTGAGTAGTGATTAGACAGAGTCAAACTTCGGTTTTAAAAACCTGCAGATTGTAGGAAGGAGGACTAAGAGAGGTATGGAGATTGCAGTCTGGGATAGAAAAACATGGTGCAATGACTGGAGTGAGGCACTGAGGGTGCAAACCCATGTACCAATCTCCTATGGTAATGTTCACCTGTGACAGGGTACTGAGTTTGGATGATCAGCCATGATCTCATTGAATGGCGGAGCAGGCTCGAGGGGCCGAATGGTCTACTCCTGCTCCCATCTTCTATGTTTCTATGTTCTAATAGAATTGTCCAGCAGACCACTTCATTTTTCACAATTTCTGGGGTAGTCTGTTCCCCTCAGTGACATCATCTGAAGACATGGGGTCAGGTTCCAATGTACGCCGATGACACCCAGCTCTACTCCACCACCACCTCCCTTAATGCCTCCACTGGCTCTATGTGCAAGAGTTCCTCAGGGCAGTGTCCTAGGCACAACCATCTTTAGTTGCTTCATCAATGACATTCCCTCGATCATAAGGTCAGAAGTGCGGATGTTCACTGATGATTGCACAATGTTCAGTTCCATTCGCAACTCCTCAGATAATGAAGCAGCCCGTGCCCGCATGCAGCAAGACCTGGACAACATTCGCGCTGCACAAGTGCCAGGCAATGACCATCTCCAACAAGAGAAAGTCTAACCACCTCCCCATGACATTCAATGGCATCACCACCATCGAATCCCCCACCATCAACATCCTGGTGGGTCGCCATTGACCAGAAACTTAACTGGACCAGCCACATAAATACTGTGGCTACAAGAGCAGGACAGAGGCTGGGTGTTCTGCAGCAAGTGATTCACCTCCTGACTCCCCAAAGCCTTTCTACAAGGCACAAGTCAGGAGTGTGATGGAATACTCTCCACTTGCCCGGATGAGTGCAGCTCCAACAACACTCATGAAGCTCAACATCATCCAGGACAAAGCAGCCTGCTTGATTGGCACCCCATCCACCACCTTAAACATTCACTCCCTCCACCACCGGCGTACCGTGGCTGCAGTGTGTACCATCTACAAGATGCACTGCAGCAACTCGCCAAGGCTTCTTCGACAGCACCTCTCAAACCCACGGCCTCTACCACCTAGGACAAGTGCAGCAAGCGCATGGGAACACCACCATCTCCAAGTTCCCCTCCAAGTCACTCACCATCCTGACTTGGAAATCTATTGTCATTCCTTCATCATCACTGGGTCATAATCCTGGAACTCCCTCCCTAACAGCACTGTGGGAGCACCTTCACCACACGGGCTGCAACGGTTCAAGACAGCGGCTCACCACCACCTTCTCAAGGGCAATAAATGCTGGCCTTGACAGCGACGCCCACATCCCAAGAATAATAAAAAGACTGCTTGTCCAACATCCTGGATGTGCTGCAATTTCCTCCATAGGAACACAGGAACAGTAGGCCATTGAGCCCCTCGAGCCTGTTCCGCCATTCAATGAGATCATGGCTGACCTAACTCCAAATACCTGTCTTTGGGCCAGATCCCTTAACAAAAGTCTATCAATCTCAGATTTAAAATTAACAATTGATCTAGCACCAATTGCTGTTTGCGGAAGAGAGTTCCAAACTTCTACCACCCTTTGTGTGTAGAAGTGTTTCCTAATTTCACTCCTGAAAGGTCTGGCTCTAATTTTTAAACTATGCCCCCTAGTCCTAGAATCCCCAACCAGCGGAAATAGTTTCTCTCTATCTACCCTATCTGTTCCCCTTAATATCTTGAAAACTTTGATCAGATCACCCCTTAACCTGCTAAATTCGAGGAAATACAACCCTAATTTGTGTAATCTCTCCTTGTAATTTAACCCTTGGAGTCTGGGTATCATTCCGTTAAACCAATGCTGCACTCCCTCCAAGGCCAATATATAGTTCCTAAGGTTTCCCTCTCTTGCCATTCTTAAATAGCAGAGTGACATGGGCAAGTTTCCAATCTAAAGGAATGGTTCCTGAATCAAGAGAACTTTGGAAGATTATAGTTAGGGCATTTGCAATGTGCTCACCTACTTCCTTTAAAACCTGGGTTGGAAATCATCTGGTCCTGGGGATTTGTCATTCTTTAGTGCCATTATTTTCTTCATCACTCCAGTTAAACATTGGGAGGAATTAAGCAATTGTCTTCAGGCCCCGCCACAAACTCCGTACATTCGCCACAGATTCCACCCTCCTGCCCAGCCATTGTCACAGCTTCAAGCCAATTGTTTCGCAACTACTAAACAAAGCACACTATTCTGTCCTTGTACAAGACCTCGTTCAGGCCTCAGTTAAAATACTATGTCCAGTTTTGGTCTCCTCTCATGTTGGGTGATATGGAGGCTTTGTAAAAGGTTCAGAGGAGAGCCACTGGATTAATTCCCAATCCAAAGCATCTGAGTTACCAGCTGGGACTCTACACTTCAGAGATCCGTAGACTTACGAGTGATCTGATCGAGGTTTACAAGATGATGAAGGGAATAGATTCTGTTCAAGTAGACAGTTTGTTCCAATTAAATAGGTTAGGGAGGACCAGGGGTCACAATTTGAAGTTGTAGAAGGCCAGATCTGGGTTAGATGTCAGGAGGTGGTCCTTTTACCAGAGAATAGTGGACCTCTGGAACAGGCTGCTGTCTTGTGCAGTGGATGCTGATTCACTAAATTCCTCCAAGCGAGAGCTGGAGCTGTTTTTGGCTGGGACGGACATCACCTTGTACAGGAGGTAGGTAGTGTACGATATTAACCAGGGCCAGAGTGATCTCCTGGATTCGTTTTGATCGCCTACGTGGATCGGAGAGGAATTTGACAGGTTTCATAGAATGAATCATAGAAAGGTTACAGCACAGGAGGCTGCAATTCAGCACGTCGAGCCCATGTCGGCTCTCTGCAAGAGCACTTCAGCTAGTCCCTCGTCCCCGCCCTTTCTCCTGCAGCCCTGCAAATTTTTTTCCTTCAGGTGCTTATCCAATTCCCTTTTGAAAGCCGTGATTGAATCTGCCTCCACCTTTCAGGCAGTGCATTCCAGATCCTAAACACTCACTGCATTAAAAAGTTTTTCCTTATTGTAGCCTTTGGTTCTTCTGCCAATCACCTTAAATCTGTGTCCTCTGGTTCTTGACCCTTCCGCCAATGGGAACAGTTTCTCTCTATCTACTCTGTCTAGACCCCTCATGATTTTAAAAGGTTTTGCCCCCCAATTGCCCAGGGTTTTTAATCTGGTTTTTGCCTCTCCCAGGAGATGCTGTGGTTCCAGGTGGGGTGGGGTGTGTCTATATTGTGATGCCTGTGTGGGGCAGGTTGGTTGGACCAGTACGACTTTACCTGTCTCAATTTTAGACAGAAAAAAAGACACTGATAACCCAATTGTTAGGAATGATGATATGACTTGATTGAGTTCTTTAATGAGGTAACAGAGAGGATTGATGAAGGCATTGCAGTTGAGGTAGAGTACATAGATTTCTAAAAGGAGTTCGACAAAGTGCCACATAATAGGCTTGCCAGCAAAGTTGAAGCCCATGGAATAAAAGGGACAGTGGCAGCGTGGATACGGAATTGGCTAATCACAGGAAACAGAGAGTAGTGGTGAACGGTTGTTTTTCGGACTAGTGGAAGGTACACAGTGGTGTTCCCCAGGGGTCGGTTCTAGGACCACTACTTTTCTTGATATATATTAATGTCTTGGATGTGGGTGTACAGGGCACAATTTCAAAATTTGCAGATGACACAAAACTTGGATGTATAGTGAACAGTGAGGAGGAGAGTGATAGACTTCAGGAAGACAGACAGGCTGGTGAAATGGGCAGACAAGTGGCAGATGAAATTTAACGCAGAAAAGTGTGAAGTGATACATTTTGGTAGAAAGAATGAGGAGAGGACATATAAACGAAATGGTACAATCCTAGAGGGGGTGCACGAATAGACACCTGGGGGTATGTGTGCACAAATTGTTGAATGTGGCAGAACAGGTTGAGAAAGCAGTTAAAAAGGCTTATGGGATCCTGGGCTTCATAAATAGAGGTATAGAGTACAAAAGCGTGGAAATTATGATGAGCCTACATAAAACACTGGTTGGCCCCAACTGGAGTACTGTGTCCAATTCCGGGCACCACACTTTAGGAAGGATGTGAAGGCCTTAGAGAGAGTGCAGAAAAGATTTATGAGAATTATTCCAGGAATGAGGGACTTCAGTTACGTTGATAGACTGGAGAAGCTGGGATTGTTCTCCTTGGAGCAGAGAAGATTGAGAGCAGATTTGATAGAGGTGTTCAAAATCATGAAGGGTCTGGACAGAGTAGAGAGAGAGAAAGTGTTCCCATTGGCGGAAGGGTCGAGAACCAGAGGACACAGATTTAAGGTGATTGGCAAAAGAACCAAAGGCGACGTAACGAAAAACTTTTTTACACAGTGAGTGGTTAGGATCTGGAATACACTGCCTGAAAGGGTGGTGGAGGCAGATTCAATCACGGCTTTCAAAAGGGAATTGGATAAGTATCTGAAGGAAATAGATTTTTAGGGCTACGGGGAAAGGGCGGGGGAGCGGCACAAGCTGAAGTGCTCTTGCAGAGAGCCGGCACGGCCTCGACGGGCCAAATATCCTCCTTCATGTGCTGTAACCATTCTATGATTCTATTCTATGATCTGAAGTATTGAGTGACATCCTGCTACACACCTGAAGTGATTAAATAAAAAGTTACAATAGTTATGGTGGCTGCTTACAGTGACCTGACCTAACAAAAGGCAGACAAACCCAGTGAGACTTCAGCCATATGAACATGGATTCTATCCCAACCCGATTTAACTTAAGCATGAGAGCATGCAGGAGAGCAAGTGCGCGTGCTCTCATGTACTCGTGAGAGAGTGCGAGAGACAAAGAGTTCATGCAAGCAAAGGAGAAAGTGTGTAAGAGAATGCACAAGAGAAAGAGTGTGAGAGATAGTGAGCACGAGTGCACACACATGCAAAGGGAAAGAGTGTGCAAGAGAGAGCGAGCACATTAGACAGAGGGACCCTGTGTGCATGTGTTATGGGGCTGGGGGTGAGTAAGCCTAAATTCCACATTAGTGGTCACTGGTTATGTGTAATGTGGTTAAGTGTTTCAGCAATTGGCTGAACGTTCACTAGATTAGAGGAATGATACTTTCACATCATGAAACTTCTGCCCCCTAATGACAAATATTCCCACTTTCCTGAGTAAATTTTTTAAAATTCGCTTATGGGATGTGGGCGTCGCTGGCAAGGCCAGCATTCATTGCCCATCCTTAGTTGCCCTCGAGAAGGTGGTGGTGAGCCGCCTTCTTTAACCACTGCAGTCCGTGTGGTGAAGGTGCTCCCACAGTGCTGTTAGGGAGGGAGTTCCAGGATTTTGACCCAGCAACGATGAAGGATCGGCGATATATTTCCAAGTCAGGATGGTGTGTGACTTGGAGGGGAACTTGGAGGTGGTGGTGTTCCCATGCGCCTGCTGCCCTTTCCCTTCTAGGTGGAAGAGGTTGCGGGTTTGGGAGGTGCTGTCGAAGAAACCTTGGCGAGTTTCTGCAGTGCATCTTGTAGATGGTACACACGGCAGCCATGGTACGCTGTTGGTGGAGGGAGTGAATGTTGAAGGTGGTGGATGGGGTGCCAATCAAACTTTGTCCTGGATGGTATCGAGCTTCTTGAGTGTTGTTGCAGCTGCACTCATCCAGGCAAGTGGAGAGTATTCCATCACAATTGTGCCTTGTAGATGGTGGAAAGGCTTTGGGGAGTCAGGAGGTGAGACACTCGCCGCAGAATACCTAGCCTCTGACCTGCTCTTGTTGCCACAATATTTATGTGGCTAGTCCAGTTAAGTTTCTGGTCAATGGTGACCCCTAGGATGTTGATGGTGGGGGATTCGGCGATGGTAATGCCATTGAATGTCAAGGGGAGGTGGTTAGACTCTCGCTTGTTGGAGATAGTCATTGCCTGGCACTTCTGTGGCGCGAATGTTACCTGTCACTTATCAGCCCAAGCCTGAACGTTGTCCAGGTCTTGTTGAAAGCAAGCATGGACTGCTTCATTATCTGAGGATTTGTGAATGTCGCTGAACACTGTGCAGTCATCAGTGAACATCCCCATTTCTGACCTTATGTTGGAGGGAAGGTCAATGATGAAGCAGCTGAACGTGGTTGGGCCTAGGACACTGCCCTGAGGAACTCCTGCAGCGATGTCCTGGAGCTGTGATGATTGACCTGTGATGAAGAACAATCTACATCTTACTTACCTGACTGGAAAGGTACTAGAGTCTGAAAGGCTGGGGAAAAGAATGAAAGGGAAAGAGCACCGTGGATAAAACTGTGTTTCTTCTTACCGAGAGGATTTGTGCCATATTCCGACACATCCCATCTGGTGTATGCTGGCTGCAAGACATTCCCGAGCTGGTGAGCAATGACTTTATTGATGTCTGTGAAGGAGATCTGCTTTATGTTCATCAGCTGTGAGCAAATCTTGTGAACAGTGTCATTCTCGTGGATGAGAAGCCCATCCGATGATTGATACAAGTGAGACAGTGTCAGCACTGCGTTATAATTCTGGACAATAACCTGATGAAGAACAAAATGCTCCTTCAGAGAAAAAGAAATGTAGGCCACATGGTCCCTGCCACGTGTCCCCGCCACCTGCTGCATTAACCAGGCCAAATTGTAAGACCAGATTACATTTCTACCCTTTCCCTTTGCACCAATAATACTCACAACATGGTCTGTAGGCCAATAACAACATAATTCATCAACTGATTCCTAGCATCAAGGATCAAGTTATGAGAAAAGACTGCGAAAATCTCAGCTTTTCCACCTTGTAAGGAGGCTACTTAAAGTTAAGTATAAAAGATAGTGAATGTTAGAGAAAAGGTATACTGTAAATGGAACAAGAGATCAAAAAAAATAAAGACATTTAAGATAGAAAGGGGGGAGATAATTGATCAAACTTAGGATAGATTGCATCCACGCATATTAAAAGCAGTTAGGGAAGAGAGAGCAGAGGCATTATTACATATATATAAAAATTCATTAGAAAAGGGAATATTACCAGAGGACTGGCAGACTGATAATGTGATTCATATATTTAAAAAGGAAGATAGAACAAGTCCAGGGAACTATGGATCAATTAGCTTAACGGCAGTGGTAGGAAAGATAATGGAATTCTTACTCAAAGATGTAAAGGAAAAACATCTAGAAACCCAAAATATAATAAAGAGTCGGCACGGATTCCAAAAGGGAAGGTCATATTTGACCAACCTTAATGAATTTTTGAAGAAGTAACAGAAAGGGTAGATAAGGGAAATGTAGATGATGTAATATATTCAGATTTCTAAAAGGCCTTTGATAAGGTACCACATAGTAGGCTCCTGACTAAGGTCAGAACATGTGGAGTCAGGGGACAGGTAGCAGAATGGATAGCAGATTGGTTACAAAACAGAGAACAGAGAGTAGGGGGGTTAACAATTTTTTTGAAGAGGTAACAGAGAGAGTAGACAATGGTAATGCAGTATATGTAATTTATCTGGACTTTCAAAAGGCCTTCGATAAGGTAACCCATAATAGACTGAAACAAGGTCAGAGAATGCGGAGTCAGGGGACAAGTAGCAGAATGGATTGCTGGCTGGCTTCAGGACAGAAAGCAGAGAGTAGGAGTAGGAGTAAAGGGTAGCTATTCACAGTGGCAGAAGGTGGGTAGTGGTGCTCCACAAGGATCAGTGCTGGGACCACTGCTGTTCACAATATACATTCATGATTTAAACTTAGGAATCAAAAACACAATTTCTAAATTTGAGGATGACACCAAATTGGGGGGGCGAATAATCAAAACTGAGGAGGACAACAACAAGTTACAGGAGGACATTAATAAACTTGCAGAATGGGCATATAATTGGCAAATGAAGTTCAACACAAATAAATGTGAGGGACAGGTAAACTATCCTTTATCCGCACCTCTGAAAACCGAAAGTTTTTTTGTGGAGCGTAAGTCGTGCGCACGACATAAGCCGAGTGGCGCCAAACATGACCCGACGCGGCCGATGCTTTTCTGACCTGATTTGCGGGCCAGCTTAGCGTAGGAGTCAGCCGATATCCGGCTTTCCCACAACTGGTGGTGGCAGTCGAGCCCCAGACCCCCGCTAAGTCAAGGAATTCAGATACGGAGCAGGGGGAGCTGTAAACACACTGGGAGCGGCAGCACAGAGAAGCAGGAAGGGGAATGAGACACGGAGCAGTTGCAAGAGGTAGCCTGAGCTTTTAAAATTTATATTAAATACAAATACTAATTACCAAATTAATTTAATGTTCAGAGTTTCCCAGTCTGAAATAATACCTTCTGAAATCCGAAAATTTCCGAAAACCGAAACACAGCTGGTCCCAAGGTTTTCGGATAAGGGATAGTCAACCTGTATTACATTTGGTAGGAAGAATAGGGAGGTCACTTATCACTAGGTGGGGTAGAGGAACAAACGGATCTCAGAGTACAAATACACAAATCACTAAAAGATGCGACACAGGTTAGCAAGGCCATAAAAAATGCAAACCAAGCACTAGGGTTTATTTCTAAAGGTCTAGAATTGAAAAGTAGGGAAGTTATGCTAAACCTGTATCGAACCTTGGTTAGACCACACTTGGAGTACTGTGAACAGTTCTGGTCGCCATATTATAAAAACGATATAGAGGCACTGGAGAGGGTACAGAGAAGATTTACAAGGATGATACCAAAAATGCGAGGGTATACATATCAGGAAAGGATGAAGAGGCTGGGGCTCTTTTTGCTTGAAAAATGAAGGCTGAGGGATGACCTAATAGAGGTCTTTAAAATTATGAAAGGTTTTGAGAGAGGATAGAGAGAGAATGTTTCCACTTGTGGGGAAGAGCATAACTAGAGTTTATCAATATAAGATAGTCACCAAGAAATCCAATAGGGAATTCAGAAGAAACTTCTTTACCCAAAGAGTGGTGAGAATGTGGAACTCGCTACCACAGGGAGTGGTTGAAGCGAATAGTATAAATGCATTTAAGGGGAGGCTAGACAAGCATATGACGGAGAAGGGAATAGAGGGTTATGCTGATAGATTTAGATGAGGAAAGACGGGAGGAGGCTCGAGTGGAGCATAAACGCCAGCATGGACTGGTTGGGCCGAATGGCCTGTTTCTGTGCCGTATATCCTGTGTAATCCTATGTAAAAGGCAGTTACTCAGATTGGCAAATGGTGGGAAGCGGTATTCCACAAGGATCGGTGCTGGGACCATTGTTGTTCACCATTTACATAAATGATTTGGACTCGGGAATTGGAAGTACAATTTCAAAATTTGCGGATGACACCAAATTGGAAAGTGTACTTCATACAGAGAAGGACTGCGACAAAATACAAGACGACATTAATAAACTTGCCGAATGGATGTGTAATTGACAAATGAACTTCAACATAGAAAAGTGTAAGGTGGCACATTTTGGCAGGAAGGATAAGGAGGTCACGTACTCCTTGGAAAATAGGTGTCTAAATGGGGTAGAGGAGCAGAGGGATCCGGGGGTACAAATACACAGATCACTAAAAGTAGCAACGCAGGTTAATAAGGCCATAAAAAAGCAAACAAAGCACTGGGGTTAATTTATAGAGGGATAGAATTGAAAAGCAGAGAAGTTATGTTAAACTTGTATAGAACCTTGGTTAGACCACACAGAGTACTGTAAACAGTTCTGGTCTCCACATTATAAAAAAAGGATATAGAGGCACAAGAGAAGGTGCAAAAAAGATTGATTAGAAAGATACCAGAACTGAGAGGTTATACCTAACAGGAAAGATTGATCAGGCTGGGGTTTTTTTCTCTAGAAAAGAGAAGACTGAGGGGTGAGCTGATAGAGGTCTTTAAAATTATGAAAGTGTTCGATAGGTTAGACGTAGAGAAGATGTTCCTACCTGTGCGGGAGACCAGAACTAGGGGCCACTAATATATAGTCACTAATAAATCCAATAGGTAATTCAGGAGAAACTTCTTTACCCAGAGAGTGGTTAGAATGTGGAACTCGCTGCCACAGGGAGTAGTTAAGGTGAACAGCACAGATGGATTTATGGGGAAGCTAGAGAAACACACAAGGGACAGAAGAACATAAGAAATAGGAGCAGGAGTAGGCTTCCTACCAAAGTGGATAACCTCACATTTTCCCACATTATACTCCGTCTGCCAAATTTTTGCCCACTCACTGAACCTGTCTATATCCCTTTGCAGGTTCTTTGTGTCCTCCTCACAACTCTCTTTCCCACCTATCTTTCTATCGTCAGCAGATTTGGCTACAGTACACTCTGTCCCTTCATTCAAGTCATTAATATAGATTGTAAATAGTTGAGGTCCCAGCACTGATCCCTGTGGCACCCGACTAGTTAGTTTGCCAACCTGAAAATGACCCATTTATCCCAGCTCTCTGTTTCTGTTAGTTAGCCAATCCTCTATCCATGCTAATATATTACCCCTAGCACCGTGATAAAATAAAACAAAAAAGGTGACTCAACCGTGGCTAACAAGGGAAATTAGGGATAGCATAAGATCCAAGGAGAGGACATATAAATTGGCCAGAAAAAGCAGCAAACCTGAGGATTGGGAGCAGTTCAGGATTCAGCAAAGGAGGACAAAGGGATTAATTAAGAGGGGGGAAATAGAGTATGAGAGTAAGCTTGCAGGGAACATAAAAACTGACTGTAAAAGCTTTTATAGATATGTGAAGAGAAAAAGATTGGTGAAGTCAAGCGTAGGTCCCTTGCAGTCAGAATCAGGGGAATTTATAATGGGGAACAAAGAAATAGCAGACCAATTAAATACATACTTTGGTTCTGTCTTCATAAAGGAGGACACAAATAACCTTCCAGAGATGTCAGGGAACATAGGGTCTAATGAGAGGGAGGAATTGAATGAAATCAGTATTTGTAGGGAAATGGTGTTAAGGAAATTGACGGGATTGAAGGCCGATAAATCCCCAGGGCCTGATAATCTACATCCTATGGTACTTAAGGAAGTGGCCCTAGAAATAGTAGATGCATTGCTGGTCATCTTCCAAAATTCTATAGACTCTGGAACAGTACCCATGGATTGGAGGGTAGCAAATGTAACCCCACTATTCAAAAAAGGTGGTAGAGAGAAAACGGGGAATTATAGGCCGGTAAGCCTGACATCGGTAGTGGGGAAAATGATAGAGTCCATTATAAAAGATGTAATAGCAGAGCACTTGGAAAACAGTGACAGGATCGGACAAAGTCAACATGAATTTACAAAAGGTAAATCGTGCTTGGCTAATCTACTGGAATTTTTTGAGGATGTAACTGGTAGAATAGATAAGGGAGAACCAGTGGATGTGGTGTATTTGGACTTTCAGAAGGCTTTCGATAAGGTCCCGCATAAGAGATTAGCGTGTAAAGTTAAGGCATATGGGATTGGGGGTAAGGTACTGACTTGGATAGAGAACTGGTTGGCAGACAGAAAGCAAAGAGTTGGAATAAACGGGTCTTTTTCCGAGTGACAGGCAGTGACTAGTGGGGTACCGCATGGATCGATGCTAGGACCCCAGCTATTCACAATATATATTAATAATGATCTAGTCGAGGGAACTAGATGTAATATATCCAAGTTTGCAGACGACACAAAGCTGGGTGGGCGTGTGTGCTGTGAGGAGGATGCCGAGAAACTCCAGTGTGATTTGGACAGGTTGGGTGATTGGGCAGATGCATGGCAGATGCACTATAAATGTGGATAAATGGGAGGTTATCCACTTTGGTGGCAAAAACAGGAAGGCAGATTATCTGAATGGCAATAGATTGGGAGAAGGAGAAGTGCAACGAGACCTGGGTGTCCTTGTACACCAGTCGCTGAAGGTAAGCATGCAGGTGCAGCAGGCAGTTAAGAAGGCAAATGGTATGTTGGCCTTCATAGCGAGAGGATTCGAGTACAGGAGCAAGGATGTCTTGCTGCAGTTGTACAGGGCCTTGGTGAGACCACACCTTGAGTATCGTGTGCAGTTTGGTCACCTTATCTAAGGATGTTCTTGCCATGGAGGGAGTGCAGCAAAGATTCACCAGACTGATACCTGGGATGGCAGGAATGACGTATGAGGAGAGATTGGGTCGATTGGGCTTATATTCGCTGGAGTTTAGAAGAATGAGAGGGGATCTCATTGAAACTTATAAAATTCTAACAGGACTAGACACAGGAAGGATGTTCCCGATGGCAGGGGAGTCCAGAACCAGGGGTCACAGTCTAAAGATAAGGAGTAAGCCATTTAGGACTAAGATGTGGAGGAATTTCTTCACCCAGAGAGTGGTGAACCTATGGAATTCTCTACCACAAAAGGCTGTTGAGGCCAATTCATTAAATATATTCAAGGAGGAGTTAGATATATTTCTTAAGGCTAAAGGGATCAAGGGATATGGGGAGGAAGCAGGGACAGGGTACTGAATTTGGATGATCAGCCATGATCTCATTGAATGGCGGAGCAGGCTCAAGGGCCCGAATGGCCTACTCCTGCTCTTATCTTCTATGTTTCTGTGTGAACTCTTATCTTGTGCAGTAACCTTTTATGTGGCACCTTAGTGAATGCCTTTTGGAAATCTAAATACACTACATCTACTGGTTCCCCTTGATCCACCCTGCTCGTTACATTCTAAAAGAACTCTAATAAAATTGTCAAACACGATTTCTCTTTCATAAAACCATGTTGACTCTGTTTGATTGTATTATGATTTTCTAAATTTCCTGCTACTTCTCCCTTAATAATGGATTCCAGCATTTTCCCAATGACAGATGCTGGGCTAACCAGCAAAAAGTTTCCTGCTTTCTGTCTCCCTCCTTTCTTGAATAGGGGCGTTACATTTGTGGTTTTCCAATCTGCTGAGACCTTTCCAGAATCTAGGGAATTTTGGAAGATCACAACCAATGCATCCACTATCTCTGCAGCCACCTCTTTTTAAGACCCTAGGATGCAGGCCATCAGGTCCACAGGACTTGTCAGCATTTAGTCCCATTAGTTTGCCGAGTACATTTTCTCTAGTGATAGTGATTGTTTTAAGTTCCTCCCTCCCTTTTGCCCCATGATTATCTACTATTCTTGGGATGCTTTTGGTGTCTTCTTCCAGGAAGACAGATACAAAATATTTGATCAAAGTCTCTGCCATTTCCTTGTTTCCCATTATTAATTCCTCATTCTCATCCTCTAAGGGACCAATGTTTACTTTAGCTACTCTCTTCTTTTTTATATACTTGTAGAAGCTCTTACTATCTGTTTTTACATTTCTTGCTGGAGCTGGTACTGTGTAATGAGAAAGGGCTAATCAATAATCTTGTGGTAAAGGGGCCTTTAGGGACAAGTGACCATAATAATGATTGAATTTTACATTAAGTTTGAGAGTGATGTAGTCCAATCTGAAACTAAGGTCTTCAATCTAAACAGAGGAAACTACAAGGGTATGAGGGACAAGTTGGCTATGGTAGATTGGGAGACTGCACTAAAATGATATGAAGGTGGACATACAATGGCTAACATTCAAGGAAGTAATGCATAATTTGCAACAAACATATAGAAACATAGAAGATAGGAGCAGGAGTAGGCCATTCGGCCCTTCGAGCCTGCTCCACCATTCAATGAGATCATGGCTGATCATCCAAATTCAGTACCCTGTCCCTGCCTTCTCCCCATATCCCTTGATCCCTTTAGCCTTAAGAAATATATCCAACTCCTTCTTGAATATATTTAATGAATTGGCCTCTACTGCCTTCTGTGGTAGAGAATTCCACAGGTTCACCACTCTCTGGGTGAAGCAATTCCTCCTAATTTCTGTCCTAAATGGCCTACCCCTTATCCTTAGACTATGATCCCTGGTTCTGGACTCCCCGGCCATCAGAAACATCCTTCCTGCATCTAGTCTGTCCAGCCTGACAGAATTTTATAGGTTTCGATGAGATCCCCTCTCAATCTTCTGAACTCCAGTGAGTATAAGCCCAATCGACACAATCTCTCCTCATACGTCATTCCTGCCATCCCAGGTATCAGCCTGGTGAATCTTCGCTGCACTCCTTCCATGGCAAGAACGTCCTTCCTCAGGTAAGGCGACCAAAACTGCACACAATACTCAAGGTGTGGTCTCACCAAGGCCCTGCACAACTGCAGCAAGACATCCTTGTTCTTGTACTCGAACCCTCTTGCTACGAAGGCCAACATACCATTTGCCTTCTTAACCGCCTGCTGCACCTGCATGCTTACCTTCAGCGACTGGTGCACAAGAACACCCAGGTCTCTTTGCACTTCCCCTTCTCCCAATCTATTGCCATTCAAATAATCTGCCTTCCTGTTTTTGCCACCAAAGTGGATAACCTCACATTTATCCACATTATAGTGCATTTGCCATGTTTCTGCCCAATCACCCAACCTGTCCAAATCGTACTGGAGTTTCACGACATCCTCCTCACAGCATACCCTCCCACCCAGCTTTGTGTCGTCTGCAAATTTGGAGATATTACATCCAATTCCCTCGTCCAGATCATTAATATATATTGTGAACAGCTGGGGTCCTAGGACCGATCCTTGCGGGACCCCACTAGTCACTGCCTGCCACTTGGAAAACAACCCGTTTATTCCAACTCTTTGCTTTCTGTCCGCCAACCAGTTCTCTATCCAAGTCAATAACTTGCCCCCAATCCCATGTGCCTTAATTTTGCACGCTAATCTCTTATGCGGGACCTTATCGAAAGCCTTCTGAAAGTCCAAATACACCACATCCACTGGTTCTCCCTTATCTATTTTACTAGTTACATCCTCAAAAAATTCCAGTAGATTCGTCAAGCATGATTTCCTCTAGGGCATGAAAACCTAAAAGGAAGAGTGATCCAACCATGGCTAACAAAATAAATTAAAGCTAGTATTAAGTCAGAGGAGGAAGCTTATAAATTTACCAGAAAAAGCGGTCAGCCTGAGGATTGGGATCTTTTTAGAAATCAGCAAAGGGGGACCAAGAAATTGATAAAGAAAGGGAAAATGGAATATGAGCACAAACTAGCGAAAAATATAAAAACGGATTGTAAAAGCTTCTATAGGTATGTGAAAAGGAAAAGACTGGCGAAGGTAAATGTAGGTCCTTTACAGTCAGAGATGGGAGAATTTATAATGGGGAATGAGGAAATGGCAGAGAAATTAAATAAATACTTTGTTTCTGTCTTCATGGAGGAAGACACAAAAAACCTCCCAGAAATATGAGAAAACCAAGGGTGAGACGAGAATAAGGAACTTGAAATTACTATTAGTAAAAAAACAGTACTAGCAAAATTATGGGACTAAAAGTCGATAAATCCCAAGGACCGGATGACCTACATTCTAGGGTTTTGAAAGAGGTGGCCATTGGGATAGTGGTCGCATTGGTTGTCATCTTCCAAAATTCTATAGATTCTGGAACGGTTCCTGCAGATTGGAGGATAGCAAATGTAACCCCACTATTTAAGAAAGGAGGGAGAGAGAAAATGGGGAACTACAGACCTGTTAGCCTCACATCAGTAGTTGGGAAAATGCTGGTATCTATTATAAAGGATGTAATAACTGGGCACTTAGAAACTAATAGTAAGATTGGGCAGAGTCAAAATGGATTTATGAAAGGGAAATCCTGTTTGACAAACCTATTGGAGTTATTTGAGGATGTAACTAGTGGAGTAGACAAAGGGGAACCGGTAGATGTGGTGTATTTGGATTTTCAGAAGGCCTTCGATAAGGTCCCAACACAAGAGGTTGGTGAACAAAATTAGGGCACATGGAATTGGGGGTAATATCCTAGCATGCATTGAGAATTGGTTAACAGACAGAAAACAAAGAGTAGGGATAAACGGGTCTTTTTCAGGATGGCAGGCTGTGACTAGTGGGGTACCGCAAGGATCGGTGCTTGGGCCCCAGCTATTCACAATCTAGATCAATGATTTGGATGAGGGGACTAAATGTAACATTTCCAAATTTGCTGATGATACAAAGCTAGGTGGCAGTGTCAGTTGCGAAGAGGATGTGAAGAGGCTTCAAGGGGATCTTGACAGGCTCAGTGAATGGGCGAGAACATGGCAGATGGAATATAATGTGGATAAATGTGAAGTTATCCACTTTGGTAGAAAAAACAGAAAGGCAGAGTATTTCCTAAATGGTGAAAGATTGGGGAATGTAAATGCTCAAAGGGACCTGGGTGTCCTTGTACATGAGTCACTGAAAGTGAATGTGCAGGTGCAGCAAGCCGTTAGGAAGGCAAATGGTATGCTGGCCTTCATTACAAGAGGATTTGAGTACAGGAGTAAAGAAGTCTTACTCCAATTATATAGGGCCTTGGTGAGCCCACACCTGGAGTACTGTGTACAATTTTGGTCTCCTTACCTAAGGAAGGATATACTTGCCATAAAGG
Source organism: Somniosus microcephalus (assembly GCF_052327205.1). Taxonomy (NCBI): domain Eukaryota; kingdom Metazoa; phylum Chordata; class Chondrichthyes; order Squaliformes; family Somniosidae; genus Somniosus; species Somniosus microcephalus. The sequence goes on along the minus strand of NC_140999.1, from coordinate 198,271,376 downwards.
GAGTGCAACAAAGGTTCACGAGATTGATTCCTGGGATTGCGGGACTGTCGTATGAGAAGAGATTGAGTAAACTAGGCCTGTATTCTATTGAATTCAGAAGAATGAGAGGGGATCTCATTGAAGCATACAAAATTATTACAGGACTTGACAGGGTGGATGCTGGGAGAATGTTTCCCTTGGCTGGGGAGTCTAGAACCAGGGGCCACAGCCTCAGGATAAAGGGTAGGCCATTCAGGGCTGAGATGAGAAGAAATTTCTTCACAGAGGGTGGTGAATCTTTGGAATTCTCTACCCCAGAGGGCTGTGGAGGCTCAGTCATTGGGTATATTCAAAACAGAAGTCGATAGAATTCTGACTAGTAAGGGCATCAAGGGATATGGCGATAGGGCCGGTGAATGGAGTTGAGGCAGAAGATCAGCCATGATCTCATTGAATGGCGGAGCAGGCTCGAAGGGCCGAATGGCCGACTCCTGCTCCTATTTCTTATGTTCTTACTCTCAATCTATTTTCTCCCTCTTCATAATTTTTTTAGTCATCCTTTGCAGGTTTCTAAAAATTTCCCAATCTTCTGGCCTGCTACTAATCATCGCAACATTGTATTCCTTTTCTTTCAATTTAGAAACATAGATAGAAAAATAGGAGGCGGCTATTCAGCCCTTCGAGTCTACTCCGCTATTCAATATCATGGCTGAGCCTCTATCTCAATACCATATTCCTGCTCTCTCCCCATACCCCTTGATGCCTTTTGTGTCTAGAAATCTATCTATCTCCTTCTTAAATATATTCAGTAACTTGGCCTCCACAGCCTTCTGTGGTAGAGAATTCCACAGGTTCACCACCCTCTGAGTGAAGAAATTTCTCCTCATCTCAGTCCTAAATGTCCTACCCTGTATCCTGAGACTGTGACCCCTCGTTCTAGACCCCCCCAGCCAAGGGAAACATCCTCCCTGCATCCAGTCTGTCTAGCCCTGTCAGAATTTTATACGTTTCAATGAGATCCCCTCTCATTCTTCTAAACTCTAGTGAATACAGGCCTAGTCGACCCAATCGCTCCTCATACGACAGTCCTGCCATCCCAGGAATCAGTCTGGTGAACCTTCGTTGCACTCCCTCTATGGCAAGTATATCCTTTCTTAAGTAAGGAGACCAAAACTGCACACAGGCCCTGTATAACTGTAGCAAGACATCCTTGCTCCTGTACTCAAATCCTCTTGCAGTGAAGGCCAACATACCATTTGCCTTCCGAACTGCTTGCTGCACCTGCATGTTTGCTTTCAGTGACTGGTGTACAAAGTGACCTGGGTGTCCTTGTACATCAGCATTTCCCTATCTATCACCATTTAAATAATACTCTGCCTTTCTGTTTTTCCTACCGAAGTGAATAACTTCACATTTATCCACGTTATACTGCATCTGCCATGTATTTTCCCACTCACTCAACTTGTCTAAATCGCCTTGAAGCCTCTTTGCATCCTCCTCACAACTCACAATCCCACCTAGTTTTGTGTCATCAGCAAACTGGGAAATATTATTTGGTTCCCTGGAAATATTACATGTGGTTTCATCCTTTGATACCATCCTTAACTTCCTTAGTTAGCCACGGATGGTTCATCCTTCTCGTAGAGTCTTTCTTTCTTTCTGGACTATATGGGAAAAAGGAACAGAAGGATATGTTGATAGGGTTAGATGAAGAAGGGTGGGAGGAGGCTCGTGTGGACCATAAACAGCGGCACAGACCTGTTGGACTTAACGGCCTGCTTCAGTGCTGTAAATATGATGTTACTAATGGACAGTAAGAAAGACTTGCATTTATATAGCGCCTTTCACAACCACCGGATGTCTCAAAGCGCTTTACAGCCAATGAAGTACTTTTGGAGTGTAGTCACTGCTGTAATGTAGGAAATGTAAGTCAGGAAATGCACAGGATCAAACCAGCATTTGCACACAGAGTGAGCAACATATGGATTAGACTTTTGGGCCGAGTATTAGAGACAAAAACCATTCAATGATTTATGAAGTGGATTCTGCAAGTGGGCAGGGAAGAAGCTGAAGGTCTATCTCTCCTTGTGGTCTATGCTTCTTGGCAGGCTTCTTCTCCATGTGCCTCTTGGCCTCATTCACAGCTTGTCTGGCTATGAAATGGTGAGTTCAGAGTCAGTACTTTTTCATCTATAGAAGCAACCAATGGGAAAAAGCGAGACGTGGAAGCAGAAAGGAGGGCAAAAACGGACAAGGAGTGAGGAAAAGGAAAGAAAGAACTCGCGTCTTGCAGCACCTCAGGACTTTCCAAAGCGTTTCACAGCTAATAAAATACTTCTAAAGTGTAATCACTCTTCTTCCAATAGTGGCCATGGGGTCTTTTACATCCACCTGAGGGCAGATGGGGCCCTCAGTTTAACGTCTCATCCGAAAGACGACCCATCCGACAGTGCAACGCTCCCTCAGTACTGCCCCATCGACAGTGCCGTGTTTCCTCAGTACTGCCCTATCGACAGTGCAGCACTCCCTCAGTACTGCCCCTCCGACAGTGCAGCGCTCCCTCAGTACTGCCCCTCCGACAGTGCAACGCTCCCTCAGTACTGCCCCTCCGACAGTGCAACGCTCCCTCAGTACTGCCCCTCCGACAGTGCAACGCTCCCTCAGTACTGCCCCCTCCGACAGTGGGGGGCTCCCTCAGTACTGCCCCCTCCGACAGTGCGGCACTCCCTCAGTACTGCCCCTCCGACAGTGGGGGGCTCCCTCAGTACTGCCCCCTCCGACAGTGGGGAGCTCCTTCAGTACTGCCCCTCCGACAGTGGGGGGCTCCCTCAGTACTGCCCCCTCCGACAGTGGGGGGCTCCCTCCGAACTGCCCCCTCCGACAGTGCAGCACTCCCTCAGTACAGCCCCATCGACAGTGCCGTGCTCCCTCAGTACTGCCCGATCGACAGTGCGGCGCTCCCTCAGTACTGCCCCTCCGACAGTGGGGGGCTCCCTCAGTACTGCACTGGGAGTGTCAGCCTGGATTATGTGCTCAAGTCTCTGGAGTGGGACTTGAATCCACAACCTTCTGACTCGGAGGCAAGAGCGACAGTGATCCACGGCTAACACCTGCGCTGTCTGTGCTGTAAAATGCTGATTGTGTGGGATACGGTTGGAAGGCAGCGCGATCCAAGCATCTGCACGACAGCTCTATTAAAAATAAAGGACCAATAGTATTAACAGAATTCCAACCCGACAGAATCGCTCCGTTCTGCGCAGTCCCCGAACCCAGATAAACACAACACAGCTCAGTGCAGCATCGCGGAGCGTGGCCCCTGATGCAACACTTGGCCTGGGATTGTGACAGTGACGAGCGGAGCAGGTTACCCATTCTCTCGATTTTAGATGCTGCGCAGCCCAGAGAGTAGAGAGAAATTACAGGCTCTCAAACATGAATTATAGAAAGATAAAAGAATAGCTGACACTGTGTTACAGGCAGTTCATTTATCTCCGGGCACTGCTGGCACTTGTTTGATTACATTATTTTATCAGTAAAAAACCATCATTCGGCATCTATCCCAATGTCAATCGGTGCAACTGCACACACTCAACAAAAGCACCAGAAATCTATCCTACCTCTCCAGTTCCATAAGGCCAGGTGAGCTGGTTCAGTATGAATGAGTTTGGGTACGTGTCCCTCAAGCACCGAGTGACGTAGGTTCCCAGCCCAGACCCAGTCCCTCCAGCCACACTCATCATTGTTAAAAAGCCACTGAGCCGCTCACACTTCTCAACCTCCCGTCGGACCAAGTCCATCACAGCTTCTTCATGCCGAGGACCGTGGACACAGAACCTGAGCATCAAAACACACAGAAAACAACGTTTCACTGGTGCTTCAGTGAGGGGGAAACAGAAAAGAAAGACAGACTTGCATTTCTATAGCGCCTTTCACAACCTCAGGGCATCCCAAAGTGCTTTGCAGCCAATGAAGTACTTTTTGAAGTGTAGTCACTGTTGTAATGTAGGAAACGCGGCAGCCAATTTGCGCACAGCAAGCTCCCACAAACAGCAATGTGATAATGGGCAGATCATTTGTTTTTCGTGATGCTGCTTGAGGGATAAATATTGGCCAGGACACCTGCTCTTCTACTAAATAGTGCCACAGGACCTTGTACCACCACCTGAGAGAGCAGACGGAGCCTTGGTTTAATGTACACGGCACTGCAAGTGTCAGCCTAGATTTTTGTGCTCAAGTCTCTGGAGTGGGACTTGCGCCCATGACCGTTTGACTCCGAGGCGAGTGCTAACCACTGAGCCACGGCTGCCAAGCTATTACAAGCAAGCAGCGTATTTCAGATGACTATGACATAATATTCTGTATAAAAGCTTGTTTTGGGACCATGCGCCAGCTTGGCTCAGTTTAGTTCTCACCACTGAGTTAGAGGGTTGCAGATTCGAACTATCGAACGAGGGCTGCGAACAGCAGCAGAACCATACCCGGCATAAGCACTTTCAGGAGAGAAAGGGGCTGGGGAATAGGGAAGAACTGCTGGTTAGAAAATGCCCATCTCTGATCAACGTTCTAAAGCAATGAAACTGAGACACCCTGGTCAGTATACAGACATTCATTCATAAATTTACAATCTATATTAATGACTTGGATGAAGGGACCGTGTATACTGTAGCCAAATTTGCTGATGATACAAAGATAGGTGGGAAAGCAAATTGTGTGGAGGATGCAAAGAATCTCCAAAGGGATATAGACAGGCTAAGTGAGTGGGCAAAAATCTGGCAGATGGAGTTTAATGTGGGAAAATGCGAGGTTATCCACTTTGGCAGGAAAAATAAAAAAGCAAATTATTATTTAAATGGGGAGAGATTACAAAATGCTGAGGTACAGAGGGATCTGGGGGTCCTTGTACATGAATCACAAAAAGTTAGCATGCAGGTACAGCAAGTAATTAGGAAGGCAAATGGAATGTTGGCCTTTATTGCAAAGGGAATGGAGTATAAAAGTAGGGAAGTCCTGTTACAACTGTACAGGGTGTTGGTGAGACCACACCTGGAGTACTGCGTACAGTTTTGGTCTCCTTATTTAAGGAGGGATATACTTGCATTGGAGGCAGTTCAGAGAAGGTTCATGAGGTTGATTCTGGAGATGAAGGGGTTGTCTCATGAAGAAAGGTTGAGCAGGTTCGGCCTATACTCATTGGAGTTTAGAAGAATGAGAGGGGATCTTATTGAAACATAGAAGATTCTGAGCGGGCTTGACAGGGTAGATGCAGAGAGGATGTTTCCCCTCATGGGGGAATCTAGAACTAGGGGACATAATTTCAGAGTAAGGAGAAGCCCCTTTAAATCGGAAATTAGGAATTTCTCCTCAGAGGGTCGTGAATCTTTGGAATTCTCTACCCCAGAGAGCTGTGGAGGCTGGGTCATTGAATATATTTAAGGTGGAGATAGACAGATTTTTGAATGATAAGGGAGTCAAGGGTTATGGGGAGCGGGCAGGGAAGGAGTTGAGGCCAAGATCAGATCAGCCATGATCTTATTGAATGGCGGAGCAGGCTCGAGGGGCCAAATGACCGACTCCTGCTCCTACGTCTTATGTTCTTATAAATACTGAAGATTGACTGACACTTCCAGAAATTATATTTTCCTTTAATGATGTTAAGTGTCACAGCCTATCAGCGGGTATTATTGCAAGGGACTTTGTCAGTTTGGTGTCTCTATGAGAAAAGGATCGCAAAAGGATGGTGGTGGGTCAGAGGGCGCTATGGTGGTGGGTCAGAGGGCGTTATGCTGCGGGTAGATTCGTTCTTACCCATTTGCCCAGTTGTTTCCAGATCCTTGTTTCTGACAGAAGTAGGATTGATCTCCGTATCTCCACCGCCCTGATTTTGCAGCTTGGGACAAAGTGCGACTGATGACCTTTGGCTCCATGTCGACTAGGACAGCCCGAGCTTCCGGCACTGCTGCAAATCACACAGATACTGGGAATTTACATTACAACATCTAAAAATACACAATCCAGGTATGACCTACGGCACAGGACCTAGGTCTGAGAGAAGGCAGTGCTCCCTCAGTACTGCCGCTCCGACAGTGCAGCACTGGGTCTGAGAGAAGGCAGTGCTCCCTCAGTACTGCCGCTCCGACAGTGCAGCACTGGGTCTGAGAGAAGGCAGTGCTCCCTCAGTACTGCCGCTCTGACAGTGCAGCACTGGGTCTGACAGAAGGCAGTGCTCCCTCAGTACTGCCGCTCCGACAGTGCAGCACTGGGTCTGAGAGAAGGCAGTGCTCCCTCAGTACTGCCGCTCCGACAGTGCAGCACTGGGTCTGACAGAAGGCAGTGCTCCCTCAGTACTGCCGCTCCGACAGTGCACCACTGGGTCTGAGAGAAGGCAGTGCTCCCTCAGTACTGCCGCTCCGACAGTGCAGCACTGGGTCTGAGAGAAGGCAGTGCTCCCTCAGTACTGCCGCTCCGACAGTGCAGCACTGGGTCTGACAGAAGGCAGTGCTCCCTCAGAACTGCCGCTCCGACAGTGCAGCACTGGGTCTGAGAGAAGGCAGTGCTCCCTCAGTACTGCCGCTCCGACAGTGCAGCACTGGGTCTGAGAGAAGGCAGTGCTCCCTCAATACTGCCGCTCCGACAGTGCAGCACTGGGTCTGAGAGGAGGCATAAAAGGGGAAGCAGTATTTAGGTGGCATTGTAGCAGGAAAAGGCTAAAAGACCCAGAGTGCCACAATCCTGTGGTCCTGGTAAACAATTGGGAGACGATGCAGCGATCCTGAATTTCAATATAGAAACATAGAAGATAGGAGCAGGAGTAGGCCATTCGGCCCCTCGAGCCTGCTCCGCCATTTAATGAGATCATGGCTGATCATCCAAATTCAGTACACTGTCCCTGCGTTCTCCCCATATCCCTTGATCCCTTTAGCCTTAAGAAATATATCTAACTCCTTCTTGAATATATTTAATTAATTAATAGGCCTCAACTGCCTTTTGTGGTAGAGAATTCCACAGGTTCACCACTCTCTGGGTGAAAAAATTCCTCCTCATCAGTCCTAAATGGCTTACCCCTTATCCTTAGACTGTGACTCCTGGTTCTGGACTCCCCCGCCATCGGGAACATCCTTCCAGCATCTAGTCTCTCTAGTCCTGTTAGAATTTTATAAGTTTCAATGAGATCCCCTCTCATTCTTCTAAACTCCAGCGAGCACAAGCCCAATCGACCCAATCTCTCCTCATACGTCATTCCTGCCATCCCAGGTATCAGTCTGGTGAATCTTCGCTGCACTCCTTCCATGGCAAGAACATCCTTCCTCAGATAAGGTGACCAAAACTGCACACAATACTCAAGGTGTGGTCTCACCAAGGCCCTGTACAACTGCAGCAAGACATCCTTGTTCCTGTACTCGAACCCTCTCGCTATGAAGGCCAACATACCATTTGCCTTCTTAACCGCCTGCTGCACCTGCATGCTTACCTTCAGCGACTGGTGTACAAGGACACCCAGGTCTCGTTGCACTTCCCCTTCTCCCAATCTATTGCCATTCAGATAATAATCTGCCTTCCTGTTTTTGCCACCAAAGCGGATAACCTCACATTTATCCACATTATACTGCATCTGCCATGCATCTGCCCAATCACCCAACCTGTCCAAATCATACTGGAGTTTCTCGGCATCCTCCTCACAGCCCACACGCCCACCCAGCTTTGTCTCGTCTGCAAACTTGGAGATATTACATCTAATTCCCTTGTCTAAATCATTTATATATATTGTGAATAGCTGGGGTCCTAGCACCGATCCCTGCGGTACCCCACTAGTCACTGCCTGCCACTCGGAAAAAGACCCGTTTATTCCAACTCTTTGCTTCCTGTCTGCCAACCAGTTCTCTATCCAAGTCAGTACCTTACCCCCAATCCCATGTGCTTTAACTTTACAAGCTAATCTCTTATGCGGGACCTTATCGAAAGCCTTCTGAAAGTCCAAATACACCACATCCACTGGTTCTCCCTTATCTATTCTACCAGTTACATCCTCAAAAAATTCCAGTAGGTTAGTCAAGCACGATTTAGCTTTTGTAAATCCATGTTGACTTTGTCCGATCTTGTCACTGTTAGCCAAGTGCTCTGCTATTACATCTTTTATAAGAACATAAGAAATAGGAGCAGGAGTAGGCCATACGGCCCCTCGGGCCTGCTCCGCCATTCAATAGGATCATGGCTGATCCGAATCTAGACTCACGTCCACTTCCCTGCCCTCTCCCCGTAACCCCTAATTCCCTTATCTGCTAGGAAACTGTCTATCTCCATTTTAAATTTATTTAATGTTGCAGCTTCCACAGCTCTCTGGGGTAGCAAATTCCATAGATTTACTACCCTCTGAGTGAAGAAGTTTCTCCTCATCTCAGTTTTGAAAGGGCAGCCCCTTATTCTAAGATTATGCCCCCTAGTTCTAGTCTCACCCATCAGTGGAAAATTCCTCACCGCATCCACCCGATCAAGCCCCCTCACAATCTTATATGTTTCGATAAGATCGCCTCTCATTCTTCTGAACTCCAATGAGTAGAGTCCCAACCTACTCAACCTTTCCTCGTACGTCAACCCCCTCATCTCCGGAATCAACCGAGTGAACCTTCTCTGAACCGCCTCGAGAGCAAGTATATCTTTTCTTAAATATGGAAACCAAAACTGCACGCAGTATTCCAGGTGTGGCCTCACCAATACCCTGTATAACTGCAGCAAGACTTCCCTGTTTTTATGCTCCATCCCCCTTGCAATAAAAGCCAAGATTCCATTGGCCTTCCTGATCACCTGCATACTAACTTTTTGTGTTTCATGCACCAGGAGCCCCAGATCCCTTTGTACTGTAGCACTTTGCAGTTTCTCTCCATTTAGATAATAACTTGCTCTTTGATTTTTTCTGCCAAAGTGCATAACCTCACACTTTCCAACATTATATTGCATCTGCCAAATCTCTGCCCACTCACTTAGCCTGTCTATGTCCTTTTGCAGGTTTTTTATGTCCTCCTCACTCACTGCTTTCCCTCCCATCTTTGTATCGTCGGCAAACTTGGATATGTTGCACTCGGTCCCTTCCTCCAAATCGTTAATATAGATTGTAAAGAGTTGGGGTCCCAGCACTGACCCCTGCGGAACACCACTAGTTACTGATTGCCAGCCCGAGAACGAACCATTTATCCCAACTCTTTGTTTTCTGTTAGATTGCCAATCTTCTACCCATGCCAGTATATTACCCCCAATCCCGTGATTTTTTATCTTGATCAGTAATCTTTTGTGTGGAACCTTGTCAAATGCCTTTTGGAAGTCCAAATACACTACATCCCATTGGTTCCCCTTTATCCACCCTGTATGTTACGTCCTCAAAGAATTCGAGCAAATTTGTCAAACATGACTTCCCCTTCATAAAACCATGCTGACTCTGTCTTATTAAATTAAGTTTATCCAAATGCTCTGTTACTGTTTCCTTAATAATGGACTCCAACATTTTGCCAACCACAGATGTTAGGCTAACTGGTCTATAGTTTCGGGCTTTTTGTCTACTTCCCTTCTTAAATAAGGGTGTTACATTAGCAGTTTTCCAATCTGCCGGGACCTTTCCTGAGTCCAGGGAGTTTTGGAAAATAATCACCAATGCATCCACAATCCCTACCGCCACTTCTCTCAAGACCCTAGGATGTAGGCCATCAGGTCCGGGGGATTTATCCGCCTTAAGTCCCATTATTTTACCGAGTACCATCTCCTTAGTGATTTTAATCGTGTTTAGCTCCTTCCGCGCCCCCCCCCCCCCCCCATTGCCCCCTGTTTGTTCAGTGTTGGGATATTTTTAGTGTCCTCTACTGTAAAGACTGATACAAAATATTTGTTCAGCGTCTTTGCCATCTCCATGTTCCCCACCACTAGTTTCCCGGTCCCATCCTCTAAGGGACCAACGTTCACTTTAGCCACCCTTTTTCTTTTTATATAGCTGTAGAAACTCTTGCTATCTGTTTTTATATTTTTTGCTAGTTTACTTTCATAATCTATCTTCCCTTTCTTAATTAATCTTTTAGTTATTGTTTGCTGGCTTTTAAATGCTTCCCAATCTTCTATCCTCCCACTAGATTTGGCTACTTTATATGCCCTTGTTTTCAGTCGGATACTATCCTTTATTACTTTACTAAGCCACAGATGGCTGTCTTTTCTTTTACTCCCCTTTTTCCTCAGTGGAATATATTTATCTTGAAAGATGTGAAATATCTCCTTGAATGTAGACCACTGCTCTTGTACCGTCTTATACTTTAATCTGTTTTCCCAGTCCACTTTAGTCAATTCTACTCTCATACCTTCATAGTCTCCTTTATTTAAGCTCAGTACGCTGGTTTGAGATCCAACTCTCTCACCCTCAAACTGAATTTGGAATTCAACCATATTATGGTCACTCATTCCAAGGGGATCCTTTACTAGGACATTTTTTATTAAGCCTGTCTCATTACACAGGACCAGATCTAAGATTGCCTGCCCCCTGGTTGGTTCAGTTACATACTGCTCAAGGAACCCATCCCTAATACACTCTATGAACTCTTCCTCAAGGCTGCCATGCCCAATTTGATTAGTCCAGTCAATATGAAAGTTAAAATACCCCATGATTATAGCTGTTCCCTTATTACAAGCCCCAACTATTTCCTGATTTATACACCGACCAACAGAGTTGCAACTGTTAGGAGGCCTATAGACTACGCCCACTAGTGACTTTTTCCCCTTATTATTCCTTATCTCCACCCAAACTGTTTCACTATCCTGATCCTTTGACCCAATATCATTTCTGACTATTGCAGTGATTCCATCCTTGATTAACATAGCAACCCCACCTCCCTTTCCTTACTGTCTGTCCTTCCTAATTGTCAAATACCCTTGTATGTTTAGTCCCCAGTCATGATCATCTTGCAGCCATGTTTCCGTAATGGCCACCAGATTATACCCATGTGTAGTTATTTGTACTGTCAACTCGTCTATTTTGTTACGAATGCTGCGTGCATTCAGATAAAGAACTTTCAAATATGTTTTCTGACAATTTATTCCTGCTTTTACCCCCTTTACTACTTTACCATTATACATTCTGTCCCTTCCTGACACGCTCTGGTTTTTAATTCCCCCACTGCTACCTTGCTCTATTGCCTTCTCCGCTGTCATTTTTATTTTTTGCTCTCTTAAAACCTCCCCCCCACTAATTAGTTTAAAGCCCTCTCTACAGCCCTAGTTATTCGATTCGCCAGGAATCTAGTCCCAGCACTGGCCAAGTGAAGTCCGTCCCAACGGAACAGCTGTCTCCTGTCCCAGTACTGATGCCAGTGTCCCAGGAAGCAAAACCCATTTCTCCACACTAGTCTTTGAGCCACGCATTTAACTCTCTAATTTTATTTACCCTAGCCAAATTTGCACGTGGCTCAGGTAGTAATCCAGAGATTATTACCCTTGTGGTTCTGCTTTTTAATTTGGCCCCTAGCTGCTCAAACTCCCTCAGCAGAACCTCTTTCCTTGTCCTATCTATGTCGTTGGTACCAACATGGACCACGATAACTGGATCCTCCCCCTCCCACTCCAAGTTTCTCTCCAGCCCAGAGGAGATGTCCTTAACCCTGGCACCGGGCAGGCAACACAGCCTTCAGGACTCTCGCTCTCGGCTGCAAAGAACCCTATCTATCCCCCTAACGATACTATCCCCTACCACTACAACATTTCTTTTAACTCCCCCCACTTGAATGGCCCCCCGCTCCACGGTGCTGTGGCCAGGTTGCTCATCCTCCCCGCAGTCCCCGTTCCCATCCTCACAGGGAGTAAGAGCCTCAAACCTGTTGGACAAGAGCAAGGGCTGCGGCTCCTCCAACACTACCTCCTGGATCCCCGTACCTGCCTCACTTCTAGTCACACCATCCTGACCCTGGCCACGGACTACATCTGAATTAATTAATCTAATTGGTGTGACTACTTCCTGGAACACAGAGTCGAGGTAACTCTCCCCCTCCCTGATGTGTCTCAGTGTTTGAAGCTCGGACTCCAGCTCATCAACACGGAGCCGGAATTCCTCGAGCAGCCAACACTTACTGCAAATGTGATCACCATGATCATCAATGGTGTCCACCAGCTCCCACATATTGCAGCAGCAACACATCACCTGATCTCCCATTCTATGTAATTAATTAAATGTATTAATATTATTTTTAAATACCCACTGCCCCGATTCCAGATGATGAATATCGCACCTTCGAAACTATAAACCAGAGTTTAAGCTTAAAAAGAGACAAATACTCACCAACCAATCACTTACCTGCTTTCTGGCGACGTCACACTTCGATTTCTTTTTACCTCTCTCCTTCCCTCTGTGTTCCGAGTTCGGAGATTAGTACGCCTTACCTGGTCTCTGGAGCCTTTTGTAGCCCCGCTCTGCCGCTGAAACACCCGCCGATGCTCTGAGGCCTTACCTGGTCTCTGGAGCCTTTTGTAGCCCCGCTCTGCCGCTGAAACACCCGCTGACGCTCTGAGGCCTTACCTGGTCTCAGGAGCCTTTTGTAGCCCCGCTCTGCCGCTGAAACACCCGCCGACGCTCTGAGGCCTTACCTGGTCTCGGGAGCCTTTTGTAACCCCGCTCTGCCGCTGAAACACCTGCCGACGCTCTGAGGCCATACCTGATCTCGGGAGCATTTTGTACCCCGCTCTGCCGCTGAAACACCCGCCGACGCTCTGAGGCCTTACCTGGTCTCGGGAGCCTTTTGTAGCCCCGCTCTGCCGCTGAAACACCCGATGTCAGACTTACTGGTCTATAATTCCCTGTTTTCTCTCCGCCACCTTTTTTAAATAGTGGGGTTACATTAGCTATCCTCCAATCCATGGGAACTGTTCCAGAGTCTATAGAATTTTGGAAGATGACCAGCAATGCATCTACTATTTCTAGGGCCACTTCCTTAAGTACCCTAGGATGTAGATTATCAGGCCCTGGGGATTTATCGGCCTTCAGTCCCATCAATTTCCCTAACACCATTTCCCTACAAATACTGATTTCATTCAATTCCTCCCTCTCATTAGACCCTATGTTCCCCGACATCTCTGGGAGGTTATTTGTGTCCTCCTTTGTGAAGACAGAACCAAAGTATGTATTTAATTGGTCGGCCATTTCTTTGTTCCCCATTATAAATTCCCCTGATTCTGACTGCAAGGGACCTATGCTTGACTTCACCAATCTTTTTCTCTTCACATATCTATAGATATGTGAAGAGATATGTAATGTTCTCGAAATGAAGGATCCTCTTGGGGAGAGTGATCATAACATGGTAGAATTTCAAATTCAGTTTTGAGGGTGAGAAAGCTAGGTCTCAAACTAGTGTCCTGAACTTAAATAAAGGTAATTACAAAGGTATGAAGGCAGACTTTGTTAAAGTGGACTTGGAAAATATATTACAGGGTAAGACTGTAGAAAAGCAGTGGCAAACATTTAGGGAGATATTTCATAACTCTCAGCAAAGATATATTCCAGTGAGAAAGAAAGACTCTAAGAGAAGGATGAACCATCCATGGCTAACTAAGGAAGTAAAGGATGGCATCAAATTGAAAACAAAAGCCTACAATGTTGCGAAGAATAGCGGAAGGCCAGAGGATTGGGAAATTTTTTAAACCAGCAAAAGACAACTAAAAAAATGATAAAGAGAGAGAAGATAGCTTATGAGAGTAAGCTAGTAAGAGCTTCTACAGGTATATAAAAAGGAAGAGAGTAGCTAAAGTAAACATTGGTCCCCTAGAGGATGAGACTGGGAAATTAATAATGGGAAACAGGGAAATGGCAGAGACTTTGAACAAATATTTTGTATCGGTCTGCACGGTAGAAGAAACAAAAAGCATCCCAATAATGGACAATAATGGGCTGGGGTGGGGTGGGAACTTAAAACAATCACTATCACTAGGGAGAAAGTACTAGGCAAACTAATGGGACTAAAGGTGGACAAGTCCCCTGGACCCAATGGCCTGCATCCTAGAGTCTTAAAAGAGGTGGCTGCAGAGACAGTGGATGCATTGGTTGTAATCTACCAAAATTCCCTGGATTCTGGAGAGGTCCCTGCGGACTGGAAAACCGCAAATGTAACACCTCTATTTAATAAAGGAAGGAGACAGAAAGCAGGCAACTATCGACCAGTTAGCCTGAAGTAAGATATTAAAAAATTGGATTTAATAGGGCAAGACAAACCAGGATTCACTTGTAACACCAATATACAAGGTGGAGGGAATGGGTTCATTCATACTCTAAGTTGAACAATAGAGATCTGTAAAAATTGTATAAACCCAGTTAAGTTTTAAACAGGATTAAGGGTCAAATGCTGAGAGATTAAAACAACTCCTGGAAAGATTGAGAGAGATGTGTATGTTCGGCCAAGTGAATCGACACCTATGCACTTAAGAGTCTATTAATCGTAATTCACAACAGGGTTCCATTCTTCAAAAGATACTGAGGTTGACTAAAGTGTTTTTGCTCTGCAGAATTGACCCCCAAAGGGAGACAGAATGTCTGCGCGTTGCCCGCTTTGAAAAGAACTGCTATCGTAAGAAAACATTTAAAAAGACCGAACCATCTGACCACAGCAAATGGATGATTGTAAAGTAATAAAGATGAGGCCCAGGGTCACAAGAAAGTGACGGGACCAACTGATAATGAAATGTGAGATTTGTAAGCGACTGGAAAGATGGAATGTCACGGTTTTATAATTACAATTTAGCAAAAACTCTGTATATGCTAATAAGCTTATCCCTGCCTCTAGGGCAGGGCCTTAATTTTTGTATAACTGTGTGGACTTTGAGAGGCTTGTTAGAGTTGGGTCCAGACGTGATCTGGAAAGCTCTCCTCAGGCCTGAGTAAACCGTTTTTGACTTCAATTAGTGGTCTGTCTTTCTTTCAACAAGCTAGTGACGTCGACCTTGTTTCTCACTTGGTCCGCACTTTAGGGGCTTACATCGAGCCTAACATCTGTCATTGAGAAAATGCTGGAGTCCATCAGTAAGGAAGTGGTAACAGGACATTTAGAAAATCATAATATAGTCAAGCAGAGTCAGCATGGTTTTATGAAAGGGAAATCATGTTTGACAAATTTGCTGGAATTCTTTGAGGATGTAACGAGCAGGGTGGATAAAGGGGAACCAGTAGATGTTGTGTATTTGGATTTCCAGAAGGCATTCGATAAGGTGCCACATAAAAGTTACTACACAAGATTAGAGCTCACAGGGTTGGTGGTAATACATTAACATGGATGGATAGAGTCGGGATAAATGGGTCATTTTCAGGTTGGCAAACTGTAACTAGTGGGGTGCCGCCATGATCAGTGCTGGGGCCTCAACCATTCACAATCTATATTACTAACTTGGATGAAGGGACTGAGTGTAATGTAGTCAAATTTGCTGATGATACAAAGATAGGTGGGAAAGCAAATTGTGTGGAGGACGCAAAGAATCTCCAAACGAATATAGATAGGCTAAGTGAGTGGGCAAAAATCTGGCAGATGGAGTTTAATGTGGGAAAATGCGAGGTTATCCACTTTGGTAGGAAAAATAAAAAAGCAAATTATTGTTTAAATGGGGAGAGGTTACAAAATGCTGAGGTACAGAGGGATCTGGGGGCCCTTGTACATGAATCACAAAAAGCATGCAGGTACAACAAGTAATTAGGAAGGCAAATGAAATGTTGGCCTTTATTGCAAAAGGAATTGAGTAGAAAAGTAGGGAAGTCCTGTTACAACTGTACAGGGCGTTGGTGAGACCACACCTGGAGTGCTGCGTAGTTCTGGTCTCCTTATTTAAGGAAGGATATACTTGCATTGGAGGCAGTTCAGAGATTGATTCTGGAGATGAAGGGGTTGTCTTATGAAGAAAGATTGAGCAGGTTGGGCCTATGGGAGTTTAGAAGAAGAGGGGATCTTATTGAAACATATAAGATTCTGAAGGGGCTTGACAGGGTAGATGCAGAGAGGATGTTTCCCCTCGTGGGGGAATCTAGAACTAGGGGGCATAATTTTAGAATAAGGGGGCACACTTTTAAATCAGAAATAAGGAGGAATTTCTTCTCTCGGAGGGTCGTGAATCTTTGGAATTCTCTTCCCCAGAGAGCTGTGGAGGCGGAGTCACTGAATACAGTTAAGGTGAAGATAGACTTATTTTTGCAAGGTAAGGGAGTCAAGAGTTTGGGAGCGGGCAGGGAAGTGGAGTTGAGGCCAAGATCAGATCAGCCATGATCTTATTGAATGGCGGGGCAGGCTCGAGGGGCCAAATGACCGACTCCTGCTTCTACGTCTTATGTTCTTATGTATATTCAAGACAGAGATCGATAGATTTTTGAATATTAAGGGAATCAAGGGATATGGGGATAGTTCAGGAAAGTGGAGATGAGGTAGAAGATCAGCCATGATCTTATTGAATGGCAGAGCAGGCTTGAAGGGCCAAATGGCCGACTCCTGCTCCCAGTTCTTATGTTTAGTATAAACTAGTATCAGTAATGGTAAACATGAAACCTCCGGATTGCCGTAAAAACTCATGTGGTTCACGAATGTCCTTTAGGGAAGGAAATCTCCATCCTTGGTTTGGCCTATACGTGACTCCAGACCCACAGCAATGAGGTTGGCTCTTAACTGCCCCTGAAATGGCCAAGCGAGACACTCGGTTTTAAGAAAGCGGCTCAGCACCTGCTCGAGGGCAACTGCGGAGGGGCAATAAATGCCAGCCTCGCCAGTGACGCCCACATCACCTGAACGAATAAATGTTTTAAAAATATGCGAGAAAGAGCGGGCAGAGGCCACACAGGGTGATGGGTGAGAGGGTGAAAGGCCGCTCACCCTGTCCGGCGGCTCCGGCCTGTGGGCTATGGAAGAACCTGTGGTGTGAGGTGGACCGGTAGCTGTCGCTCTCCCCGCGCCCATCCTGCGCGTCCCGGCTCAGCGCCTCAAACAGCGGCCGCCCGAGCTGGAGGCCGCCCTGACCGAGCTGGACAACCACGGCCGCCATCCGGGACACGGACCGCCGGCGAACATCCGGGACACAGACAGCCGGCAAACATCCGGGACACGGACCGCCGGCAAACATCCGGGCAATTCGCGGCTCCCCCGGCCTCTCCCGCTGACTGTGGGTTGGACACCGCTGGTTGTACTGGTTACCCTGCTGGTTGCAGTACTAGTTAAAAAATTCCTGGGATGTGGCAAGGCCGGCATTTATTGCCCTTGAGGTGGTGGTGAGCCGCCTTGAACCGCTGCAGTCCGTGTGGTGAAGGTGCTCCCACAGTGCTGTTAGGGAGGGAGTGCCAGGATTTTGACCCAGCGAAGATGGTGTGTGACTTGGAGGGGGTGGTGTTCCCATGTGTCTGCTGCCCTTGTCCTTCTAGGTGGAAGAGGTCGCGGGTTTGGGAGGTGCTGCTGAAGAAGCCTTGGCGAGTTACATAGGAAAAACAGCACAGAATAAGGCCATTCGGCTCAACCAGCCCATGCCGGTGTTTATGCTCCACTGGAGCCTCCTCTCATCACAGGGTCAATCATCACAGCCCCAAGACATCACTGCAGGAGTTCATCAGCGCAGTGTTCTAGGCCCAACCATCTTCAGCTGCTTCATCAATGACCTTCCCTCCAAAATAAGGTCAGAAATGGGGATGTTCGCTGATGACTGCACAGTGTTCAGCGCCATTCACAACTCCTCAGATAATGAAGCAGTCCATGCCCGCATGCAACAAGACCTGGATGACGTTCAGGCTTGGGCTGATAAGTGGCAGGTAACATTCGCGTCACAGAAGTGCCAGGCAATGACTATCTCCAACAAGCGAGAGTCTAACCACCTCTCCTTGACATTCAACAGCATTACCATCGCCAAATCCCCCACCATCAACATCCTGGGGGGGTCACCATTGACCAGAAACTTAACTGGACCAGCCACATAAATACTGTGGCTACAAGAGCAGGTCAGAGGCTGTGTATTCTGTGGCGAGTGTCTCACCTCCTTACTCCCCAAAACCTTTCCACCATCTACAAGGCACAAGTCAGGAGTGTGATGGAATACTCTCCACTTGCCTGGATGAGTGCAGCTTCAACAACACTCAAGATGCTTGACACCATCCAGAACAAAGCAGCCCGTTTGATTGGCACCCCATCCACCAGCTTAAACATTCACTCCTCCACCACCGGCGTACTGTGACTGCAGTGTGTACCATCTACAAGATGCACTGCAGCAACTCACCAAGGCTTCTTCGGCAGCACCTCCCAAACCCGCAACCTCTTCCACCTAGAAGGACAAGGGCAGCAGACACATGGAAACATCACCACCTCCAAGTTCCCCTCCAAGTCACACACCATCCTGACTTAGAAGTATATCGCCGATCCATCCTCGTCGCTGGATCAAAATCCTGGAGCTCCCTACCTAACAGCACTGTGGGAGTACCTTCACCACACGGACACAGCGGTTCAAGAAGGCAACTCACCACCACCACCTCAAGGGCAACTAGGGATGGGCAATATAAATGCTCGCCTTGCCAGCGTCGCCCAGATCCGATAAGCGGATTTTTTTTTAAATGTGGAAACATTCTCTCTGTATCCACTCTCAAAACCTTTCATAATTTTAAAGACCTCTATTAGGTCACCCCTCAGCCTTTTTTCAAGTGAAAAGAGACCCAGCCTGTTCATCCTTTCCTGCTATGTATACCCTCGCATTTCTGGTATCATCCTTGTAAATCTTCTCTGCACCCTCTCCTGTGCCTCTATATCCTTTTTATAATATGGCGACCAGAACTGCACGCAGTACTCCAAGTGTGGTCTAACCAAGGTTCGATACAGGTTTAGCATAACTTCCCTACTTTTCAATTCTATCCCTCTAGAAATAAACCCTAGTGCTTGGTTTGCATTTTTAATGGCCTTGCTAACCTGTGGCAGAACTTTTAGCGATTTGTGTATTTCTACTTCGAGGTCCCTTTGTTCCTCTACCCCACCTAGACTCGCACCCTCCCTATTCTTCCTACCAAAATGTAATACAGTACCTCACATTTTCTGTTATTTGCCCATTCTGCAAGTTTATTGTCCTCCTGTAATTTGTTGCAGCCCTCCTCAGTGTTGACTATCCCCCCAATTTGGTATCATCTGCGAATTTAGAAATTGTGTTGATTCTAAAGTCTAAATCGTTAATGTAAATTGTGAACAGCAGTGGTCCCAGCACTGATCCTTGTGGAACACCACTACCCACCTTCTGCCACCGTGAATAGCTACCCTTTACTCCCACTCTCTGCTTTCTGTCTTGAAGCTAGCTAGCAAACCATTCTGCTACTTGTCCCCTGACTTCACATTCTCTGACATTATTCATTCGTCTATTATGGGGTACCTTATCGAAGGCCTTTTGAAAATCTAGATAAATTACATCTACTACATTACCATTGTCTACTCTCTCTGTTACCTCTTTAAAAAATTCAGTAAGGTTGGTCAAGCAAGATTTTCCCTTTTGAAATCCATGTTGACCTCATTATTATACTTTTCGTTTCTAGATGTTCTTCTATTCTCCTTTAGTAGGGATTCCATTATATTTCCTACCACCGATGTTAAGCTGGCTGGTCTATAATTCCCTGGACATGTTCTATCCCCCTTCTTAGATATAGGTATTATGTTAGCTATCCGCCAGTCCTCTGGCACTACACCTTTTTCTAATGAATCACTAAATATGTGTAGTAATAGCTCTTCTATCTGTTACCTAGATTATTTTAAAGTGCGTGGATGTAATCCATCCGGTCCAGGGGTTTTATCCTGTTTGAGTTTGATTAGTTTATTTACTATATCCCCTTTCTTATTTTAAATGCTCTTATCTCATTACTCATCTCATCATCCAATGTCATGTCCACCTGTTCTATCTCCCAGTGTGTACCATCTACAAGCTGCAGTGCATCTTGTAGATGGTACACACTGCAGCCACGGTACGCTGGCTACAGTGCTGGTTACAGCGCTGCGCTGGTTACAGTGCTGGTTACATTCCTTGCAGCGCTGGTTACAGTGCTGGTTACATTCCTTGCAGCGCTGGTTACAGTCCTTGCAGCGGTTCCAAGAGTCTAAACATGTTGTTTTAGTGACAGAGGAAAAGTTGTCCCATGAGGGGAATCTCCGCCGGCTCCACTCGCCCAGACCGCCCCGAGGAGAATCTGACCTATCACAGCCTCATCCGCCTTAGAGCTGTCAGCGGGGGCCCCAAACCCGAGCCTCAAACCCCAATCCCAGGCCCCCAACACCGATCCTCAGCCCCGAACCCCAACCCCAGGCCCCCAACCCCGATCCTCAGCCCCCAACCCCAACCCCAGGCCCCCAAATTCCAGCCCCAAACACTGCGATTCCATCCCTGAACCTCCGCCTCTCTCTCCTTTATACCTCCCTCTCTGACCAAGCTTCTGGTCACCTGTCCTAATATCTCCTTGCATAGCTCGGCGTCTGATTTACGCTCCTATGAAGCGCCTTGCGATGTTTTGCTCCATTAAAGGCGCTGTATTAATGAAAGTAGCATATGGCATGACTAGGGGTCTCATCCTCAGTGCCTCCTGGCTGAGAGGGGGAAACTCTGCTTCCGATCGCTATTCAGTGACCTCTGTTACAACTTTGTGCAAAAAGGGTCACTTCGTGGTAAAATAGCTGCTGATTCTCAGCGTCTTGGCTCACAGGTGAAGAATGGGCGAGTTCTTTGATGAAGTAATGGAGAGAGTTGATGAGGATAGTGCAGTTCATGTGTGTATGGACTTTCAAAAGGCGTTTGACAAAATACCACATAATAGACTTGTTAGCAAAATTGAAGCCCATGGTATTAAAGGGGCAGTAGAGAGTAGTGGTGAATGGTTGTTTTTCAGATTGGAGGGAAGTATACAGTGGGGTCCCCCAGGGGTCGGTATGAGGATCACTGCTCCTTTAATACATATTAATGACCTGGACTTGGGTATACAGGGCACAATTTCAAAGTTTAGGAAATGTAGTAAACAATGAGGAGGATAGTAACCGACTTCAGGAGGACATAGACTGGTGAAATGGCCAGACGCATGGCAGGTGAAATTTAACACAGAGAAGTGTGAAGTGATTCATTTTGGTAGGAAGAATGAGGAGAAGCAATATAAACTAAATGGTACAATTTTAAAGGGGGTGCAGGAACAGAGAGACCTGGGGGTGTACGTACACAAATCTTTGAAGGTGGCAGGACAAGTTGAGAAGGTTACCTTTATAAAACACTGGTTAGGCCCCAGCTGGAGTATTGTGGAGAACATTTTACACAGCGAGTTGTTGTGATCTGGAACGCGCTGCCTGAAAGGGCGGTGGAAGCAGATTCAATAGTAACTTTCAAAAGTGAATTGGATAAATACTTGAAAAGGAGAAATTGACAGGGCTGTGGGGAAAGAGCGGAGCAGTGGGACTAATTGGAGAACTCTTTCAAAGAGCCAGCACAGGCACGATGGGCCGAATGGCCTCCTTTTGTGCTGGATCATTCTATGATGCTATGAAATCTGCCCTAACCCAATTGGGTGTTCTAGTTTTTGTATTGACTTTTTCCTTTTCTTGTTGGATATTGAACCTCATCATATTGTGGTCACTACTCCCCAGGGTGCTCATCTACCTGATTCTTTTCATTACTCATAGCCAGCTCTGGCAACACCTCCATCCCTGTAGGCCGACTAACACACTGCTTGAGGAAGGAGTGCTGTAAACTTTAGGAATTCCATTCCCTTTGCTCCATTTAATCACTCTCTGTCCCAATCGATAAGCGGATAATTAAACTCTCCCAGAATAATTATTGTTATTCCCACTCATCTCTCTAATCTGAAGCACTGAGTTGGTAACCGACGGATATAAATTTCAAATCATCACCAAAAGAATGAAGGGAGAGGTCGGGAGAAATTCTTGTTACTCAGAAGGTTGTTGGGACATGGAATTGCCCATCCAGAAACATTGGGGGAAGCAGAATCTAAAATAGCTTTTTAAAGGGAAGTGGATAAATATTGGAAAAAGGGGAGGAAATGTAATTAAGTGGATGGCCATTTCTGAGAGCTGGCACAGGCATGATGGGCTGAATGGCCTCCTTCTCTGCTGTAAAATTCTATGAAGGCAGATCCTGCAGTCTGAGCCAGTGGCGGAATGGCTCCCCAAAGGGCGTGGGAAATGTTGTGTGAAATGGGGCCGCTGATTCGGGGGGAGCAGAAAACAACTACATTTTACTTCACACAATGAGCTCAGAGAATTAATCTTTTCATTATCAAAATCAACGTTAAAAATTGCAGAATGAAGCACATTCCAACTTGAGAAAAATAATTTCATCCAATGAATCAACACGAGTTCAGCACGTGTCCCTGCAATTATGGCGACAATTTTTGGATTGTGAAGGTCCATCACTGGCTCTTAGGTTTGAGAAAGATTGCTCATTAGGCACTTGAGTTACAGACAGAGTGAGGGGGATATTATACAGCACAACAGCCATACCGTATGTTTGTTGGTGCAATGACTGCTTCAGAAACAAAAACATGCAGTGAGCACAGTTCTTACATCAACTGTTTTCATCATCATCAGAATGTGACACACGCTTGTCTTCGTCATGATCATAATCTCGAACGAATGGACATTGTACTGATCCTTAATTCTTTCCTTGAAGTTGGACCAGTTAAGGGCTCGATTGCCCATATGTTTGCGAAGGCATTATAGAAGATTTCCAGGATACTCCTGTAGTTCGAAGTACTGGCAGATCATGTCCCACATCTTCACAAGTGTGTTCACAGGAGGAGTGTACCCATCATCATCAACAACAACAACGCGCATTTATATAGCGCCTTTAACATAGTAAAACATCCCAAGGCGCTGCACAGGATGAAATATGACAAAATCTGACACCGAGTCACATAAGGAGATATTAGGACAGGTGACGGAAAGCTTGGTCAAAGAGGTCGGTTTTAAGGAGTGTCTTTAAGGAGGAGAGAGCGGTTTAGGGAGGGAATTCCAGAGCTTAGGGCCCAGGCTGCTGAAGGCACGGCTGTCAATGGTGGAGCAATGAAAATCGGTGATGCGCAAGAGACCAGAATTGGAGGAGCGGAGTGATCTTGGAGGATTATATGGTTAGAGAAGGTTACAGAGATAGGGAGCAGCAAGGCCATGGAGGGATTTGAACACAAGGATGAGAATTTTAAATTCAAGGTGTTGCTGGACCTCTGTTTTGCCAAGAACTGTCCCTGCTTTAAGATTCTACCAGTCAACTTGACAAGGCAGCGTCCATGATTAGATTGAAGCATTCAGTTTGATACTTGCCATATTGTGGAGCTTTGTCATGGACAACTTCAACAGGCATTTTTTTCTTGCACCAAACTCTGATTTCTTGTAAACTCTTTTAAATGCCATAGTCGACATCTCGGGCTTCCACAAATGAATTTGCTGACTCAACACAATCAGTGGCATATTGTTCACACATCCCAGTTGAGAATTTAAGATCTATTCCAGCCATGGAAGGTACTGAGATAAAGGTCCAATTGAAGGCTGCTCTCTTGCTCTCTCATATCTTAAAACCAAATTCATAATTCCATGCAATTAGATGGAGTAGGATGGGAGGAGGCTCGTGTGGAGCATAAACACCAGTATAGACCTGTTGGGCCAAGTGGCCTGTTTCTGTGCTGTTAATACTTTGTAATGAGCACATGACCACTTTTTGGTTGTGAACTTTGTTTCTACGGAGACATGGCTGCAGGGTGACCGAGGCTGGGAGCTGAATATCCAAGGAAATTCGATATTTAGGAAGGACAGGCAAAAAGGAAAAGGAGGTGCGGTGGCGTTGTTAGTAAAGAATGAAATCAGAGCAATAGTGAGAAAGGATATTAGCTCAGAAAATCAAAATGTAAAATCAGTCTAGGTGGAACTAAGAAGCACCAAGGGGCAGAAAACATTGGTGGGAGTTGTCTATAGGCCTCCAAACAGTAGTGGTAATGTAGGGGATGGCATCAAACAGGAAATTAGAGATGCATGTAACAAGGGTACTACAGTAATCATGGGTGACTTTAATCTACATATAGACCGGCCAAACCAAATTAGCAATAATACTGTGGAGGATGAATTCCTGGAATGTGTACGAGATGGTTTTTTAGACCAGTACATTGAGGAGCCAACTAGGGAACAGGCTATCCTAGATTGGGTATTGTGCAATGAGAAGGGGTTAATTAATAATCTTGTTTTGCGGGCTCCTTTAAGGAAGGGTGACCATAACATGATAGAATTCTTCATTAAGATGGAAAGTGAAGATGTCCAATCCGAAACTAGGGTCCTAAATCTAAACAAACTACGAAGGTATGAGGAGTGAGTTGGCTATGATAGATTGGGGAGCTTCATTAAAAGGCATGACGGTGGATAGGCAATGGCTAACATTTAAGGAACGAATGCATGAATTGCAGCAGTTATACATTCCTTTCTGGCGCAAAAATACAAAAGGAAAAGTGGCCCAACCATGGCTAACAAAAGAAATTAAGGATAGTATTAGATCCAAAGAGAAGTCATATAAAGTTGCCAGAAAAAGTAGCAAGCCTGAGGATTGGGAGCAGTTTAGAATTCAGCAAAAAAGGACCAAGAGATTAATTAAGAGGGGAAAAATAGAGTATGAGAGTAAACTTGCAAGGAACATAAAAGTGGGCTGTAAAAGCTTCTACAAGTGTGTAAAAAGAAAAAGATTAGTGAAGACAAATGTAGGTCCCTTACAGTCAGAAACAGGAGAATTTATAATGGGGAAAAAGGAAATGGCAGAGCAATTAAACAAATACTTTGGTTCTGTCTTCACAGAAGAGGACACAAATAACTTCCCAAAAATGCTAGGGAACCAAGGGTCTAGTGAGAAGGAGGAATTAAAGGAAATTAGTATTAGTAAAAAAATAGTGCTGGAGAAATTAATGGGACTGAAAGCCGATAAATCCTCAGGGCCTGATAATCTGCATCCCAGAGTACTAAAAGAGGTAGCCATGGAAATAGTGGATGCATTGGTTGTCATCTTCCAAAATTCTATAGATTATGGAACAGTTCCTGCTGTTTGGAGGGTGGCATAGAAATATAGAAGATAGGAGCAGGAGTAGGCCGTTCGGCCCCTCGAGCCTGCTCCGCCATTTAATGAGATCATGGCTGATCATCCAAATTCAGTACCCTGTCCCTCCTTTCTCCCCATATCCCTTGATCCCTTTAGCCTTAAGAAATATATCTAACTCCTTCTTGAATATATTTAATGAATTGGCCTCAACTGCCTTCTGTGGTAGAGAATTCCACAGGTTCTCCACTCTCTGGGTGAAGAAATTCCTCCTCATCTCTGTCCTAAATGGCTTACCCCTTATCCTTAGACTGTGACCCCTGGTTCTGGACTCCCCTGCCATCGGGAAAATCCTTCCTGCATCTCGTCTGTCCAGTCCTGTTAGAATTTTATAAGTTTCAATGAGATCCCCTCTCATTCTTCTAAACTCCAGCGAATATAAGCCCAATCGACCCAATCTCTCCTCATACGTCATTCCTGCCATCCCAGGTATCAGTCTGGTGAATCTTCGCTGCACTCCCTCCATGGCAAGAACATCCTTCCTCAGATAAGGAGACCAAAACTGCACACAATACTCAAGGTGTGGTCTCACCAAGGCCCCGTACAACTGCAGTAAGACATCCTTGATCCTGTACTCGAATCCTCTCGCTATGAAGGCCAACATACCATTTGCCTTCTTAACCGCCTGCTGCACCTGCATGCTTACCTTCAGCGACTGGTGCACAAGGACACCCAAGACTTGTTGCACTTCCCCTTCTCCCAATCTATTGCCAATCAGATAATAATCTGCCTTCCTGTTTTTGCCACGAAAGTGGATAACCTCGCATTTATCCACATTATACTGCATCTGCCATGCATCTGCCCAATCACCCAACCTGTCCAAACCATACTTTTATAGATATGTGAAGAGAAAAAGATTGGTGAAGTCAAGCGTAGGTCCCTTGCAGTCAGAATCAGGGGAATTTATAATGGGGAACAAAGAAATGGCAGACCAACTAAATACATATTTTGGTTCTGTCTTCACAAAGGAGAACACAAATAACCTCCCAGAGATGCCGGGGAACATAGGGTCTGATGAAAGGGTGGAACTGAAAGAAATCAGTATTTGTAGGGAAATGGTGTTAGGAAAATTGATGGGACTGAAGGCCGATAAATCCCCAGGGCCTGATAATCTACATCCTAGGGTACTGAAGGAAGTGGCCCTAGAAATAGTAGATGCATTGCTGGTCATCTTCCAGAACTCGATAGACTCTGGAACAGTACCCATGGATTGGAGGGTAGCTAATGTTACCCCACTATTCAAAAAAGGTGGTAGAGAAAAAGCGGGGAATTATAGACCAGTAAGCCTGACATCGGTAGTGGGGAAAATGCTAGAGTCTATTATAAAAGATGTAATAGCAGAGCACTTGGAAAGCAGTGACAGGATCGGACAAAGTCAACATGGATTTACAAAAGGTAAATCGTGCTTGACTAATCTACTGGAATTTTTTGAGGATGTAACTGGTAAAATAGATAAGGGAGAACCAGTGGATGTGGTGTATTTGGACTTTCAGACGGCTTTCGATAAGGTCCCGCATAAGAGATTAGCGTGCAAAATTAAGGCACATGGGATTGGGGGCAAGGTATTGACTTGGATAGAGAACTGGTTGGCGGATAGAAAGCAAAGATTTGGAATAAACGGGTCGTTTTCCGAGTGGCAGGCAGTGACTAGTGGGGTACCGCAAGGATCGATGCTAGGACCCCAGCTGTTCACAATATATATTAATGATCTGGATGAGGGAATTGGATGTAATATCTCCAAATTTGCAGACGACACAAAGCTAGGTGGGAGGGTATGCTGTGAGGAGGATGTCAAGAAACTCCAGTACGATTTGGACAGGTTGGGTGATTGGGCAGAAACATGGCAAATGCACTATAATGTGGATAAATGTGAGGTTATCCACTTTGGTGGCAAAAACAGGAAGGCAGATTATTATTTGACTGGCAATAGATTGGGAGAAGGGGAAGTGCAAAGAGACTTGGATGTTCTTGTGCACCAGTTGCTGAAGGTAAGCATGCAGGTGCAGCAGGCGGTTAAGAAGGTGTGGTAAACCACTTTTATCGTTCACTATCGTTACACTATGGTTATCACTGTTTATATCGTTACACTATGGTTATCACTGTTTACACTGTTGTATCACTACACAAGGTCACCTCTTGTCACGCTGTTATACCTGGGCTGACCACAGCTGACTCCGCCCATGGCTCCGCCTGCTTGCCCAGGTATAAAGGTGGTCGACTGGCTGGTATTCCTCCTTGTTGGATCCGATCACCCACGAGGGTGGGCTCTGTTATTTAGCCAATAAAAACCTATAGTTACTAACTTAACTCATCGCTTTTCATGAACTGAATTGATAGGTATATCAATTTTATTGGCTAAATTTTGAAATGTCTACAACGGAGCAGCCAAACGACCAGTCAGACGTACAGCCTCAGCCAAACGGCCATCTACAACAGCCCCAGCAGCCGGCCTGGCTGCGAGCCCTCCGGCCGCCGTACCTGGATCTAAACCCACAGGCTGCGAATTCAGCCCTCGACTTCGAACACTGGCTGAGCTGCTTCGAAGCCTACCTGGGAGAATCCGGCGTGCCTCCGGCATCCAAACTAAGAGTTCTGATCGCTCAGGTGAGCCCTAAAGTATTTGCACTCATCCGGGACATTGCCACATACGAGGACGCCCTGAACTTGCTAAAAGAACAGTATCGGAGCCCTGTAAACTCAATGTACGCCAGGCATCTCCTAAGATCCCGCTCGCAACAGCCAGGAGAGTCGGTTGATGATTTCTTACGGGCGCTGCAAATACTCGGCAGGGACTGTGACTTTAAAGCCGTAACAGCTGCAGAACATACAGAAGGAAACATCCGAGATGCCTTCGTGAAAGGCCTTCGGTCAGACTACTCACGGCAAAGACTGCTGGAATCAAAGGACCTCGACCTGAAAACAGCTGCTACCCTCGCTCGCTCCTTGGAAGTGGCCCATCGGGACCTCGAGGCGTACTCCAGGTACTGTGCTGCGCGACCCTGGGACTCGGGCCCGACCCCGGCCGCAATACCCCTCGCACCGCCGCCTCTGGGACCTACCACAGCGTCGGTGTCCCGGAACCGATCGGGACCGCCACCCACGGTACCGGCTGCGACATCGGAGCCCCGCGATCGGGCCGCCGGCGGCTTCTTCTGTGGCCAGGCGAAACACCCGAGGGCGCGCTGCCCTGCAAGAAACGCGACCTGCTCCGACTGCCACAAGAAAGGCCACTTCGCGAAGGCCTGCAGGGGGAAAGCCACAGACGCCAGCAGTGCCTCATGCGAGTTGTGGGGGCGGCCATCTTTCATCAAGGCCACAGATGCCAGTATCCTCTCGTGTGAGTCATGGGGCGGCCATCTTTGATCAAGGCCACCGACGCCGGCAGTGCCTCATGTGAGTTGTGGGGGCGGCCATCTTCTCCGCCATTTTATTTAACGTCGTGGGCGCCGCCATTTTGTTCACCACACTCGACCGCCACCTTGTCTCCAGACCCGACCACCGCCTCACCCGCAGACTACAGCTGCTCGCTCAGCCATACACTAGCCTCCGTCATACTTGACCAAGCTCGCCCGCATCACCTGTCCAAGTCCATGATGGACATCAAAGTAAACGGCCACGCCACGACCTGCCTGTTCGACAGCGGAAGCACGGAGAGTTTCATCCATCCAGACACGGTGAGCCACTACTCCCTCACTGTCCGGCCAACGCGCAACCGGATCTCGATGGCGTCGAGGTCCCATTCTACAGACATCGGCGGCTACTGTGTTGTGACCCTGTCGGTTAGGGGCACGGAGTATAAAAATTTTAAACTTCTCGTCCTGCCCCAGCTCTGCGCTGCCGTCCTACTAGGGCTGGATTTCCAATCCCACCTTCAAAGTGTCACTTTGGCATACGGTGGACCCCTCCCCCCACTCACAGTAGACAACCAGCAGCCTTTAAACCGCCCACCGCGTACCACCTGCGGCCTATCCACCCTCAAGGTCCCGCCCCCCTCCCTGTTCGCTAACCTCACCCGCGACTGTAAACCTGTCGCTACCAAGAGCAGGCGGTACAGCGCCGGGGACAGAGCTTTTATTAGCTCTGAGGTGCAGCGTCTCCTGAAGGAGGGCATCATCGAGAGGAGCAACAGCCCCTGGCGTGCCCAGGTCGTAGTCGTTAAGACCAGCAATAAAAACCGCCTGGTCATCGACTACAGCCAAACCATAAACCGGTACACCCAGCTGGACGCATACCCCCTTCCCCGCATATCTGATATGGTCAATCAGATTGCACAGTACCGGGTATTCTCTGCCATCGACTTTAAGTCGGCCTATCACCAACTCCCTATCCGCCCTGAGGACCGCCAGCATACCGCCTTCGAGGCGAATGGCCGCCTCTACCACTTCCTTAGGGTTCCCTTCGGCGTCACCAATGGGGTTTCGGTCTTCCAAAGGGAGATGGACCGGATGGTTGACCAGAACGGGCTGCATGCCACGTTCCCTTATCTAGATAACGTCACCATCTGCGGCCGCGACCGGCAGGACCATGATGTTAATCTGGAGAGATTCCTCCGTACGGCCCAACGGCTGAACCTCACCTACAATAAGGAGAAATGTGTGTTTAACACCTCGCGTCTTGCCATCCTCGGCTGCGTAGTAGAGAACGGAGTCATCGGCCCCGACCCCGAAAGAATGCGCCCCCTCATGGAGCTTCCCCTCCCCCACTGTCCAAAGGCGCTGAAGAGAACCCTGGGGCTCTTCGTCTACTATGCCCAATGGGTGCCCAATTATGCGGACAAAGCCAGACCCCTCATGAAGTCCACCTCCTTCCCCCTGACGGCAGAAGCCTGCGCAGCCTTCTCCCTCATAAAGGGAGACATTGCTAAGGCCACAATGCACGCGGTGGATGAGTCTATCCCTTTCCAAGTGGAGAGCGATGCATCCGACTTCGCCCTAGCTGCAACCCTTAACCAGGCGGGGAGACCTGTGGCCTTCTTCTCAAGGACCCTCCAGGGCCCTGAGATCCGACACTCTTCGGTCGAGAAGGAGGCCCAGGCGATCGTGGAGGCAGTACGACGCTGGAGGCATTACCTGGCAGGCAAACGATTTACCCTCCTCACCGACCAGCGTTCGGTCGCTTTTATGTTTAATAACAAGCTGAGGGGCAAAATCAAGAACGACAAGATCTTGAGGTGGAGAATCGAGCTCTCCACCTATGATTATGATATCTTGTACCGGCCTGGTAAACTGAACGAACCCCCAGATGCTCTATCACGAAGTACATGCGCCAACGCGCAAATTGATAGACTGCAGACCCTCCACAACGACCTCTGCCACCCCGGGGTCACCAGACTTTACCACTTCATTAAGGCCCGCAACCTGCCCTACTCCATCGAGGAGGTCAGGACCATGACCAGGAACTGCCAAACCTGTGCCGAATGCAAACCGCATTTCTTTAGGCCGGACAGAGCAAGCCTGATCAAGGCCACCCGCCCCTTCGAGTGCTTGAGCATCGATGTTAAGGGGCCCCTCCCGTCCTCTGACCGTAATGTGTACTTCCTCAACATTATTGATGAGTACTCCCGTTTCCCCTTTGCCTTCCCGTGCCCAGACATGACCAGTACCACGGTCATCAAATGCCTGAATGACCTCGTCGCCTTGTTCGGGTTCCCGAACTATATACATAGCGACCGGGGCTCATCCTTCATGAGCGAGGAACTTCACCAGTTCCTACTAGCGAGAGGTATTGCTGCAAGCAGGACCACCAGCTACAACCCCCGAGGGAACGGCCAGGTGGAAAGAGAGAACGCGACTGTCTGGAAGGCCGTTCTCTTAGCCTTAAAGTCTAAGGGCCTCCCAACCTCTCACTGGCAGGAAGTCCTCCCGGCAGCGCTGCATTCCATCCGGTCACTGCCATTAACGCCACCCCCCATGAACGAATGTTTGTTTTCCCCAGGAAGTCGACTACGGGAACCTCGCTACCAACATGGCTGACTTCTCCGGGGCCCGTCTTGCTGCGAAAGCACGTGAGGGCCCATAAAATGGACCCCCTGGTCGAGAGGGTGGACCTCCTGCACGCCAACCCCCAGTACGCCTATGTGGCATACCCAGACGGGCGGGAGGACACAGTCTCCTTACGAGACCTCGCACCCTCGGGCACCCCTGAGACACCACCGTTACCCCCCACCACCCCCCCAAATCCAGCCCAGGTAGATGGCATGCCGGAACCCCACGAGCCTTCGCTGACCACGCAGACACCAGCACTAACATCGGATACTGCACCACTGCCGCCGCTGCTGCGCCGATCAGAAAGGCTTACAAGGCCTCCGGACAGACTGACATACCCGAACTGGTAGTACACTTCACCCCGCCGGACTCAAATTTAAACAAGGGGTGAATGTGGTAAACCACTTTTATCGTTCACTATCGTTACACTATGGTTATCACTGTTTATATCGTTACACTATGGTTATCACTGTTTACACTGTTGTATCACTACACAAGGTCACCTCTTGTCACGCTGTTATACCTGGGCTGACCACAGCTGACTCCGCCCATGGCTCCGCCTGCTTGCCCAGGTATAAAGGTGGTCGACTGGCTGGTATTCCTCCTTGTTGGATCCGATCACCCACGAGGGTGGGCTCTGTTATTTAGCCAATAAAAACCTATAGTTACTAACTTAACTCGTCGCTTTTCATGAACTGAATTGATAGGTATATCAATAGGCAAATGGTATGTTGGCCTTCGTAGCGAAAGGGTTCGAGTACAGGAACAAGGATGTCTTGCTGCAGTTGTACAAGGCCTTGGTGTGACCACACCTTGAGTATTGTGTGCAGTTTTGGTCGCCCTATCTGAGGAAGGATGTCCTTGCCATGGAGGAGGTGCAGCGAAGATTCACCAGGCTGATACCTGGGATGGCAGGAATGACGTACGAGGAGAGATTGGGTCGATTGGGCTTGTACTCGCTGGAGTTTAGAAGAATGAGAGGGGATCTCATTGAAACTTATAAAATTCTGTCAGGACTAGACAGATTAGATGCAGGAAGGATGTTCCCGAAGGCCGGGGAGTCCAGAACCAGGGTGTCTTGCTGCAATTGTACAGGGCCTTGGTGAGACTGCACCTTGAGTATTGTGTGCAGTTTTGGTCGCCTTATCTGAGGAAGGACATTCTTGCCATGGAAGGAGTGCAGCGAAGATTCACCAGGCTGATACCTGTGCTGTGCTGTGAGTTTGGGTAAGTGTGAGTTAGGGTAAGTGGGGTGTTAGGTGCTCTTTTCAAACTTTAACTCTGTGGGTTGAAGTTAATAAGGCCTTTTTGGTGCAGAGTGACTGTTGGTAAACCATTTAACTGGTGTAATTAGAGGGATTGATTTAATTTAAATCCAATTAATTAAAGGGGATACTAGCATCTAAAATCGGGCAGAGGGTGTCCATAACTAACAATAAAAATTTTAATTAATTACATAGAATGGAGCAGGTGATGTGTTATTGTTGCGAGATGTGGGAGCCGGTGGACCCCATTGAGGCTCACGGTGATTACGTCTGTGACAAGTGTCTGCTGCTAAAGGAACTCCAGCTCCGTGTTGATGAGCTGGAGTCTGAGCATCAGACACTGCGACACATCAGGGAGGGGGAGAAGTACCTGGACTCTGTGTATCAGGAGGTGGTCACACCTATGAAGTTAATTAATTCAGATGTAGCCCATGGTCAGTGACAGGACGGTGTGACTACGAGTGAGGCAGGTACGGGGATCCAGGAGGTAGAGCTGGAGGAGCCGCAGCCCTTGCTCTTGTCCAACAGGTTCGAGGTTCTTACTCCCTGTGGGGACAGGAGCAGGGACTGCAGGGAGGATGACCAACCTGGCCACAGCACCGTGGAACGAGGGGCCATTCAAGACGGGGGAGTAAATAGAAATGTTGTAGTGGTAGGGGATAGTATTATTAGGGGGATAGATAGAGTTCTCTGCAGCCGAGAGCGAGTCCCGAAGGCTGTGTTGCCTACCCGGTGCCAGGGTTAAGGACATCTCCTCTGGGCTGGAAAGAAACTTGCAGTGGGAGGGGGTGGATCCAGTTGTCGTGGTCCATGTTGGTACAAACAACGTAGATAGGACTAGGAAGCCGGTTCTGTTAAAGGAGTATGAGCAGCTAAGGGTCAAATTAAAAAACAGAACCTCAAGGGTATTACCTTAGCCACGAGCGAATTTGGCTAGGACAAATAAAATTAGAGAGTTAAATGCGTGGCTCAAAGACTGGTGTGGGAGAAATGGGTTTTGCTTCCTGGGACACTGGCACCAGTACTGGAGCAGGAGGGAGCTGTTCCGTTGGGACGGGCTTCACTTGGCCAGTGCTGGGACTAGAGTCCTGGCGGATCATATAACTAGGGCTGTAGAGAGGGCTTTAAACTAACTAGTGGGGGGGAGGTTCCTAGAGAGCAAATAATAAAAATGACAACAGAGAAGGTCATAGACTTAGGTAGCAGTGGGGAAATTAAAAACCAGAGCGTGTCAGGAAGGGGCAGAAGGTATGGAGTAAAAGGTAAAGTAATAAAAAGGGCAAAAGCAGGAACTAAGTGTCACAAAATATATTTGAAAGTTCTCTATCTGAATGCACGTAGCATTCGTAACAAAATAGACGAGTTAATGGCACAAATAACTACATATGGGTATGATCTAGTGGCCATTACAGAAACATGGCTGCAGGGTGACAATGCCTGGGAATTAAACATACCAGGTTATTTAACGATCAGGAAGGACAGGCAGGAAGGAAGGGGAGGTGGGGTGGCTATGTTAATAAAGGAAGGAATCACTGTAATACAGAGAAATGATATTGGCTCAAAAGATCAGGATAATGAAACAGTTTGGGTGGAGATAAGGAATAATAAGGGGAAAAAAACACTAGTGGGCGTAGTCTATAGGCCTCCGAACAGTTGCAACTCTGTTGGACGGAGTATCAATCAGGAAATAGTTGAGGCTTGTAATAAGGGAACATCTATAATTATGGGGGATTTTAACTATCATATTAATTGGACAAATCAAATTGGGCAGGGCTGCCTTGAGGATGAGTTCATTGAGTGTATTAGGGATGGGTTTCTTGAGCAGTATGTAACTGAACCGACCAGGGGGCAAGCAACCTTAGATCTGGTCCTGTGTAACGAGACAGGATTAATTAAAAATGTCCTAGTAAAGGATCCCCTTGGAATGAGTGACCATAACATGGTTGAATTCCATATTCAATTAGAGGGTGAGAAGGTTGGATCTCAAACAAGCGTGCTAAGCTTGAATAAAGGAGACTATGAAGGTATGAGATCGGAATTGAGTAGAGTGGATTGGGAAAATAGATTAAAGGGTAAGACAATACATGATCAGTGGTGTACATTGAAGGAGTTATTTTACAACTTCCAAAAAAAATATATTCCACTGAGAAGAAAAGGGTGTAAAAGAAAAGACAGCCATCCGTGGCTAAGTAAAGAAATTAAGGATAGTATTCGACTAAAAACAAGGGCATATAAGGTAGCCAAATCTAGTGGGAGGATAGAGGATTGGGAAAACTTTAAAAGACAGCAAAAAATAACAAAAAGATTGATTAAGAAAGGGAAGATAGATTATGAAAGTAAATTAGCAAAAAATATAAAAACAGATAGTAAGAGTTTTTATAGTTATATAAAAAGAAAAAGGGTGGCTAAAGTTAATGTTGGTCCCTTAGAGGATGAGACCGGGAAATTAATGGTGGGAAATATGGAGATGGCAAAAACACTTAATGAGTATTTTGTATCAGTCTTTACAGTAGAAGACACTAAGAATATCCCATCACTGGACAAACAGGGGGCTATAGGGGGGGGGGAGGAGCTAAACACGATCAAAATCACTAAGGAAGTGGTGCTCGGTAAAATAATGGGACTCAAGGCGGATAAATCACGTGGACCTGATGGCTTACATCCTAGGGTCTTGAGGGAAGTGGCGGTAGGGATTGTGGATGCATTAGTAATAATTTTCCAAAACTCCCTGGATTCAGCAAAGGTCCCGGCAGACTGGAAAACTGCTAATGTAACACCCTTATTTAAAAAGGGCAGCAGACAGAAGGCTGGAAACTATAGACCGGTTAGCCTAACATCTGTGGTAGGTAAAATTTTGGAGTCCATTATTAAGGAGACAGTAACAGGACATTTGGATAATCATAATTTAATAGGACAAAGTCAGCATGGTTTTATGAAGGGGAAGTCATGTTTGACAAATTTGCTGGAGTTCTTTGAGGAAGTAACATATAGGGTGGATAAAGGGGAACCAGTGGACGTAGTGTATTTAGACTTCCAAAAGGCATTTGACAAGGTGCCACACAAAAGATTATTGCTTAAGATAAAAAATCATGGGATGGGGGTAATATTCTGGCATGGATAGAGGATTGGCTATCTAACAGAAGGCAGAGAGTTGGGATAAATGGTTCATTCTCAGACTGGCAATCAGTAACTAGTGGTGTTCCGCAGGGGTCAGTGCTGGGTCCCCAACTCTTTACAATCTATATTAACGATTTGGAGGAGGGGACCGAGTGTAACATATCAAAGTTTGCAGAAGATACTAAGATGGGAGGGAAAGTAGTGAGTGAGGAGGACATAAAAAACCTGCAAGGGGACATAGACAGGCTAAGTAAGTGGGCAGAGATTTGGCAGATGGAACACAATACTGGAAAGTGTGAGGTTATGCACTTTGGCAGGAAAAATCGTAGAGCAAGTTATTATCTTAATGGCAAGAAACTGGAAAGTACTGAAGTACAAAGGGATCTGGGGGTCCTGGTGCACGAAACTCAAAAGGTTAGTATGCAGGTGCAGCAAGTGATTAAGAAGGCCAATGGAATGTTGGCTTTCATTGCTAGGGGGATAGAATATAAAAATAGGGAGGTATTGCTTCAGTTGTACAAGGTATTGGTGAGACCGCACCTGGAATACTGCATACAGTTTTGGTGTCCTTACTTAAGAAAAGACATACTTGCTCTCGAGTCAGTACAAAGAAGGTTCACTCGGTTAATCCCGGGGATGAGGGGATGGACATATGAGGAGAGGTTGAGTAAATTGGGACTCTACTCATTGGAGTTCAGAAGAATGAGAGGCAATCTTATTGAAACATATAAGATTGTGAAGGGGTTGGATCGGGTGGATGCGGGGAGGATGTTCCCGATGATGGGTGAAACTAGAACTAGGGGGCATAGTCTTAGAATAAGGGGCTGCTCTTTCAAAACTGAGATGAGGAGGAACTACTTCACTCAGA
The DNA here is from genome assembly GCF_052327205.1 of Somniosus microcephalus. Lineage (NCBI taxonomy): Eukaryota > Metazoa > Chordata > Chondrichthyes > Squaliformes > Somniosidae > Somniosus > Somniosus microcephalus. Next base: position 198,235,062 of record NC_140999.1, on the reverse strand, counting down.
GGGTGGTAGGTCCATGGAATATGCTGCCCCAAAAAGCTGTAGAAGCTACATCATTACATAAATTTAAAACAGAAATAGACAGTTTCCTAGAAGTAAAGGGAATTAAGGGTTACGGGGAGCGGGCAAGAATTTGGACATGAGTCTAGGTTTGGATCGGACATGGCCCTGTGGGTAGCGGAGCGGGCCCAGGGGCCGTGTAGCCTGATCCTGCTCCTATTTCGTGTGTCTAATTCTGTTAGATTCAGGAGATGGTTCTGTGATAGTAGATTGGCTGTTAGGATCAGATCAGCCATGATCTTATTAAATGGCGGAGCAGGCTCGAGGGGCCGATTGGCCTACTCCTGCTCCTATTTCTTATGTTCTTATGGCAGGAATGACGTATGAGGAGAGATTGTGTTGATTGGGCTTATACTCACTGGAGTTTAGAAGATTGAGAGGGGATCTCATCGAAACCTATAAAATTCTGTCAGGCCTGGACAGACTAGATGCAGGAAGGATGTTTCCGATGGCCGGGGAGTCCAAAACCAGGGGTCATAGTCTAAGGATAAGGGGTAAGCCATTTACGACTTAGATGAGGAGGAATTTCTTCACCCAGAGAGTGGTGAACCTGTGGAATTCTCTGCCAAAGAGGGCGGTGGAGGCCAGTTCATTAAATATATTCAAGAAGGAGTTGGATATATTTTTAAGGCTAAAGGGATCAAGGGATATGGGGAGAAGGCAGGAACAGGGTACTGAATTTAGATGACCAGCAATGATCTCATTGAATTGCGGAGCAGGCTTGAGGGGCCGAATGGCCTACTCCTGCTCCTATCTTCTATATTTACTGGAGTTTCTCTGCATCCTCCTCACAGCATACACGCCCACCCAGCTTTGTGTCATCTGCAAACTTGGAGATATTACATTTAGTTCCCTCGTCTAGATCATTAATATATATTGTGAATAGCTGGGGTTCTAGCACCGATCACTGCAGTACCCCACTAGTCACTGCCTGCCACTCGGAAAAAGACCCGTTTATTCCAACTCTTTGCTTCCTGTCTGCCAACCAGTTCTCTATCCGAGTCAGTACCTTACCCCCAATCCCATGTGCTTTAACTTTGCACGCTAATCTCTTATGCGGGACCTCATCGAAAGCCTTCTGAAAGTCTAAATACACCACATCCACTGGTTCTCCCTTATCTATTGTACCAGTTACATCCTCAAAAAATTCCAGTAGATTAGTCAAGCAGGATTTACCTTTTGTAAATCCATGTTGACTTTGTCCGATCCTGTCACTGTTTTCCAAATGTAACCCCGTATTTAAAAAAGGAGGGAGAAAACGGGTAACTACAGACCGGTTAGCCTAACATCAGTAGTAGGGAAAATGCTAGAGTCTATTGTAAAGAACGCGATAAGAGGACACTTAGAAAATATCAACGGGATTAGACAAAGTCAACATGGATTTATGAAAGGGAAATCGTGTTTGACAAACCTACTGGAGTTTCTTTGAGGATGTAACTGGTAGAATAGATAAGGGAGAACCACTGGATGTGGTGTATTTGGATTTTCAGAAAGCCTTTGATAAAGTCCCACATGAGAGGTTAGTGTGCAAAATTAAAGCACATGAGATTGGGGCTAATATTCTGGCATGGATTGAAAATTGGTTAACAGACAGGAAACAGTTGTAGGAATAAATGTGTCTTTTTCGGGGTGGCAGGCAGTGACTAGTGGGGTACCGCAGGGATCAGTGCTTGGGCCCCAGCTAGTCACAATATATAATTCACAATATAATGATTTGGATGGGGGAACCAAATGTCAGCCATGATCATATTAAATGGCGAAGCAGGCTCGAAGGGTGAATGGCCGACTGCTGCTCCTATTTTGTTTCAGAAACATTAATTCAGCTTCAAAACTAGTTTGACATGTAGTGACTGACTTCACCCCAACCTTTTCACCAAAGCCTTTCCATTTGGCCCCGTCTTTCCCCCACCTGCTACTTGCTCCAATTTGAGGCAAGGATTTCAGGCCAGATCTTGGACTCCATCTGCTTGCACCTACATTCATTCTCAGATGAAGTTTGCACAGTTGTTTAGAAGGTTGAAAAGATTCACAGATGCAACATTCACAACTGTTATGTCCGATGGTATATTCAGAACATGCGCAAAGCACCAAATACGAGTGAGACCAGGGAAGCCTTTTCGAGCCAAGCGGTTAAACCATGGTGCTGCCTGCTCATATTGGAGGCGCTGTCTCTACTATCCGAGATCAGATTGGGAGCTTCCTAAAGCAAGAGGCCACTCGGGAACCTTTCTGCTCATTACATATCAAAGAATAATGGAGAATCAGTGGGTGGTGCTATTGATCTGAAGAGAAAAAAGTGAGCTTTTCTGACTTTGTCGTTTGTCGATGATATACTGCACAAACATTTTGCAAAGTACAGTAGTGTGACTGAAGAGCATTGACCTTTGATTGATGCTGTCGTACAGGGCGGGGAATGAGACAGAGTGTGGGGGATGGGGCACAGGGCAGGCGTAGAAGGCGGGGGGCACTGGGCGGGGAGGGGGGCACAGTGTTGACGCTGTCACTCTTTGCCTTGTTGCTCTCCTCAACATAATTCCCAAAAGTTTCACCATATTTTGAATGCAGGGAAAAGAAGCTCTAAAAGATTCTCATGATCATTATTTGGATTGTTTTCACACTCCCTCATTGAGACCTGAGCCGCGATAACTCATCCTCGTTTCCAATCTTCTGCTTCTTCTTAGGCAGTCCCTCGGAACCGAGGATGACGCTTCCACATTATAAATTAGTTCTCAGGTGACTGATGAGTCCAATGTTGGGGCAGACAGTGGTTGAAGGGGCGGCTGGGTGGGGTACTTGGGTTGATGTGCGCTCCTTGCGCCGCTTGCGCTTGGCTTCCGCTTGCTCCCGACGAAGAGACTCGAGGTGTTCGGCGCCTTCCCAGATGCTTCTCCTCCACTTTGTGCGGTCTTGGGCCAGGGATTCCCAGGTGTCAGTGGGGATGTTGCACTTTTTCAAGGAGGCTTTGAGGGTGTCCTTGAAACGTTTCCTCTGCCCACCTGGGGCTCTCTTGCCATGTCAGAGCTCTGAGTAGAGCGCTTGTTTTGGGAGTCTTGTATCAGGTATGCGGACGATGTGACCTGTCCATCGGAGCTGATTGAACGTGGTCAAAGCTTCGATGCTGGGGATGTTGGCCTGAGCGAGAACACTGACGTTGGTGCGCCTATCCTGCCAATGGATTTGCAGGATCTTGCGGAGGCAGCATTGGTGGTACCTCTCCAGTTCTGAGGTGCCTGCTGTACATGGTCCATGTCTCTGAGGCCTACAGCAGGGCGGGTATCACTGCTGCTCTGTAGACCGTGAACTCCAGCAAACAGTTTCTCTTTCTAGCAATTTCAGCTTTGTATAAAATTTGACGTGGTCCACCTTTTCACGTTCCTGAAACCTGAGCTCCACATTTCCTGTCATTCATTCCACTGAGCAAAATAAACCATCATTCTCATTCACTGTGGAAACCACTGAGCTCCATTCATGCGTTTAATAGCTTTGTCAGCGCTGTAATCCCAAATCCCTCTCTCCAAATCCTCTAATTCCCAAGGAAATATCTTCACCAATTCCGACCACATCCCCCATGGTCAGTGAGAACCAGCAACAGAAAGAGGACACTTGTCCATAGTCACCTTTAATCAGACAACTCCAATTATATCCCCCTGTCCTGTCCCAGGATACCTCACCCAAACTGGAAGGAGGCATCACAGCCAAGCCCCGATCCTGTCCCCATCTGACACCCACACACTTTCCCACAGGAGTCACTGGACAGTGTTCACGAGCTGGAACCCTGGCTCATTCACTGAGGCCAATTGTAGTCCCTACCCTTTCCAAACCTGGGCTTTTCCTGCTCTGTGTGCCTCAGTACCACTGTGGGTGGGGCAATCACTCAGCGAGCCAGCCAGCCTGTGCCTTTGAATCCCTGACTGGCAGAGTCCACGATGAGTAGGTGGAAAGGTATTTGAGGCTGTTCAAAGTGCTGTGCCACACCCTGGTTTCATTGACAATTTACAAACCCAGCACATTGCACAGAGTCTCCTTCAGCATGAAGATTACAGCCTCCTACACAGGTAACAAGATCCCCAAGCACTCCAACCTCTCCCCAGTTCACACCCTCTCTTGCCAAAGCTCTCACTGATTTCCTCCGACACTTTGAGGCGACTCTCCAAAGCTGCCTCTTTTCCCGGATTCTCACCCTGCCAGTTCTGCAACTTAAGCACCGTCTCTCCCCTCCCCCACTCTGAGGCGCTCCATGTCCAACTGTTCGCAGGATGGATCCCAGTGCAGTTTCCCTGAGAACCCAGCGGGAGGGAGGCGGTGGGCAGACGAAGAAAGTCCACAGGTGCGCAGAACACACGCATGCAAAACGCAGGTATGCACACACGCAAGTAGTGTCTGGGAGATTAAGATTTTATTCCTGGAGTCTCCCAGATATTCCGAGAGAGTTGGTAACCCTGCCATTCACTAAAAAAGAACCGAGGCTGTTAGGGTCACAGCACTTGATCAATATGAGCACAGCACATTCCACACTAAATATTACAAACCCCTCAGGAAGCTAGAGACACCTCTCAAGATCAGGGTAGTGAGACCATAGCAGATACACCCCTGACTTGTGCCTTGTAGGTGGTGGAAAGGCTTTTGGAAGTCAGGAGGTGAGTCACTCACCGCAGAATATCCAGCCTCTGACCTATCTTGTAGCCACAGTATTTATGTGGCTGGTCCAATTAAGTTTCTGATCAATGGTGACCCCCAGGATTCTTTTGGTGGAATTGGTCATTGCCGAGCACTTGTGTGGCGCAAATGTTACTTGCCACATCTCAGCCCAAGTCTGAATGTAATCCAGGTCTTGCTTATGCAGCTCCTTGGTGCCACACTTGACGACTGCTGCCTTGATGTCGAGGGCAGTCACTCTCACCTCACCTCTGGAATTCAGTTATTTTGTCCATGTTTGGACCAAGGCTGTAATGAGGTCTGGACCCAAGTGGTTCTGGCAGAACCCAAACTGAACATCGGCGAGCAGGTTATTGGTAAGTGCCGCTTGATCGCACTGTCGACGGCACCTTCCATCACTTTGCTGATGATTGAGAGTAGGCTGATGGAATTGGATTTGTCCTGCTTTTTGTGGACAGGACATACCTGGGCAATTTTTCACTTTGTTGGGTAGATGCTGATGTTATAAGAACATAAGAACATAAGAAATAGGAGCAGGAGTAGGCCAATTGGCCCCTCGAGCCTGCTCCGCCATTCAATAAGATCATGGCTGATCTGATCCTAACCGCCAATCCACTATGACAGGACTATCTCCTGAATCTAACAGCATTAGACACACGAAAACAGGAGCAGGATCAGGCTACACGGCCCCTGGGCCCGCTCCGCTACCCACAGGGCCATGACCTTTCCGAACCTAGACTCATGTCCAAATTCCTGCCCACTCCCCGTAACCCTTAATTCCCTTTTCTACTAGGAAACTGTCTATTTCTGTTTTAAATTTATGTAATGATGTAGCTTCGACAGCTTTTTGGGGCAGCATATTCCATGGACCTACCACCCTCTGAGTGAAGTAGTTCCTCCTCATCTCAGTTTTGAAAGAGCAGCCCCTTATTCTAAGACTATGCCCCCTAGTTCTAGTTTCACCCATCATCTGGAACATCCTCCCTGCATCCACCCGATCCAACCCCTTCATAATCTTATATGTTTCAATAAGATCGCCTCTCATTCTTCTGAACTCCAATGAGTAGAGTCCCAATCTACTCAACCTCTCCTCATATGTCCATCCCCTCATCCCCGGGATTAATCGAGTGAACCTTCTTTGTACTGACTCGAGAGCAAGTATGTCCTTTCTTAAGTATGGACACCAAAACTGTATGCAGTATTCCAGGTGCGGTCTCACCAATACCTTGTACAACTGAAGCAATACCTCCCTAGTTTTATATTCTATCCCCCTAGCAATGAAAGCCAACATTCCATTGGCCTTCTTAATCACTTGCTGCACCTGCATACTAACCTTTTGAGTTTCGTGCACCAGGACCCCCAGATCCCTTTGTACTTCAGTACTTTCAAGTTCCTTGCCATTAAGATAATAACTTGCTCTACGATTTTTCCTGCCAAAGTGCATAACCTCACACTTTCCAGTATTGTATTCCATCTGCCAAATCTCTGCCCACTTACTTAGCCTGTCTATGTCCCCTTGCAGGTTTTTTATGTCCTCCTCACTCACTACTTTCCCTCCCATCTTAGTATCATCTGCAAACTTTGACGTGTTACACTCGGTCCCCTCCTCCAAATCGTTAATATAGATTGTAAAGAGTTGGGGACCCAGCACTGACCCCTGCGGAACACCGCTGGTTACTGATTGCCAGTCTGAATATGAACCATTTATCCCAACTCTCTGCCTTCTGTTAGATAGCCAATCCTCTATCCATGCCAGAATATTACCCCCAATCCCGTGATTTTTTATCTTAAGCAATAATCTTTTGTGTGGCACCTTGTCAAATGCCTTTTGGAAGTCTAAATACACTACGTCCACTGGTTCCCCTTTATCCACCCTATATGTTACTTCCTCAAAGAACTCCAGCAAATTTGTCAAACATGACTTCCCCTTCATAAAACCATGCTGACTTTGTCTTATTAAATTATGATTATCCAAATGTCCTGTTACTGTCTCCTTAATAATGGACTCCAAAATTTTACCTACCACAGATGTTAGGCTAACCGGTCTATAGTTTCCAGCCTTCTGTCTACTGCCCTTTTTAAATAAGGGTGTTACATTAGCAGTTTTCCAGTCTGCCGGGACCTTTGCTGAGTCCAGGGAGTTTTGGAAGATTATTACCAATGCATCCACAATCCCTACCGCCACTTCCCTCAAAACCCTGGGATGTAAGCCATCAGGTCCAGGTGATTTATCCGCCTTGAGTCCCATTATTTTACCAAGTACTACTTCCTTAGTGATTTTAATCGTATTTAGCTCCTCTCCCCCATAGCCCCCTGCTTGTCAAGTGTTGGGATATTCTTGGTGTCCTCTACTGTAAAGACTGATGTAAAATATTCATTCAGTGTTTTTGCCATCTCCATATTTCCCACCATTAATTTCCCGGTCTCATCCTCTAAGGGACCAACATTTACTTTAGCCACCCTTTTTCTTTTTATATAACTATAAAAACTCTTACTATCTGTCTTTATATTTTTTGCTAATTTACTTTCATAATGTATCTTCCCTTTCTTAATCAATCTTTTTGTTATTTTTTGCTGTCTTTTAAAGTTTTCCCAATCCTCTATCCTCCCACTAGATTTGGCTACCTTATATGCCCTTGTTTTTAGTCGAATACTATCCTTAATTTCTTTACTTAGCCACGGATGGCTGTCTTTTCTTTTACACCCTTTTTTTCTCAGTGGAATATACTTTTTTTGGAATTTGTAAAATAACTCCTTAAATGTACACCACTGATCATGTATCGTCTTATCCTTTAACCTATTTTCCCAATCCACTTTACTCAATTCCGCTCTCATACCTTCATAGTCTCCTTTATTCAAGCTTAGCACGCTTGTTTGAGATACAGCCTCCTCACCCTCTAACTGAATATGGAATTCAACCATGTTATGGTCACTCATTCCAAGGGGATCCTTTACTAGGACATTTTTAATTAATCCTGTCTCGTTACACAGGACCAGATCTAAGGTTGCTTGCCCCCTGGTTGGTTCAGTTACATACTGCTCAAGAAACCCATCCCTAATACACTCAATGAACTCATCCTCAAGGCAGCCCTGCCCAATTTGATTCGTCCAATTTATATGATAGTTAAAATCCCCCATAATTATAGATGTTCCCTTATTACAAGCCTCAACTATTTCCTGATTGATACTCCGTCCAACCGAGTTGCGACTGTTCGGAGGCCTATATACTACACCCACTAGTGTTTTTTTCCCCTTATTATTCCTTATCTCCACCCAAACTGTTTCATTATCCTGATCCTTTGACCCAATATCATTTCTCTGTATTACAGTGATTCCTTCCTTTATTAACATAGCCACCCCACCTCCCCTTCCTTCCTGCCTGTCCTTCCTGATTGTTAAATAACCTGGTATGTTTAATTCCCAGGCATTGTCACCCTGCAGCCATGTTTCTGTAATGGCCACAAGATCATACCCATATGTAGCTATTTGTGCCTTTAACTCGTCTATTTTGTAGCTGTACTGGAACAGCTTGGCTAGAGGTGCAGCTAGTTCTGGAGCACAGGTCTTCAGCCCTACAGCTGGGATGTTGTCGGGGCCCATAGCCTTTGCTGTATCCAGTGCGCTCAGCCGTTTCTTGATATCACGTGGAGTGAATCGAATTGAAAAGACTTGTATTTATATAGTGCTTCTCACTACCTCAGGATGTCCCAAAGTGCTTTACAGCCAATTAAGTCTTTTTTTGCAATGTAATCCCTGGTGGGATTTTAACTTAAGTTGTCTAGATTGCTAGTCCAGTAACATAACTACTATAATAGAAACAGAAAATGCTGGAGACACTCAGCAGGTCAGGCAGCATCTGTGGAGAGAGAAACAGAGTTAACGATGAAAGATCATCGACCCGAAACGTTAACTGTTTCTCTCTCTCTCCACAGATGCTGCCTGACCTGCTGAGTGTCTCCAGCATTTTCTGTTTTTATTAAAGGAAAATGGTGTCTGATGGAAGGTCCTGGAGATGCTGTTGCGCTCAGACTGTAATTAATAAGCAAAATGTGTCTCAGCAATTGATAAATGCCCCACGCCCATTGTTTGGGAAAGTTGATGATCACTTTCTGTGCGTGAACAGCCAGAAATTAAAGCAGAATCGCAGAGCCGGGAAGGCAGGCTGGTTCGGTGTGAAGAGTAAACTCCAGGCCCAGGCGGCTACCCTGGAGCCCAGGCCCGGCCTCTCTCCCAACTCCCCGGGAATCTCACCCAATTTAACCCAAATAAACTCAGCTCTCCACTCACACAATCCTCAGAGAGAGAAGCAACCCTCAGCCCGCACTGGACCAGCTGGCGCCACCTCTGCCCCCGGGCCGAGCCCGGGCCAATGGGAAGGGCGGATGGGGCGGGCCGAGCCCGGGCCAATGGGGAGGGCGGATGGGGCGAGCCTGGGCCAATGGGGAGGGCGGATGGGGCGGGCCGAGCCCGGGCCAATGGGGAGGGTGGATGGGGCGAGCCTGGGCCAATGGGGAGCGCGGATGGGGCGAGCCTGGGCCAATGGGGAGCGCGGATGGGGCGAGCCTGGGCCAATGGGGAGGGCGGATGGGGCGGGCCGAGCCCGGGCCAATGGGGAGGGTGGATGGGGCGGGGGGCGGGCTGAGTCTGCGCCAATGGGGAGGGCGGATGGGGCGGGCCGAGCCCGGGCCAATGGGGAGGGCGGATGGGGCGAGCCTGGGCCAATGGAGAGCGTGGATGGGGCGGGGGCGGGCCGAGCCTGGGCCAATGGGGAGGGTGGAGGGGGGCGAGCTTGGGCCAATGGGGAGCGCGGATGGGGCGGGGGCGGGCCGAGGCTGGGCCAATGGGGAGGGTGGATGGGGCGAGCCTGGGCCAATGGGGAGCGCGGATGGGGAGGGGGCGGGCCGAGCCCGGGCCAATGGGGAACGCGGATGGGGCGGAGCCGCAGCCTGCCGTTGTGAGGGAAATGGCGGCCGCACCCGGGCCCCCGGAGCCTCGGAGCGCCCCGTCCCGGTCCACCCGGCCCCTGAACATCGTTCCCCGGCTTCAGCAGGGTCGCTACACGGGCCACGGGCCCACCAGAGTCTCCCAGGTAGGCCCAGGGGCAGCGGGCGGGCGCGGCCGGGCTCTCGGAGCTTTGTGTCCAGGGCCCCGATCAGCCTGGGGCTCAATTCAGCGGCGTGTCGCCGCGCGGGGAGCGGGGTTTCAGTTACAGGGAAGCGGCGGCGTGGGGAAGGGAACGCCCCCGAATAATAATAATCCCCCCCCGAATAATAATAATCCCCCCCCCCGAATAATAATAATCCCCCCCACCCCCCGGAATAATAATCTCCCCCCGGAATAATAAAAATCCCCCCCCCAGGAATAATAATAATCCCCCCCCCCGAATAATAATAATCCCCCCGAATAATAATCCCCCCCGAATAATAATAATCCCCCCCCCCCGGAATAATAATAATCCCCCCCCCCGGAATAATAATAATCCCCCCCCCCCGGAATAATAATAATCCCCCCCCCCCGGAATAATAATAATCCCCCCCCCCCGGAATAATAATAATCCCCCCCCGGAATAATAATAATCCCCCCCCCGGAATAATAATAATCCCCCCCCTGGAATAATAATAATCGCCCCCCCCTGGAATAATAATAATCCCCCCCGGAATAATAATAATACCCCCCCCCCGGAATAATAATAATAACCCCCCCCGGAATAATAATAACCCCCCGGAATAATAAACCCCCCCCCTCGGAATAATAATAATCCCCCCCCCCCGGAATAATAATAACCCCCCGGAATAATAAACCCCCCCCCCTCGGAATAATAATAATCCCCCCCGAATAATAATAATCCCCCCCGAATAATAATAATCCCCCCCCCCCGGAATAATAATAATCCCCCCCCCGGAATAATAATAATCCCCCCCCCGGAATAATAATAAAACCCCCGAATAATAATAATCCCTCCCCCCGGAATAATAATAATCCCCCCCCCCGGAATAATAATAATCCCCCCCCGAATAATAATAATCCCCCCCCCCGAATAATAATAATCCCCCCCCGAATAATAATAATCCCCCCCCCCGGAATAATAATAATAATCCACCCCCGGAATAATAATAATAATCCCCCCCCGGAATAATAATAATAACCCCCCCCCGGAATAATAATAACCCCCCGGAATAATAAACCCCCCCCCTCGGAATAATAATAATCCCCCCCGAATAATAATAATCCCCCCCCCCCCCGAATAATAATAATCCCCCCCCCCGGAATAATAATAATCCCCCCCCCCGAATAATAATAATCCCCCCCCCCGGAATAATAATAATCCCCCCGGAATAATAATAAAACCCCCGAATAATAATAATCCCTCCCCCCGGAATAATAATAATCCCCCCCCCGAATAATAATAATCCCCCCCCCCCGAATAATAATAATCCCCCCCCCGGAATAATAATAATCCCCCCCCCCCGGAATAATAATAATAATCCCCCCCCGGAATAATAATAATCCCCCCCCCGGAATAATAATAATAACCCCCCCCCCCCAGAATAATAATAACCCCCCGGAATAATAAACCCCCCCCCTCGGAATAATAATCCCCCCCCCCGAATAATAATAATCCCCCCGGAATAATAATAAAACCCCCGAATAATAATAATCCCTCCCCCGGAATAATATTAATCCCCCCCGGAATAATATTAATCCCCCCCCCGAATAATAATAATTCCCCCCCCCCGAATAATAATAATCCCCCCCCCGAATAATAATAACCCCCCCCCCCCACGGAATAATAATAATCCACCCCCGGAATAATAATACTCCCCCCCGGAATAATAACACTCTCCTCCCCCCCCCCCCCCGGAATAATAATAATCCCCCCCCCCCGGAATAATAATAATCCCCCCCCCAGAATAATAATAATCCCCCCCCCGGAATAATAATAATCCCCCCCCCCCCCCCAACCCGGAATAATAATCCCCCCCCCCCCCCGGAATAATAATAATCCCCCCCCCCCCGGAATAATCGTTTCCCCGGGAATCTCTCCCCTGGGAATTATTCCCCCCCCCCCCCCCCCCCCGCCCGGCCCCAGGAATCACCCATCACACCCGGGAATAATCACCCCCTCCCCTGGGGTAATCACCCCTCCTGCGGGGTAACCAGTGAGGCAAGCGGAGCGTGTTTCAGTGGGAGAGCATTTGGGGAACAGTGATTCACAATATCTTTAGGTTTAGAGTAGTTATGGAAAACGGCAAAGTAGAATCAAAGGTGAAGATACTGATCTGGAAGAGGGCTCATTTCGGGGAGTTGAAAAGGGATCTGACTCTGGTGGATTGGAATCAAAGTTATCGGGTGAAGCTGTTACTGAACAATGGGAGGCCATCTGAGACGCTACAGATGCATTCGCACCCGTACGACCAGATTTAGGAACAGCTTTCCCAGGGCTGTCATCCTACTGAACTCCACAAATAAACTCTAAAGCCTGCACATCTGTCAATGCACTTTATTATGGTTGTGTTTATGTTAATGTATTACAAGCCAAATGTATGTTGAATGTTTAAATGTCTTAATCTAAATGTACACTCTCGGGAGCCGCAAGCCTACATTTCGTTGTACTGCACTTGTGCACTAACAATGACAATAAAGTTGATTATGATTATGATTCGATTATTAGAGGAGCTGGTTTGGGTACAGAGTAGACACATTCCCAAGAGGGGGAAAGGAAGGGCATCCAAAGTTAACGCTCCTTGGATGACTGAAGATATAGAGATTAAAATGATACAGAAAAAGGTGGCTTATGACTATTGTACAGTTCGTAACACAGTGGAGAACCAAGCTGAATATTGAAAGTACAGAGGTTATTTTTTTTTTAAAAGGGAGTAAGCGGGGCAAAGAGAGTATTGGCTAACCTTAAAGGGAACTCAAGTCTTAAACACACAAATATGTTAGTCAAAGGGATGGTGGGGCCAATTAGGGACCAAAAAGGAGATCTTTTTGTGTTGGTAGCAAGCATGGCCGAGGTACTAAAGGAGTACTTTGCATCTGTCTTCACCAGAGAAGAGGATGCTGCAAATGTATCAGTAAAGGAGGCGACAGTAGCGATATTGGATGGGATGAAATAGCTAAAGAGGGTGTACATTAAAGGTTGGCCGCACTCAAAGTCAAAAAGTCACTTGGTCGAGACGGGATGCATCCTAGGTTGCTGAGGGAAATAAGGGTGGAAATTGCAGAGGCTCTGACCACAATCTTCCAATCCTCCTTGGATATGGGGGTGCTGCCAGAGGACTGGAGGATTGCAAATGTTACACTCCTGTTTAAAAAAAGCGGAGAGGGATAAACCTGGCATCTCCGGGCCAGTCAACCTAATGTCGGTGGTGGAAAAACTTTGAGACATTAATCCGGGACAGAATTAAGTTGCACTTGGAGAAATATGGGCTAATAAATGAGAGTCAGCACGGATTAGATAAACACAATTTTTCTTTAACAAACTTGATTGAGTTCTTTGAAGTAACGGAGAGGATTGATGAGGGTAGTGAGATTGATGTTGTGTATATGGACTTTCAAAAGACGTTTGATAAAATACCACAAAATAGACTTGTTAGCAAAATTGAAGCCGTTGGGATTAAAGGAGCAGTGGCTGCGTGGATACAACATTGGCGAAGGGACAGAAAGCAGAGAGTCGTGGTGAACTAAAAACAGAAAATGCTGGAAATACTCAGCAGGTCAGGCAGCATCTGTAGAGAGAGAAAAGAGTTAATGTTTCAGGTCGATGACCCTTCGTCAGAGTGGTGAAGGGTTGTTTTTCAGACTGTAGTGAAGTATACAGTGGTGTTCCCCAGGGGTCAGTATTAGGACCACTGCTCTTGTTGATGCATATTAATGATATGGACTTGGGTATACAGGGGATAATTTCAGTTTCCAGATGATACAAAACTTGGAAATGTAGTAAACTGAGGGGGATAGTAACAGACTTCAGGAGGACATAGACAGACTGGTGAAATGGGCAGACACATGGCAGATGAAATTTAACAGAGAAGTGTGAAGTGATTCTTTTTGATGGAAGAACGAGGAGAGGCAATATAAACTAAAGGGTACAATTTTAAACGAGGTGCAGGAACAGAGAGACCTGGGGGTGTACGTACACAAATCTTTGAAGGTGGCAGGACAAGTTGAGGAGGCTGTTAAGGCTTACAGATCCTTGGTTTTATAAATAGAGAAATCGAGTACAAAAGCAAGGAAGTGATGCTAAACCTTTGTAAATCACTGGTTAGGCCCCAGCTGGAGTATTGTGGCCAATTCTGGGCACCACACTTTAGGAAGGATGTCAAGCCTTGGAGAATGTGCAGAGGAGATTTACTAGAATGGCACCAGGGATGAGGAATGTCAGTTACATGGAGAGAGTAGAGAAACTGGGGTTGTTCTCCTCAGAGCAGAGAAGGTTAAGGGGAGATTTATTAGATGTGTTCAAAATCTTGAAGGGTTTTGATAGAGTAAATAAGAAACCGTTTGAAGGATCGATAACCAGAGGACACATTTAAGGTAATTGGCAAAAGAACCAGAGGCGACATAAGGAAAAAAATACTCATGCAGCGAGTTGTTGTGATCTGGAATGCACTGCCTGAAAGAACGGAGGAAGCAGATTCAGTAATAACTTTCAAAAGGGAATGGGATAAATACTTGAAGTGGAAAAGTTTGCAGGGCTATGGGAAAAGAGCAGGGGTGTGTGTCTTAATTGGATAGCTCTGCCAAAGAGCCGGCACAGACACGATGGGCCGAATGGCCTCTGTGCTGTATCATTGCCATCCTTTCAGCTGCATCTTCTACATCAGTTTCCCTCCCCCCCCCCCCCCCCCCCATAGACAGACTGGTGAAATGGGCAGATACGTGGTAGATGCAATTAATCCAGATAAGTGAGAAGTGATGCACTTGGGGAAAAACAACATGGAGTGGCAGTTCAATCTTAATGGTACTATTTTGAGAGATGCACGAGATGAGGGAGCTGGGGGGTGCATATTCACAAATCCTTGAAGGTGGCAGGGCAGGTTGATAAGCTGGTCAAGAAAGCGTATGGGATACTTGGCTTTGTAAATAGGGGCATTGAATACAAAAACTTGGAAGTCATCCAAAACTTTATAAATAAAAGAAAGACTTGTATTTATACAGCACCTTTCACCACCTCAGGACGTCCCAAAGCGCTTTACAGCCAATGAAGTACTTTTTGAAGTGTAGTCACTGTTGTAATGTAGGAAACGCGGCAGCCAATTTACGCACAGCAAGTTTCCACAAACAGCAATGTGATAATGACCAGATAATCTGTTTTAGTGATGTTGATTGAGGGATAAATATTGGCCAGGACACCGGGGAGAACTCCCCTGCTCTTCTTTGAAATAGTGCCATGGGATCTTTTACGTTCGCCTGAGAGAGCAGGCGGGGCCTCGGTTTAACGTCTCATCCGACAGATGGCTAGGCTAGGCTTCAGCTAGAGTATTGTGTATAATTCTGGGCACCACACTTTAGGAAGGTTGTTGAGGCTTGGGAGAGGGTACAGAGGAGGCTTAACAGGATGATAGTAGGAATGAGATTGGAGAAGCTGGGATTGTTCTCTTCAGAGCAGAAAAGGTTAAGGGGAGATTTAATAGAGGTATTCAAAACTGAGGGGTTTTGTTAGGGCAAGTATGGAGAAACTGTTTCCTCTGGCAAGTGGGTCATTAACCAGAGGTCATAGATTTAAAATAATTGGCTAAAGAGCTAGAGGGGAAATGAGGAGAAATGTCTTCGCACAGAGGGTTATGATGATCTGGAACGTACTACCTGAAAGGTTGGTAGAATCAGATTCCATAGGAACTTTCAATAGGCAGTTGGACATGTAGTTGGCGAGAACTAATTTGCAGGGTTATGGGGGGGAAAAGTCTAGCTCAGTGGGACTGCCCTCCCTTGGTTCCACTCTTGCCTGTCTAATTGTAGCCAGATCATCTCCAGCAATGGCTTCTCTTCTCACCCTGAATCATTAGCTTCAGAGTTGCTCAAGGATCTATCCTTGGCCTCCTCCTCTTCCTCGTCCACATGTTGCCCCATGGAGACATCATCCACAGGCATGGGGTCAAGTTCTACATTTACACTGGCGACACCCATCGCTACCTTGGCACCACCTCTCTTGATCCCTCCACTGCAGCTGTGCTGTTTTTTCTTTATTCGTTCTAGGGATGTGGCAAGGCCAGCCTTTATTGGCCATCGAGAAGGTGGTGGTGAGCTGCCGCCTCGAATACAACTGAGTGGCTTGCAAGGCCATTTCAGAGGGCAGTTAAGAGTCAACCTCATTGCTGTGGGTCTGGAGTCACATATAGGCCAGACCGGGTAAGGACAGCAGATTTCCTTCCCTAAAGGACATTAGTGAACCAGATGGGTTTTTACAACAACCCGGTATTTATTTAGCTTTTTATTCCAGATTTATTTAATTAATTGAATTTAAATTCCCCAACTGCCGTGGTGGGATTTGAACTAATTGCTCCGGATCATTAGTCCAGGCCTCTAGGATTACTAGTCCAGTAACATAACCACTGTGCTACCATACCCTCATTGTCCGACATCCATAGGATTACATAGGCTATACCGCACAGAAACAGGCCATTCGTCCCAACCAGTCGGTGTTTATGCTCCACTCGAGCCGCTTCTCGTCTTTCCTCATCTAACTCTATCAGCATAACCCTCTATTCCCTCCTCCCTCATATGCTTATCAAGTCTCCCCTTAAAGGCATCTATACTATTCGCTTCAACCACTCCCTGTGGTAGCGAGTTCCACGTTCTCACCACTCTCTGGGTAAAGAAGTTTCTTCTGAATTCTCTATTTGATTTCTTGGTGCCTATCTTGTATTGATGGCCTCAAGTTTTGCTCTTCCCCACAAGTGGAAACACTCTGTATCCACTCTATCAAAACCTTTCATAATTTTATAGACCTCTATTACGTCACCCCTCAATGTTCTCTTTTTCAAGAGAAAAGAGACCCAGCCTGTTCATCGTTTCCTGATATGTATACCCTCGCATTTCTGGCATCATCCTTGTAAATCTTCTCTGCATCCTCTCCAGTGCCTCTATATCCTTTTTATAATATGGCGACCAGAACTGTACGCAGTACTCCAAGTGTGGCCTAACCAAGGTTCGATACAAGTTTAGCATAACTTCTCTATTTTTCAATTCTGTTCCTCTAGAAATAAACTCTAGTGCTTAGTTTGCTTTATTAACGGCCGAGTTAACCTGCGTTGCTACTTTGTGATTTGTGTATTTGTTCTCCAAGATCCCTACGCTCTTCTATCCCATTTAGATTCTTATTTTCTAAGTAATATGTGACCTCCCTATTTTTCTTGCCAAAATGTAATACCTCACCCTTATCTGTGTTGAAATTCATTTGCCAATTATATGCCCATTCTGCAAGTTTATTAATGTCATTTTGTAATTTGTTGCAGCCCTCCTCAGTATTGACGATCTCCCACAATTTGGTGTCGTCCGCCAATTTAGAAATTGTGTTTTTGATTCCAAAGTCTCAGTCGTTAATATAAGCGAGCTGCCGTATCCTCCAATTAAACATTCGGAGGACTGAAGCCATCGTCTTTGGCCCCCATCACAAACTCCATACCCATGGCACTGACTCCATCCCTTTCCCCGGCCACTATCTGAGACTCAACCAGACTGTTCACAACCTTGGTGCCCTATTTGACCCTGAGCTAAGCTGCCAACCCCATATTCTCTCCATCACCAAGACCAGCGACTTCTACCTCCGTCTCATCCCCTGCCTCAGTTCATCTGAAGCCGAAACTCTCATCCATGCCTTTCTTACCTCTAGACTCGACTATTTAAACGCACTCCTGGATAGCCTCCCACGTCTATCCTCCATTAGCTTGAGGTCATCCTAAACTCTGCTGCCTAACTCGCACCAAGTCCCGTTCACCCATCACACCAGTTCTCGTTGACCTACATTGGCTCCCGGTTAAGTGATGCCTCAATTTTTAAAATTCTCATCCTCGTTTTCAAATCCCTCCATGGCCTCGCCCCTCCCTATATCTGTAACCTCCTCCAGCCCCACAACCCTCCAAGATATCTGTTGTACTCTAATTCTGGCCTCTTGAGCATCCCTATTTCAATCATCCCACCATTGGTGGCCATGCCTTCATCTGCCAAGGCCCTAACCTCTGGAATTCCCTCCTTAAACCTCTCTATACTCCTTTAAGACGCTCCTTAAAACCTACCTCTTTGACCAAGCTTTTGGCCATCGGCCCTAATATTTCCTTATGTGGCTCGGTGTCAAGTTTTGTTTTATAATGCTCTTGCGAAGCATCTTGGGATGTTTTATTACGTTAAAGGCGCTATATAAATGCAAGTCGTTGTTGTATTTGTAGCCTCAAGTTGGTAGCACTATCGTCTGAGTCAGTAGGTTGTGGGTTCAAGTCCCACTTTCCACACAAAAATCTAGACTGACACTCCAGTGCAGTACTGAGGGAGTGCTGCACTGTCTGAGGTGCCGTCTTTTCAGTGAAACGTTAAACCGAGGCCCCGTCTGCTCTCAGGTGGACATAAAAGATCCCATGGCACTATTTCGAAGAAGAGCAGGGGAGTTGTCCCCAGTGCCCTAGGGCCAATATTTATCCCTCAACCAACACTGTAAAAAAACAGATTATCTGGTCATTATCACATTGCTGTTTTTGGGAGCTTACTGTATGCAAATTGGCTGCTGCGCGTCCTACATCACAACAGTGACTACACTTCAAAAGTACATCATTAGCTGTAAAACGCTTTGGGATGTCCTGAGGTTGTGAAAGGCGCTAGATAAATGCAAGTCTTTCTTTTTGACGATTCCAGTGTTCTCCTGCCCGGCCCCCCACCCTGCGTCCAAAACCCTGCTGTCCATAACCTATCCTGCACCGAGTCCTGTTCACCCTGATCACCCCCTGTGCTCACTGACAGACATTGGCTCCACCAACGCATCAAATGGAAAATTCTCATCCTTGTGTTCAAATCCTTTCCTGGCCTTGCCCCTCCCTATCCCTATAATGTGCCCAAGCCCTACAAGACACCGAGATCTCGACACCCCCACTCCCTTCGCCCCACCATTGTTTCAACTGTCCTGTCCCTGGAATTCATAGGAACTGGAGGAGGCCATTTAGCCCCTCGAGCCTGTTCTGCCATTCAATGAGATCATGGCTGATCTGGAACCTTTGCCCCATATCCCTCAATAGCTTTGGTTAACAAAAATCTGTCAATCTCTGATTTAAAATGAACAATTGACTGAGTATCAGTTGCCATGGAAGAGAGTTCCAAATTTCTACCATCCTTTGGGTGTAGAAGTGTTTCCTACCTTCACTCCTGAAAATCCTGGCACTTGGAATCATAGAATAAAATCATAGAATGGTTACAGCACGGAATAAGACCATTCGGCCCATCGAGCCTGTGACGACTCTCTGCGAGAGCACTTCAGCTGGTCCCACTCCCCCGCCCTTTCCCCGTAGCCCTGCAAATTTCTTTGCTTCAGATACTTATCCAACTCCCTTTTGAAAACAGGGAACTAGAGATCGGTTAGCCTAACATCAGTAGTAGGGAAAATGCTAGAGTCTATTATAAAGGATGTGATAACAGGACCCTTGGAAAATATCAACGGGATTAGACAAAGTCAACATGGATTTATGAAAGGGAAATCGTGTTTGACAAACCTACTGGAGTTTTTTGAGGATGTAACTGGTAGAATAGATAAGGGAGAACCAGTGGATGTGGTGTATTTGGATTTTCAGAAGGCCTTTGATAAAGTCCCACATAAGAGGTTAGTGTGCAAAATTAAAGCACATGGGATCGGGGCTAATATACTGGCATGGATTGAAAATTGGTTAACAGACAGGAAACAGAGAGTAGGAATAAATAGGTCTTTTTCGGGGTGGCAGGTGGTGACTAGTGGGGCACCGCAGGGATCAGTGCTTGGGCCCCAGCTATTCACAATATATGTCAATGATTTGGATGAGGGAACCAAATGTCATATTTCCAAGTATACCGACGACACGAAACTAGGTGGGATTGTGAGTTGTGAGGAGGAGGCAAAGAGGCTTCAAGGCGATTTAGACAAGTTGAGTGAGTGGGCAAATACATGGCAGATGCAGTATAACGTGGATTATTGTGAAGTTATCCACTTCAGTCGGAAAAACAGAAAGGCAGAGTATTATTTAAATGGTGATAGATTGGGAAATGTTGATGTACGAAGGGACCTGGGTGTCCTTGTACACCAGTCACTGAAAGCAAACATGCAGGTGCAGCAAGCAGTTAGGAAGGCAAATGGTATGATAGCAAAATACTGCAGATGCTGAAATTCCAAAATAACAACAGAAAACGCTGGAAAAACTCAGCAGGCCAGGGCAGCATCCGTGGAGAGAGAAATAATTAACGTTTCAGGTCGATGACCTTTCTGTTGGCCTTCATTGCAAGAGGATTTGAGTGCAGGAGCAAGGATGTCTGAGTGCAGGAGCAAGGATGTCTTACTGCAGTGATACAGGGCCTTGGTGAGACCACACCTGGAGTACTGTGTGCAGTTTTAGTCTCCTTACCTAAGGAAGGATGTACTTGCCATAGAGGGAGTGCAGCGAAGGTTCACCAGACTGATTCCTGGGATGGCAGGACTGTCGTATGAGGCGAGATTGGGTCAACTAGGCCTGTATTCACTAGAGTTTAGAAGAATTAGAGGGGAACTCATTGAAATGTATAAAATTCTGACAGGGCTAGACAGACTGGATGCAGGGAGGATGTTTCTCCTGTATGGGGGGTGTCTAGGACGAGGGGTCACAGTCTCAGGATACGGGGTAGGACATTTAGGACTGAGATGAGGAGAAATTTCGTCACTCAGAGGGTGGTGAACCCGTGGAATTCTCTACCACAGAAGGCTGTGGAGGCCAAGTCACTGAATATATTTAAGAAGGAGATAGATAGATTTCTAGACACAAAAGGCATCAAGGGGTATGGGGAGAGAGCAGGAATATTGAATGGTGGAGCAGGCTCGAAGGGCCGAATGGCCTACTCCAGCTCCTTTTTTCCTATGTTCTATGTTTCTGTGTCTCCCCGCCCCACTCATATCTGAAAGGTGCACGTCCGGTGACGACAGCATTGGGCTCAGCCATGATGTGCTTCCGGTTGAATAGGCTGCCAACACCAGCGGTTTGGGATCATAACAGGACCAAGGGCCATTTGAATAAGGGATAGAGGGGGATTGCTGCCCTCTTGGATTTGTGACAGCAGGAATCACTGCATTCATGAGCGGACAGCTGGAAATTGGTTAGCACGAATTTCTTACAAATGCTTGGAGGCATTGACAGCAGATGTGGAGCTTACAGTGGACAACAATGGCAGCAGATATGGAGCTTACAGTGGGCAACATTGGCAGGGGATACGGAGCTTACAGTGGGCAACATTGGCAGCGGATACGGAGCTTACAGTGGGGAACGTTGGCAGCAGATACGGAGCTTACAGTGGGGAACATTGGCAGCAGATATGGAGCTTACACTGGGGAACATTGGCAGGGGATACGGAGCTTACAGTGGGGAACGTTGGCAGGGGATATGGAGCTTACAGTGGGGAACGTTGGCAGGGGATACGGAGCTTACAGTGGGGAACATTGGCAGGGGATACGGAGCTTACAGTGGGGAACGTTGGCAGCAGATACGGAGCTTACAGTGGGGAACGTTGGCAGCAGATACGGAGCTTACAGTGGGGAACATTGGCAGGGGATACGGAGCTTACAGTGGGGAACGTTGGCAGGAGATACGGAGCTTACAGTGGGGAACGTTGGCAGGGGATATGGAGCTTACAGTGGGGAACGTTGGCAGGGGATACGGAGCTTACAGTGGGGAACATTGGCAGGGGATACGGAGCTTACAGTGGGGAACGTTGGCAGGGGATACGGAGCTTACAGTGGGGAACGTTGGCAGGGGATACGGAGCTTACAGTGGGGAACGTTGGCAGGGGATACGGAGCTTACAGTGGGGAACGTTGGCAGGGGATACGGAGCTTACAGTGGGGAACGTTGGCAGGGGATACGGAGCTTACAGTGGGGAACGTTGGCAGGGGATACGGAGCTTACAGTGGGGAACGTTGGCAGGGGATACGGAGCTTACAGTGGGGAACGTTGGCAGGGGATACGGAGCTTACAGTGGGGAACATTGGCAGGGGATACGGAGCTTACAGTGGGGAACGTTGGCAGCAGATACGGAGCTTATAGTGGGGAACATTGGCAGGGGATATGGAGCTTACAGTGGGGAACATTGGCAGGGGATACGGAGCTTACAGTGGGGAACATTGGTAGCAGATATGAAGCTTACAGTGGGGAACGTTGGTAGCAGATATGGAGCTTACAGTGGGGAACGTTGGCAGCAGATACGGAGCTTACAGTGGGGAACGTTGGCAGGGGATACGGAGCTTACAGTGGGGAACATTGGCAGGGGATACGGAGCTTACAGTGGGGAACGTTGGTAGGGGATACGGAGCTTACAGTGGGGAACATTGGCAGGGGATACGGAGCTTACAGTGGGGAACATTGGCAGGGGATACGGAGCTTACAGTGGGGAACGTTGGTAGGGGATACGGAGCTTACAGTGGGGAACATTTTGTTCCCGTCGTGTTCAGTGTTTCATTTCAACATGTTCAAGTATAGAGTAAACTTCAAAATGCAGTATTCATCGACTTGTTAAAGGAGTAGTATACATCTTTACAAGCATCCCGTATCCTAATTATTCCTAGAGTCCTATTTTGTTTATAAAAACCTAAAGTAGTCTGTCACGTTCAGCCAGATAGGTTGGTTGACTTGTAAGGTATGAAAGTTGGCCTATTACGTCTGAGATGTAGAGGGCAGTGGCTGCAGGTGCATCAGACCATGTAGCTATCGTGCCTTTAGCCTGGCCAGCTGTAGTCTGTTTAGCTTGCCCACCTGCAAGATAACAGCAGCTTATCTGTGTTAGTAGGTTCTGGGCAGAGAAGCAGGATATTTGAAAGAAAAACGATGCAGTGACTGTCAACATAGAGCCGCAGATGTTCCCCCCCCCCGGCCCCCCCCCCCCCCCCCCCCCCCAAGATGAAAATGGTGCTCTCTTTTAGAAAGTTAATTTGGCTGACATGACACTCCGTTTTACTCCTTGTTGCACACACTGGGGGATCAGTAAGATCATACTGCAAAAGGGCTAGGAGCAAGACCAGGGGTTGTAGATCGTAGGTCTCTGTCCCACACTACAGGGGAAATATAAAATGGATTTTTAGGAAACCATAAACCAAGATTAAATGCTGATTATAGTTTTCAATTTTTTAAATAAAAGTAGCTTCTAACTCTGTTTCTGTTTGCAGATTCCAGATTCTTTGCTCAGAGAGAGGGACAAAACTGCAAAATGGAACGGAATCCCACATCTGGTGCAGAAATTATACGAGAACAGCCAGCCCAACAATGACGGGCTCTTGCAGTGCCAAGGTATCTTAAAGGTAAGTGCTAAAGATTGTGGTGCAATGCACTCTGAGGTAAGCCTAAAAATAGCAATCGCATCATCTCTCAACCATCTTTTTTCCAGTGAGAACATGCCCAGTTTACATAATCGCTCCTCATGATCCTATCCCTCCATCCCCCTCAATCATTCTGGTTGCTCTCTTCTGTATCCTTTCAATAGCTGCAATATCCTCCTTGTACTGTACTGTGGTACAAAACTGTACACCGTATTCTAAGTGTGGTCGCACCAATGATTTAAAGAAAGACTTGCATTTATATCGTGCATTTTACAACCTCAGGACGTCCCAAAGTGCTTTACAGCCAATGAAGTACAAAGTGACACAATTTATAAAGTGGTAGGATTACCTTGTTGGTGAAAAATAGATTCACTCGAGTCTGTCTTAAAGTAAAAGTACACAGTTTATTGTTCAGAGCGCTCTGGGAGAAGAGCCATCGACCTCGCGGTCTAGTGATCACCTTCTCACCGTTAGTGATATCAAACTTCTTTTATACAGGCAAAACACTACACACAAATGTGTTCACCCAATTATGTTCCCCCAGCAACAATTCTCTTGTCCTCATCCAATCACGTTCCCCCAGCAACAAGGTATTGAAACTTCTTTTATATATTATAGTAAAATATTACACACAGGTGTCTTCAACCAATCACGCTCCCCCAGCAACAACTCCCCTGTCCTCACAGGAATGATATGGAACCTTCCAGAACTCTGGGCGGTTTTTAAGAGTTAATTACAAAATGGGCAGTTTTGCAGCTACCAATTACTGTAACTCATCAATACACACAATTTTGACTCATCTACTTTGCATTATAGAATAGTAGAATTACATTAATACATCCAAAGGGCTTCCAGCAAATAGTTTGCAGAAGGCTGCACCACTGAATAATTGTGAAATATTTAGTGTTTCCCACATTCAATAACTGTTCAACAATAATGTCAAGCACAATGGTTTTAATGGGAGCCGACACAAACAGTTAATTCCTGCCCCGTCTTAAGCGGAGTTTGTTTTGTCTTGTGCCATTGTTTCTTATTTACAAGTTCACTTCTTACAATACATTCTTTAACTCTTTATGTTGCTGCTTTAAGCTATATAATTTTCACCCTAACAGTCCCTCCTGTTGGTCCCTGATCAAAACTTGATTTGTCCTGGGAACCAATGTACCAGGGTAAAAATGGCGGCACGCAGCTCCTTGTTATCCGTTTACGAAATCCAACAACGATCACAATTGTTTATGACACTCTTGATGATTCCTTTATGCCATTATTGGCTATTGTCCATTTTGATCCTTCATTCTTATCTGATGTGTCGAAAACATGTCCTTCTCTTTGATTTGGGTACGATTTGGACAGGTTGGGTGATTGGGCAGTAACATGGCAAATGCACTATAATGTGGATAAATGTGAGATTATCCACTTTGGTGGCAAAAACAGGAAGGCAGATTATTATTTGAATGGCAATAGATTGAGAGAAGGGGAAGTGCAAAGAGACCTGGTTGTTATTGTGCACCAGTCGCTGAAGGTAAGCATGCAGGTGCAGCAGGCGGTTAAGAAGGCAAATGGTATGTTGGCCTTCGTAGCAAGAGGGTTCGAGTACAGGAACAAGGATGTCTTGCTACAGTTGTACAGGGCCTTGGTGAGACCGCACCTTGAGTATTGTGTGCAGTTTTGGTCACCTTACCTGAGGAAGGACGTTCTTGCCATGGAGGGAGTGCAGCGAAGATTCACCAGGCTGATACCTGGGATGGCAGGAATGACGTATGAGAAGAGATTGTGTCGATTGGGCTTATACTCACTGGAGTTTAGAAGATTGAGAGGGGATCTCATCGAAACCTATAAAATTCTGACAGGTCTGGACAGACTAGATGCAGGAAGGATGTTTCTGATGGCTGGGGAGTCCAGAACCAGGGGTCATAGTCTAAGGATAAGGGGTAAGCTATTTAGGACTGAAATGAGGAGGAATTTCTTCACCCAGAGAGTGGTGAACCTGTGGAATTCTCTGCCACAGAGGGCGGTGGAGGCCAGTTCATTAAATATATTCAAGAAAGAGTTGGATATATTTCTTGAGGCTAAAGGGATCAAGGGATATGGGGAGAAGGCAGGGACGGTACTGAAATTGGATGATCAGCCATGATCTCATTGGATGGCGGAGCAGGCTCGAAGGGCCGAATGGCCTACTCCTGCTCCTATCTTCTATGTTTTTATATCCATTTTCTCCTTTTGTTCGTGTTTCCTTCTTCATCTGTTTATCTGTTTCTTCTTGTGCCTTATGCCATAACCACTGGTTGAACCCTACTCTATCTGTAAGACATTTCTTATACAAATATTCATACAAACGTTACCTGCGCATAAGCATTTTCCATCTAACTGTTTGTACTCCTAAATAAACAAAGCTCTCTCTCGAACGTTACAATACTCCTGTCCGACTGGTGCGGCAGGTACAGCATCTTTTGCCAATTGGGCACAACAACATTTTATCGCTAAGAATGCACAGTACATTTGGATTATTATAACAAAGACCAACATCAATCCATGTAACAATGAGGGTCCGATTGATCCCAACCACCCGGTTGTCCAATTCCAGAGTCGATTCAGGTGGTTGTCTTTTCCCACCTCCTTCCGAATATGTTCGACCAAATTAGTTATATTTTCTGAACTGTCAGGAATGTATGTGCAACACTCAGATCCTATCAGGGCACACGTTCCACCCTTCTCCGCTAGCAGATAATCTAGAGCCATTATATTCTGTAAGGCAACTGCGTATTGCCACCATCTTGGTGTTAATTTTACTCAGTGACTCAGCCGTATCATTGGCTACTTCCTCAAGAATCGAGGCTGCAAGCCGAATTTCTTTTATTGCCCTGGCCGTTCCATACCCGGGGAATAGGATCGCGAAGAATCGTTCTGTTTCAGTAATAGCTCTTTTGGATCGATAATGATAATGATTCGCTAGAGAGGGCAAGTGATAAATGTATGGCACCACATATGCCAGGTAACATGATCCTGTCCAGCCCCGTGGCAACCAGGGGTGTGCCTTGTGGCCACAAATAAAGTATGTCCCATTGTACGAGGTGGTTTTATCAACATCAAACCCTGCAGATACCAGGGAGTAGTTGAAAGTACCTGTCTGGTTGGCGTATGGGACTTTCAGTGTACAACCACAATACTGTGAGGACGTATAAAGGGGAAACCTGTCAGCAGTACCAGTTACTGCAAAATTATACGCGCACCGACTAGTGCCTACGAATATTCCCCCAGTCAAATTCCTTACTAAACATATTGTCCCCGGTAGCCTTCCCAATTATTACAACAGTTGTCCCCCTTTTTTTTTTTTTAACAAGAACCGGAAATCACGCACGCATTACGCTTGCATTAACATCGAACAATTCTTATCACTTTATGTTAACAACTTCCCAAAGGCTATATCGCCAACCCTAACTGTTTGTTGCTTGTAGATTCTATTCTCCTGTGGGGATGGATAAAATATCATCATTAGCTTAAGTCCTCGAACATAACCATTTGGACTTCCTCCCGTCTTGGGGCTAGTTGGGGTCGGCGGGATTGGTCCCATACGTACTTCAGGATGCATCCCAAGGTGTATCCCATTAGGATAATACATATTATCCATACCAATGTTCGTACTATCGTCCATTCCCATTCTTTGTATTGCCTGATATATTCTTCGCTATCTGTAAAGGGTATCTGTTCTGGTGTAGCCATTGCTAAGCTGATGAAGGGTCATAGACTTTCAACTGCGTCCAGTGCTTCCATCGTCCCATGCCCTTCATATCAATGCAAGCACACGTATCCCCACTAATTAGAATTTGGTATGGCCCTGACCACTTTGGTGCAAATTTGGGTTTCTCAGGTAGATTTTTAACCATTACCTTAGTCCCCGCCGGAGGAATGTACGGGAGCGCAGTTAACTCCAAATCTTTGTCCTTTTCCTCCTGCCGATCCCGAGTTTGTTGCCTCATTTCTTTCAACTGGTCACTTAATTCCAATACGTATCTACGGATTTTGTCCTTGAGGGGGCCTACCTCTTCCCCACCAGTTATTAGTCCATGGGGAAGCCGCATTGCCCTTCCCGTCATTAATTCGTACGGGGATAAGCCCGTCATTTGATTCGGGATTGCCTGCAACTTCATTAATACGGCTGGCAACACATCTACCCATTGTTGCTGCCTTTCTCCTAGGGCCTTGGCTAGGGCTGTTTTTAAAGTTCGATTCATTCGTTCCACCATCCCGGAACTTTGGGGATGATAGGGGATGTGGAATTTTTGTTTTATTCCCATCCATTCACATATCTTTTTCACTACAGCTCCTGTAAAATGTGTCCCTTGGTCGGAATCGATCTGTACTGGCACTCCCCATCTGGGAATTACTACTCCTGCCATGATTTTAGCTACAGTGGTGGCTGTACAATCCCGAGTCGCAAACGCCTCAACCCATCTGGTGAATTGATCTATGATTACCAAACAATATTTTCGTCCCCTGGAAGTGGGAAGTGGACCCGTGAAGTCTATCTGTATATTTTCCCATGGCCCCCGTGGTCGGGGTTGGTGGGCTAATCGTATCTTTATCGGTCGCCCTGGGTTATACTGTGCACACCTCAGGCACCGTTGACAGTACTTTGCCGCGTCCTTTCCCAAACCTGGCCACCACCATTCTTTACTTAATAACTCAATCATTGCTCCCCTTCCTGTGTGGGTATCCCCATGGTGCAATTCCAGGAGTATCTGTTGGATACATGTCAGAGCCACCACCTTTCCATCCTTTCGCCAGATTCCCCCGGAATCTGGCCTGCCCCCTGCGCGATGCCACTCTTGTCTTTCTCCTTCAGAGACATCTTTGTGCAACTCACTGATGTCTATGTGTTCTACCTGGACGCTTGACACTCTCTCCTCAACTAGTTCTTGTTCAAGGGCTTGTCTTGCTGCTAAATCTGCAGCCTGATTCCCTTTTTGCTCTGGGCTTTCCACCTTGTTGTAAGGTGGGGGCCTTTCCTCAACCCCCCTTCCTGCGGCGCATAGTCCCACATTTATTTAATTCCAAAGTTCTGACCTGTCCATCCTATATCCATCTTTCCATTGTGTTCCATTTTTCAGGAACTAATTTTCCTGTTCCAATACTTCTATCCTTTCTCTATGCCTCATCAATCTGCAGCGCAATTTGCTATTCTTTTGTATCATTGATACCAATTGATTTACCAAAATGACTCCCGCCTTTTTGCCTCTTTTTTGTTTCTGTTTATCCCACCACTCCCTCTGAGCGTCTGGCGTCTGAAACGGGTCCCACCCGTCCTTCCGCATCTTGTCTACCATACCCTTCCGGTCATCTGCATAGAACCTCGAGAGAGACCCAGGGAGTCCCCACTCTATTTCTTTCCCCGATGCCATAACTAGTCCAACTTCAGACTTACCTTCGGCTGAGTTCCTCTATTCGGGCTGGTCTGCGACTCCTGAAACAATTTCTGGTTAGACAATTTTGGCGTTTGTATCTCAATTCGGACCTACTCTTACCCTTTTTCCTACGTTTCGACACATATATAGTCCTCGACCTCACGATCCTAGGATACTTTTGAGTCTCTCAGCCTACTTAATCCTGGCCATCACGTGGGGCCCAATTGCCCTCTTAATTCCGGCTCAGGCTAGGATCGATGAGACAGGTATCCTCCTTGTCCGTGTCGATCAGTCAAGTACCATTCATTCCTTCACGACTTTTATCGCAACACAGTGTTCCCTATTTCATATAATTCACACCATACAACTGTGTTCTCCTACCTTTTGCAGACTTTTACTTGATTCGTGATGCTACGGCACTGTTCCTCCGCCTCCCCAGATGACTCAATTTCTGGACGGTCAAAATTTGACTTCTCGTCCGGGTTCACTGGTGCGGGCGGTCTTTCAGTTCCGGAGCATCCTGCCGACTACGCCAATTTGTTGGTGAAAAATAGATTCACTCGAGTCTGTCTTAAAGTAAAAGTACACAGTTTATTGTTCAGAGCACTCTGGGAGAAGAGCCATCGACCCCACGGTCTAGTGATCACCTTCTCACCATTACAGTGATATCAAACTTCTTTTATACAGGCAAAACACTACACACAAATGTGTTCACCCAATTATGTTCCCCCAGCAACAATTCTCTTGTCCTCATCCAATCACGTTCCCCCATCAACAAGATATTGAAACTTCACACACATGTGTTCATCCAATCACGTTCCCCCAGCAACAAGGTATTGAAACTTCTTTTATACATTATAGCAAAATATTACACACAGGTGTCTTCAACCAATCACGCTCCCCCAGCAACAACTCCCCTGCCCTCACAGGAACTCTGGGCGGTTTTTAATAGTTAATTACAAAATGGGCAGTTTTGCAGCTACCAATTACTGTAACTCATCAATACACACAATTTTGATTCATCTACTTTGCATTATAGAATAGTAGAATTACATTAATACATCCAAAGGGCTTCCAGCAAATAGTTTGCAGAAGGATGCACCACTGAATAATTGTGAAATATTTAGTGTTTCCCACATTCAATAACTGTTCAACAATAATGTCAAGCACAATGGTTTTAATGGGAGCAGACACAAACAGTTAATTCCTGCCCCGTCTTATGCTGAGTTTGTTTTGTCTTGTGCCATTGTTTCTTATTTACAAGTTCACTTCTTACAATACATTCTTTAACTCTTTATGTTGCTGCTTTAAGCTATATAATTTTCACCCTAACAACCTCACTACTTTGGCTCACCATTGAGTTTACTGTGGGCAGTGCATTACACTGGAATGAGATTCCCTAATCCCACACCATTCATTGCTCCAGTAGTGGCACATGAGATCCGCAAGCACTGCTGAAACCCCTGCATGTGGCATTTTCCAACTATCTCACGGTAGTGTGAATTGTTAAATTATGAAAGACTTGCATTTATATAGCACCTTTCACGACCATCATTATGAAGGCTACGTGCTGTCTTAAGGCAAGGACAAGCGTATAAAAATGGGAAAAGGCCACTGTGAACCTTGGTATCCGAACATCCTCTTTGTTGTGTCCTTTGTGTGAAGAAAATGGGCAAATAAAAAGTGAGAATGGTCATCTTTATCGTCTGTGAATATGACAGATCATTTTTATAACAAGAAATCCCAGGTTGTACTGAGTGGATGGGTTTGGTAGCAATCCAAGATGAATCCTCCACACACACTGTCCCCTCCATCACCTCTTGTGGTGAAACAGCCTCCAGTGCTGACAGTTTATTCTACACGATGGCTATTTTGCTGCTGAACATCTGACTGAATTGCCAATTTGCTTCAGTTTTCTGTAGCTAGATTTTATACCTCTTGATTCTGGAGTAGTGTGTACAGCAGAAAATCTAATTACAACTTCTCAAATCCATTGATAATGTCAACTGTATCAAATTTTCCTTTACTCTAACGTTACTGAGTAGGAACGCTCCAGGGAGCACAATTGTTATAGAACCATAGAAACTTGCAGCACAGAAGGCCATTCGGCCCGTCGTGCCTGTGCTGGCTCTTTGAAAGAGCCGTCGTGTTTAGTCCCACATCCCTGTTTTTTGTCCATAACCTTGTAAGTTGCTCATCCTCAAGTCCCTGTCCAACTCCCTTTTAAAATTATTTATGGAATCAGCTTCCACCACCTTTTCAGGTAGAGCGTTCCAGATCCCGACAACTCCGAGTGGAAAACATTTCTCCTCCTCTCCCCTCTAGATCTTTTACCAATGATTTTAAATCTATGACCTCTGGTTATTGACCCACTCGCCTAGGGAATAGTTTTTCCCTGTTTACTCTATCGAAACTTCTCATCACCTTGAAAACCTCTATTAGGTCACTTTTTAACCTCTGTTCCAAAGAGAAGAGTCCTAATTTTCCAACCTCTCCTCATAACTGAAGTCCCTCCTCTGTACCCTTTCTAATGGCTTTGCATCTTTCCTGAAGTGTGGGGCCCAGAATTGTGCACAATACTCCAGCTGAGGCCTAACCAGTGATTTATAAAGTTGGTCTCTCTGCTCATCTACACTTTTCAAAATCGTGCCATTTACAGTACACTGTCTTTCCATATTAATCCGCCCGAAGTGCATCACTTCACACTTCTCCGCATTGAACTCCATGCTTCTGCCCATTTCACCATCCTGTCTGTCATCCTGAAGCCTATAACTATCCTCATCACGATCTACCACGTTGCCAAGTTTCATATCATCTGCAAACTTTATAATGCACAGTTCTGCAGGCTTCTTTGATATTGAAAAATGTTTAATTCTGCAGCACCAGTATTCCTAATACAGATTCAGTGAAAACATTAAGACATGATGATCACAAAAATGTGATTAGTCCAGCTCAGAATTATTTTTGGATGTAATGACTGAACCTTACCATCTGAAAATTCCGATTATGGAGGATTTTGCTGCCTAGGCAGGTGTCACTGTGATGGTGCAGTGCCCTGGAGTGTACGCTGCAAATTCTGTGCTCCCCTCCCAGCCCAATTCAGATATAGTGCTAATGAGAGCAAGAGACAAATGTCGGGTTCTCTTTTAGCATTCAAGCTGCTGAATCATTTACTGCCACCATTAATATGTTTCAAGATAAGCCATCTTATTTTACATATTTAAATCTTTTTGTTTACAAGAGTTGAGTTTTCAAAATACTATTTTTGGCATTATTTGTTTCGATCTAAATGTTTAATTGCAGCCCAGGTGGTTGGATTTTAAATCACAAGATAGATTTGGATGAAGAAAGCCCTTCAGCTAATGAGATTTTATTTCCGATTGTCAACGCTGCTGTCTTCCTGTTAGTGTCCAGCTGCTGTGGTCTCAGCCGCCCTTCCTGACCACCTGTTCTAGGGCTGACCTGTGCCAAGAAATACTTCCTGATATGTCCTAAATACACCCCTCACACCTTGAACCTGCCCCGCTTGGCATTTCTGGAAATTATTTTGCATTTACTTGCCCAATCCTATTGGCCCTGAAATTAGGATCGGGTGCTTGCCGCGCGTGCAAGCCCCCGATGTGCACTCACCCTGCACGCCGACATCTGAAGCCCGGGCCTGCTTGCATTTCCTGTCACAGGCCCGGTTCAGATGTCGGCGCGCAGTGCTTACCTGATCCAGCGGCGTAGTTAGTGCGATGTGCCGGCTGGGATCAGGTGAGCACTGTGCAGCCAATCAGGGGAGGGGAAACTCATTCATGAGTTTGGCAGTAAGAGCTGTCAAACTCATGAAAAGTATGGGCTGCCAAAACACTGCTTTAACTTTAAATAAAATTTAAAAAAACATCCCACTGATTATATTAACTATAAATCAGTTTTTAAAAATGTTTTAAACAATTAATCAATTTTTTGAAAAAAATACATTTTTAAAAAATAGGGTCTAAAACTAAACTTACCATCCTGTAAATTCTTTAAAAATAACAAACCTGTGGAAAAAAAAATTCTACATTGTACTAAAAGCCCACTTAGCTGAAAAACTAAATACTTACGTCTTGTTTTTCCACGCGTAAAGACCGGAGGCCTTTACACACACGCAACTCTGGGGGGGGGAAAAAAGGAATTTTACTGCGCACGTGCTGCCTGTGCAGTCGCGCGCGTTCTGCCTCTTAACCCCTTGGGTCAGAGGACAGGAAATGCTGGTTTTCAGCGCATGCGCTGTGCATGCTGAAAACCGGCAATTCCTCTGGGCACACGCGTGAGTACCCCGTCCGTACTCACGCGTTGTGCCCGGAATTACTGGGCCATTAAGTATTTCTTGTACCTCGGCAACTCCTCTGAGATGTCTTCACCCCTCCACTCCCAGCTCTGAATCTTTTAAATGTTCATATTATAAACGTTTGATCAGCTGTTGAGAATTTCTGATGGAAGTAAAGAATTTTGGCTCTCTTGGATGATGCTCTCTACACCAACTCTCTCTGCTAACATAGAATCATAGAAAGTTACAGCACGGAAGGAGGCCATTTCGGCCCATCGTGTCTGCACCAGCCAACAAAGAGCTATCCAGCCTAATCCCACTTCCCAGCTCTTGGTCCGTAGCCCTGCAGGTTAGAGCATCCCAAGTGCACATCCCAGTACATTTTAAATGTGGTTAGGGTTCCTGCCTCTACCACCCTTTCGGGCAGTGAGTTCCAGACCCCCACAACCCTCTGGGTGAAGAAATTTCCCCTCAAATCCCCTCTAAACCTTCCCCCAATTACTTTACATCTGCTTGCCAAATCTGCTTTATATTCTCTCCTGGCTGCCGAGTAGCTGTTTGATTGAATTGAGTGGAGGGAGAGGATTGCTGAGTAAGGGGATGAACACATTACCTCCCTCCATGTCCTTCAGGAAACTTGGCCTGTTGGAGGCCCCTGGCCAAGCCTGGTGCTGCCACCCCTGCTTGGATTTCTCACCACATTTTGTATTGTTGCTCAGCAACCTATGGATTATCGTAGGAATCGAGAAAACAAAGGTTCTGGAACTCTGAAACAGATGGAAAATGCTGGAAATACACAATGGATCAGTCAGAATCTGAAAGAAGAAACATTTTGGTCTATACGCTAAGCAGATATTAGGCTTTTATTATCCCATGTAGTCCCCAATGAGCAGCAAGTAATTGGGCCCATGGAGCCAGGTTGGAGTGAAGGCATTGTGCTGCCTGAGATTTGGTCTATTGAGGTATTGATTGTTTCCTCTTCACCCCCTTGTGTGTAGGAGATTGCGCCACTCCTCTCAATGGAGGCAATGGCATTTGTGACCGAGGATGGGAAAGGTGCCCAGGAGTCCAAATTTCCCAACACGCACATTTTCGATCTGTTCGGTGGAGTAGATGTAAGTACTGCACTAAAATGCTTTGAAGATACAGTAGAGGTTATTCAAGATGTGAAGAAAATATATTTTCTGAAATCCTTTGTGTGGGAGGGGAGGAGAAGAGGAGGCAAGTGGGAGGGTGGTTGGTGGGTGAGACGGATAAGACGAAAAGGATGTCAATTTCTCATGAGAAGCCTGACTCGGTGATGCTTCATGTAAAATTGCAAAATATTCCATTGCTGCACAATGGCACCCAACATCTGGAAATTATGTTTGTTACCATATAATAAACCGAGTGCACGACTGGAGCACAGCTGGACAAGCAAAGGATTTTCTTTCGCTGGAAGCAGAATCTTGCATGGTAAGGGCGGAGGGCTTCCATTAGTCATTAGCTACTTTCCCCCCATGCAATAGTATTGATCAAACCCTTGTTATTTTTTTTAAGTGAGACAGTTCTCCTGAGTGAGTTGAATCTTTGCTTTGTTTAGACCAGTATCTAACAAATTAATGCACCGAGGATGTCTTTTTTAACTTCCTTTCAAAGTTGTATTTTACAATTGTAAGCGAGGAAAATCTGGATGGTAAAACAGAACTAACAGACTCAGGTGTTACCCAGATCAATAGTTTTATTACGAGTGCACACGGGAGAACCACCTCAGCCACCCCCAGCTAGAGGCACCGTTCTCAGAGAAAAGTGACAATACAGCTTATTGGACAACACCCACTTCTTACTAATGGGGTGCATACATGGGAATATTGATACTTCATTGGTTTACATGGTTAATCAATCAACTACTAAGCCTGTCCTTCGAACTCGAGTACCCCCTGAATACATCAGTAAAAAGTTTATGGGCTGCAAAAGCATCATTCTAACTTCGCATTCATGAGCTTATCTCTTATTCTTGTTATCAAAAATAGGGAGGTAGGCATCTTCAGCACGAACAAAGCCCTAGTCAAAAAGGGCCAGCTGACTATTCTCTAAGACCTGTCTGCAAAGGTCTCATCAATGTGCCTTTGTGCCTTATCTCTTTCAAGAGGCCTCCTCCAAACATGTACTCAGAGTAATTTACGAGCGGAGCGTTGGAATGTCCTTGGTCATCTACTTGTTAGTTTAAAAAGAGTTAATATAGCCAAGTATCCCATGGTGCTTTGCGTTTCATTTTCCAGCTAACAAGACTAAATGGTACCTTTCAGATAGTTTTATACCGGTCGAATATTGAGGACCCCTTTATATCCCTTAAACCAAATTTTATCCTAACAACAATGATGAGGTTGAAAGTGTGACTTGGATTCTAAACATTGAGTCTCGCATCGTTCAGTTGAGTTCATTGCAAGCCTGACAAGCCAGTGAGTTGGTCTGAGCTGTAGACCCATAGTTCCCCGCTCGCTGTCTGTGATCAATGTGCTGTTACACGCCAAGTTATTCGCCCCTATGTGCTGTCACTACTAATGAGTTCAAATCTGTAATCAAACAGACAAAAATACATTTCTATTGAGTCCTCTCTGTGCCTGCTTTTGCACGAGATAGGTACCATGAAGTGGTGGTAATAGTACAGCGCTAGCTGCCATTTCATGACCTCTGTACTCAAAGTAGAATTGTTTGTAAAGATTGAGGGCAGAATGTTTTGGGGACATAAGCTGACTGCAGAGACTACTGGTGGCTCTTGCGTTGGAAACATCTTTGCGTGTTTACAATGATTCTTGTATTAAATTCTCAGGCTTTTTATGATGGATGTTGCAATAATTCCTTCAAATGCTTCTGCCGTCTCCATGTAACTTTTTGTATTTTTATATGATAGAAGTGAAAGCTAATAATGATAGCAAGGTGGAAATAGTGTGACAGCCAAGCCACTAATCAAATATACAAGACCTCTGGATGTGAGATCCCTGCTGCAGTTTAAGAAAGATCTAAAGTACTTCGACAGAAGTTAGAATAAATTTCCCCCCGGTATTCGCCCATGCTTGAAAGGCACTGGCTCTGGTTGGTTATGGCACCAACAGCCCTCTGGTATAACATGACCATTCCTCATCTGTGAGCCTGGGCAGTGACTGTGAGCAAACTGTCCCAGAGTGAAGGACGTCAGCGCCGCCCTCAATCGTGTCCTCACCTGAGTTTTTTTGCCTCCTTTTGCTCTCGCTTGCGCGCGCCGTCTCTCTCTCAACTGCTCGCTCGCTCTCTCGCCCGTTCACGCGCTCTCTCTCTGTTGCTCGCACGCGCCGCTCTCTCGCCCGTTGGCGCGCTCCGCTCTCTCGCCCGTTGCTCGCACGCGCCGCTCTCTCGCCCGTTGGCGCGCTCCGCTCCCTCTCTCGCCCGTTGCCGCGCTCCCTCTCTCGCCCGTTGGCGCGCTCCCTCTCTCGCCCGTTGGCGCGCTCCCTCTCTCGCCCGTTGGCGCGCTCCCTCTCTCACCCGTTGGCGCGCTCCCCCGTTGGCGCGCTCCCCCGTTGGCGCGCTCCCCCGCTGGCGCTCTCGCCCGCTGGCGCGCTCCCCCTCTCGCCCGCTGGCGCGCTCCCCCTCTCGCCCGCTGGCGCGCTCCCCCTCTCGCCCGCTGGCGCGCTCGCCCGCTGGCGCGCTCGCCCGCTGGCGCGCTCCCCCTCTCGCCCGCTGGCGCGCTCCCCCTCTCGCCCGCTGGCGCGCTCCCCCTCTCGCCCGCTGGCGCGCGCTCCCCCTCTCGCCCGCTGGCGCGCGCTCCCCCTCTCGCCCGCTGGCGCGCGCTCCCCCTCTCGCCCGCTGGCGCGCTCCCCCTCTCGCCCGCTGGCGCGCTCCCCCTCTCGCCCGCTGGCGCGCTCCCCCTCTCGCCCGCTGGCGCGCTCCCCCTCTCGCCCGCTGGCGCGCCCCCCCTCGCCCGCTGGCGCGCCCCCCTCGCCCGTTGGCGCGCCCCCCTCGCCCGTTGGCGCGCCCCCTCGCCCGTTGGCGCCCCCCCTCGCCCGTTGGCGCGCCCCCCCTCGCCCGTTGGCGCGCCCACACTCGCCCGTTGGCGCGCCCACACTCGCCCGTTGGCGCGCCCCCCTCGCCCGTTGGCGCGCCCCCCTCGCCCGTTGGCGCGCCCCCCTCGCCCGTTGGCGCGCCCCCCCTCGCCCGTTGGCGCGCGCCCCCCCCTCACCCCCGGGCGCGCGCTCGCCCCCGGGCGCGCGCCCCCCCCTCGCCCCCGGGCGCGCGCCCTCGCCCCCGGGCGCTTGCCCCCGGGCGCGCGCCCCCCTCGCCCCCGGGCGCGCGGCCCCCGGGCGCGCCTCGGCCCGCGCCCTGGCCCGCTCTTGCTCGCGCGCGCCCTGGCCCGCTCTTGCTCGCGCGCTCCCTGGCCCGCTCTTGCGCGCGCCCCCCGCCCTGGCCAGCTCTTGCACGCGCGCGCCCCCGCCCTGGCCCGCTCTTGCTCGCGCGCGCCCCCCCCGCCCTGGCCCGCTCTTGCGCTCTTTCTCTCTCGGCCGCTCGCCCCCTCTCGGCCGCTGGCCCCCCTCCCCCTCTCTATCTCTCTCGTCCGCTCGCCCCCACACTCTCTCGTCCGCTCGCCCCCCTCTCTCTCGTCCGCTCGCCCCCTCTCTCACTTGTCCGCTCGCCCCTCTCTCTCGTCCGCTCGCCCCCTCTCTCTCGTCTGCTCGCCCCCTCTCTCTCGTCCGCTCGCCCCCTCTCTCTTTCTCTCTGGCCCGCTCGCCCCCTCTCTTTCTCTGGCCCACTCGCGCCCTCTCTCTCTCTGGCCCGCTCGCCCCCTCTCTCTAGTCCGCTCGCCCCCTCTCTCTAGTCCGCTCGCCCCCTCTCTCTAGTCCGCTCGCCCCCTCTCTCTAGTCCGCTCGCCCCCTCTCTAGTCCGCTCGCCCCCTCTCTCTAGTCCGCTCGCCCCCTCTCTCTCTGGCCCGCTCGCCCCCTATCACTCACTCTCTCTCTCTCTCTCTCTCTGGCCCGCCCCCTCCCTCGGTCTCACTCTCTCTGGCCCGCCCCCCCCTCCCTCCCTCTCTCTGGCTCGCCTGCCCCCCTCTCTCTTTCTCTGGCCCGCTCGCCCCCCTCTCGCTCGCTCTCTCTCTGGCCCGCTTGCCCCCCTTCTCTCTCGCTCACTCTCTCTCTGGCCCGCTCGCCCTCTCTCTCTCTCTCTCTGTCTATATATCTCTCTATATCTCTCTCTCTCTGGCCCACTCGCCCCCTCTCTCTGGCCCGCTCGCCCCCCCCTCTCTGGCCTGCTCGCCCCCCCCTCTCTCTCTCTCTCTGGCCCGCTCGCCCCCTCTCTCTCTCTGGCCTGCTCCCCCCCCTCTCTCTCTCTCTCTCTCTCTCTCTCTCTCTGGCCCGCTTGCCCCGTCTCTCGCTCTCTCGCCCCCTCTCTCTCTCTCTCTCTCTGGCCCGCTCGCCCCCCCCTCTCTCTCTCTGGCCTGCCCGCGCCCTCTCTCAACATTCGATGGAATCTGGAACAGTACCCATGGATTGGAGGATAGCTAATGTTACCCCACTATTCAAAAAAGGTGGTAGAGAGAAAATGGGGAATTACAGACCGGTAAGCCTGACATCGGTAGTGGGGAAAATGCTAGAGTCCATTATAAAAGATGTGATAGCAGAGCACTTGGAAAACAGTGACAGGATTGGACAAAGTCAACATGGATTTTACAAAAGGTAAATCGTGCTTGACTAATCTACTGGAATTTTTTGAGGATGTAACTAGTAAAATAGATAAGGGAGAACCCGTGGATGTGGTGTATTTGGACTTTCAGAAGGCTTTCGATAAGGTCCCGTATAAGAGATTAGCATGTAAAGTTAAGGCACATGGGATTGGGGGCAAGGTATTGACTTGGATAGAGAACTGGTTGGCAGACAGAAAGCAAAGAGTTGGAATAAACGGGTCTTTTTCCGAGTGGCAGGCAGTGACTAGTGGGGTACCGCAGGGATCGGTCCTTGGACCCCAGCTATTCACAATATATATTAATGATCTAGACAAGGGAACTAGATGTAATATCTCCAAGTTTGCAGACGGCACAAAGCTGGGTGGGCGTGTGTGCTGTGAGGAGGATGCCGAGAAACTCCAGGATGATTTGGACAGGTTGGGTGATTGGGCAGGAGCATGGCAGATGCAATATAATGTGGATAAATGTGAGGTTATCCACTTCGGTGGCAAAAACAGGAAGGCAGATTATTATCTGAATGGCAATAGATTGGGAGAAGGGGAAGTGCAACGAGACCTAGGTGTCCTTGTGCACCAGTCGCTGAAGGTAAGCATGCAGGTGCAGCAGGCGGTTAAGAAGGTAAATGGTATGTTGGCCTTCGTAGCGAGAGGGTTTGAGTACAGGAACAAGGATGTCTTGCTGCAGTTGTACAGGGCCTTGGTGAGACCACATCTTGAGTATTGTGTGGAGTATTGGTCGCCTTATCTGAGGAAGGATGTTTTTGCCATGGATAGGAGTTCAGCGAAGATTCACCAGGCTGATACCTGGGATGGCAGGAATGACGTATGAGGAGAGATTGGGACGATTGGGCTTGTACTCGCTGGAGTTTAGAAGAATGAGAGGGGATCTCATTGAAACTTATAAAATTCTGACAGGACTGGACAGGCTAGATGCAGGAAGGATGTTCCTGATGGTCGTGGAGCCCAGAACCAGGGGTCACAGTCTAAGGATAAGGGGTAGGCCATTTAGGACAGAAATGAGGAGGAATTTCTTCACCCAGAGAGTGGTGAACCTGTGGAATTCTCTACCACAGAAGGCAGTAGAGGGCAATACATTAAATATATTCAAGAAGGAGTTGGATATGGTTCTTAAGGCTAAAGGGATGAAGGGGTATGGGGAGAAAGCAGGGACCGGGTACTGAAATTGGATGATCAGCCATGATCGCATTGAATTGCGGAGCAGGCTCGAGGGGCCGAATGGCCAACTCCTGCTCCTATCTTCTATGTTTCTATGGCCCGCTCGCCCTCTCTCTGGCCTGCCCGCCCCCCCCCCCCCCTCTCTCTTTCTCTCTCTCTGGTTCACTCGCCCCCCCCCCTCTCTCGCTCTCTCTCTCTCTCTCTCTCTCTCTCTCTGGTTCACTCGCCCTCCCTCTCTCTCTCTCTCTCTCTCCTCGCTCTCTGGTTCACTCGCCCCCCCCCTCTCTCTCTCTCTCTCTCTCTCTGTTT
This sequence comes from Somniosus microcephalus, assembly GCF_052327205.1. Taxonomy (NCBI): domain Eukaryota; kingdom Metazoa; phylum Chordata; class Chondrichthyes; order Squaliformes; family Somniosidae; genus Somniosus; species Somniosus microcephalus. The sequence continues at coordinate 198,194,973 of NC_140999.1, read as the reverse complement.
CACTCGCCCCCCCTCTCTCTCTCTCTGGTTCACTCGCCCCCCCCCCCCCCCTCTCTCTCTCTCTCTCTCTCTGGTTCACTCGCCCCCCTCTCTCTCTCTCTCTCTCTCTCTCTCTCTCTCTGGCCTGCCCCCCCCCCCCTCTTTCTCTCTGGCCTGCCCGCCCCCCCCCCCCCTCTCTCTCTCTCGCTCTCTCTCTCTCTCTCTCTGGCCTGCCCGCCCCCTCACCCGTCTCACCTCTGGTGCTTTCTCTCGCTCGCCAGCTTGAAGGACGTCGGGGCTGATCTCAATTGTGTCCTCACCTGATATTTTTTCTACTTTTCTCTCACGCTGGCTATCTCTCTTTCGCACCCGCTCGCTATCCCACTCTCTCTCTTCACACATACATGCATATGCTTTCTACAGGGGTCACTAAATATCCATCAGGAGTGGTAGCTCCAGCTTTCTGTGGGTGTCCAACCGCAAAGGTTTGATGTATTGGAACAAAGTGAGTGTTTTGGCCTTTATATAGCACCTTTAACCTCGCAACATATGCAGGCTGCTGCGCAAAGATCAGATGTTATAACCAAGTCTGTTTTAGCCCACAGAATACCCCTGCTAAAAAAAGGTCTTTTTTTCTCTAGACCAGTGAGAAGATTTAAAAGCCTGTATTTTGATGTGTTCCATGCTTTTTTTCCACTTTTACAGCTTTTAGTTGAAATCCTTATGCGGCCAACACTTGCGCCACAGAAAAAGAAGCAGAAAAGTGAGTAGAGTATTAAACATTTCTAATGCTTAATGAATTTCAGACCCACTAATCAAGACATCATCCACCAGTGGTGCGCTTGCTAAAAGTTATTTTGCGCCATGCTGCTGTGAGGAGGCATCAAGCAGAGGCAAGGTGCTTCCTTGGGGGGAGATGTAGGGTAGGTAGAGATCAGGGGAGAGCTTTCACTGGGTTGTGATCACCACCTCCTGATGGCAGATGTGAGCAATATTGGAGCATGTCGCTCACATGTCCTATTAGCCACCATCGAGGTGTGGCCCAGGAAGGTCTCAATAAAGGAAGAATGTCACAAAAATGTATTTTTGTTTGAATTAGATTATGGATTTGAACTCAGCAAGTGAGCTTTATGTAGAAAATGGTCATCCTGGTTGATGCACATTGAACTTGGAACTCAGGCTGGTTGCCTTATATTAGCAGAAATGTGAGCACATGGAATTGGAGGTAACCTTAGGACATGGGTTGAAAATTGGTTGAGCAGTCGGAGACAAAAAGTAGAGATAAAGGGAATAGACTCTGAGTGGCAAGATGTGACAAGTGGTGTTCCTCAGGGATCTGTACTGGTCAGATCCCATATGGAGTACTGTGTTCGGTTTTGGGCACCACACCTCAGGAGGGCTATATTGGCCTTGGAGGGTGTTAGAATATTTTAAAGTGGCCCAAATGGTCGGGGTATCTCCACTTGCTTTGTTCCAGAACATGCTATACCTAGATAAGGGACTGGTTGCTAGGTGACCCACAACCTAACATGCAAGGCCATATTGTGGACCAGTATTATAACATATAAAGAACCAGACACTTACAGATAAGAGGAGAGAACAATAACAATTAGGACATTGCGTAAACAGTTGAGCCTGACGTCAGCTTGGCGGGATACTGATATTAGTACATGCAGCCCAAGGTAGCCGAATAGTTTAACGGTGGAACCTGGCCCCTCCAAAAGTTAGAGCGCTGTCGTGGACAGTCGGATGTCCTTCCACCTTAATGGTAACCCAGGAAGATTCCAAGGCTGATCAGTTTGGACTTCGTGGAGAAAGCAGGTTGTATTAATTGTTTGTCATTTACTGTAATACTGTCGTACAGTTGTACAATACAGTTATTAGTCAGTGCATATTAAAGTTTGTTGTTTGAACCATTCGAGCCTGAATCACGTGGCGGTTATTGTTGCAGGACTAACAAACCTTTGATGCGATTGTAATCAAGGGAAATCCGCTAACAGGGCGTGCAGCGCAGATTCACCAGAATGAAACTGGGACTTAAAAGCTTAAATTGAGGACAGCTTGTATAAATCTGTCTGGTATTCCCTTGGGTTTCGAAGGTTGAGAGGTGATCGAATCAAGTTGTTTAAAATGGTAAAGGGATTTGATCGGGTAGATAGAGGGAAACTGTTTCCTCTGGTGGGGGGAGACCAGAACAAGGGGGCAGAACCTTAAAATTAGAGCCAGGCCGTTTGGTAGTGAAATTGGGAAATGTTTTTTCACACAGAGGATGGTGGAAACCCCCTAAAGGCTGTGGATGCTGGGTCAATTGAAATTTTCAAGACTAAGATTGATAGATTTTTGTTGGGTAAGGGTATTGAGGGATATGGAGCAAAGACTGGTAAATCGGGTTGAGGTACAGATCAGCCATGATCTCATTAAATGGTGGAACAGGCTTGAGGGGCTGAATAACCGACTCCTGTTCCTTTGCTTCCTAATATTTTTCCTCGTATTCTAATGGGAGCACTGCTGCATCACTTTACTGAGGGCTGTTTGTTTCTCTGCCCTCTTTCCATTAACTTTTTAATGGGATATCCTGTTGTAATGTGTTGCAGCCCTACAACCGTGAGTCTGAAACAGCGTGTGGGAGTTCTCAGAAAATGGCAAAGCTTTCAGTAACATGAACAAATTAAACTTTTTCCAAGATGCTTTTTGTCTGGTTTTACAAAAGAAAGCACTTGTAATTTAAATGTTGCAAGTTAAAATGGAAGCTGGGTTTGCTAAATCTAATGGCATATTTTTTGTCTTGCAGTGAGTGAAGACTTGATAAAGGATTGCCTAAGCATATTATACAACACGTGTATCTGTGTAAGTGTGAGTAGGTGTGCCTTCTGTAGCTGCAACATTACAAAGAGCAGTTAGAGGTCTCGTAAGTCAGGGTTGGTCAGATGTAAATATACTAGTTTTAAACAAAGATACAGATTCTTCTTCAACAGGTGCTTTTTTGAGTGTTGTGGATGAGCTGAAGAAATACTCCAATTTGGCTTGTGGTTCAATGCACAGAGCAGCTGGGATCTGGTGTAAGTAGGGCACCTACTTTTGTGTAGGCACCTGAGGTACTGGTTGTACACAGCAAGTTCCTCTGCAAAGTAAGATGGAAATAACTTGGAATCATAGAATATTACAGCAACGAAGGAGGCCATTCAGCCCATCAAATCTGTGCTGGCTCTTTAGAAGAGTTAGTCCCACTCTTTCCCCATATCCCTGCAATTTTTTTCCCCTTCAAGTATTTATCCAATTCCCTTTTGAAAGCTACTATTGAATCTGTTTCCACCACCCTTTCAGGCATTCCAAATTCTAACTATTTGTTGCATTTTTCCTTGTGTCGCCTCCACTTCATTTGCCAATCACTTTAAATCTGTGCCCTCGTTTATATCGCCCCTTTCATGGCCTTGGAGCGTCCCAAGTTACTTCACAGCCAATGAAGTACTTTTGAAGTGTAATATAGGAAATGTGGCAGCCAATTTGTGCACAGCAAAGTCCCACCATCAGCAATGACCAGATGATATGTTATAGTGGGATAGCTCTGTTAATAAAGGATGAGATCAGTATAGTAGTGAGAAATGATCTTGGCTCGGAGGATCAAGGTGTAGAATCAGTTTGGGTGGAGATAAGAAATAATAAGGGAAAGAAGTCACTGGTGGGAGTAGTCTATAGGCCCCCTAACAACTACACTGTGGGACAGAGTATAAATCAAGAAATAATGGGGGCTTGTAAGAAAGGTACTGCAATAATCGTGGGCGATTTAAATCTTCATATAGATTGGACAAATCAAATTGGTAAAGGTAGCCTTGAGGACGAGTTCATAGTGTATTCAAGACAGTTTCTTAGAACAATACGTTGTGGAACCAACCAGGGAACAGGCTATTTTAGATCTGGTAATGTGTAATGAGACAGGATTAATTAATGATCTCATAGTAAAAGATCCTCTAGAGAAGAGTGATCATAACATGATAGAATTTTGCATTCAGTTTGAGGGTGAGACACTTGGGTCTGAAACTACTGTCTTACCCTTGTAATTGCCTTTATTTAAGTTTATGAAGACAGAATTGGCTAAAGTAGACTGGGAAAATAGATTAAAAGGTAAGACGGTAGATAAGCAGTGGCAAACTTTTAAGGAGGTATTTTATAACTCTCAACAAAGATATATTCCAATGAGAAAGAAAGACTACGAGAAGGATGAACCATCTGTGGCTAACAAAGGAAGTTAAGGATGGTATCAAATTGAAAGAAAAGGCATACAATGTTGTGAAGATTAGTGGTAGGCCAGAGGATTGGGAAATTTTAGAAACTTGCAAAGGATGACTAAAAAAATAATAAAGAGGGAGAAAATAGATTGACAGTAAACTAGCAAGAGATATAAAAACTGACAGTAAGAGCTTCTACAAGTATATAAAAAGAAAGAAAGTAGCTAAAGTAAACCTTGGTCCCTTAGAGGATGAGACTGGGGAATTAATAATGGGAAACATGTACCACACCTGGAGTACTGTGCACAGTTTTGGTCTCCTTATCTAAGGAAAGATATACTTGCCTTGGAGGTGCTGCAATGAAGGTTCACTAAATTGATTCCTGGGATAAGGGCTGTCCTATGATAAGAGATTGTGTGGAATGGGCCTATAATCCCTGGAGTTTAGAAGAATGAGAGGTGATCTCATTGAAACATACAAGATTCTGAAAGGGATTGACAGGGTAGATGCTGAGAGGTTGTTTCCCATGGCAGGAGTGTCTAGAACTAGGGGGCATAGTCTCAGGATAAGGGTCGGCCATTTAAGATCAAGATGAGGAGGAATTTCTTCACTCAGAGGGTTGTGAATAAGAACATAAGAAATAGCAGGAGTAAGCCATATGGCCCCTCGAGCCTGCTCCGCCATTCAATAAGATCATAGCGAATCTTTAGAATTCTCTGCCCCAGAGGGCTGTGAAGGTTGAGTCTTTGAGTATGTTCAAGGCTGAGATCGATAGATTTTTGGACTCTTGAGGAATCAAAGGATATGGAGATCAGGCGGGAAAGTGGAGTTGAGTTCAATGATCAGCAATGATCTTATTGAATGGCAGAGCAGGCTTGAGGGGGCTGTATGGCCGACTCCTGCTCCTATTTCTTATGTTCTTAAATGACAGAGATTTTGAACAAATATATTGTATCTGTCGTCACGGTAGAAGACACTAAAAGCATCCCAATAATAGTGGAAAATAAAGAGGCAAAAGGGAGGGAGGATGCTGAGAAGATGTTTCCCCTAGTGGGGGAATCTAGAACTAAGGGGCATAGTTTCAGAATAAGGGGTCGCCCATTTAAGACGGAGATGAGGAGGAATTTCTTCTGAGGGTTGTGAATCTTTGGAATTCTCTACCCCAGAGAGCTGTGGAGGCGGAGTCATTGAATATATTCAAGGCTGAGATCGACAGACAGATTTTTGAACTAAAGGGGTGTCTAAGGTTTGGGGAACAGACAAAAAAGTGGAGTTGAGGCCAAGATCGGATCAGCCATGATCTTATTGAATGGCGGCGCAGGCTCGAGGGGCTGGAAGGCCAACTCCTGCTCCTGTTTCTTATGTTCTTATGTGATGTTGGTTGTGGGATAAGTATTGGCCAGGATACCGGGGAAAACCCCCCTGCTCCTCTTCCAATAATGCTATGGATCTTTTACGTATACTTGAAATATCAGTTTAATATCTCATCTGAAAGATGGCACCTACGGCAGTGCAGTGCATCTTCAGTACTGCCCCTCTGACAGTGCAGCACTCCCTCAGGACTGCCCCTCTGACAGTGCAGCACTCCCTCAGTACTGCCCCTCCGACAGTGCGGCGCTCCCTCAGTACTGCCCCTCCGACAGTGCAGCACTCCCTCAGTACTGCCCCTCTGACAGTGCAGCACTCCCTCAGTACTGCCCCTCTGACAGTGCAGCGCTCCCTCAGTACTGCCCCTCCGACAGTGCAGCACTGCCTCAGTACTGACCCTCCGACAGTGCGGCACTCCCTCAGTACAGCCCCTCCGACAGTGCGGCGCTCCCTCAGTACTGCCCCTCCGACAGTGCAGCACTCCCTCAGTACTGCCCCTCTGACAGTGCAGCGCTCCCTCAGTACTGCCCCTCCGACAGTGCAGCACTGCCTCAGTACTGACCCTCCGACAGTGCAGCACTCCCTCAGTACTGCCCCTCCGACAGTGCAGCACTCCCTCAGTACTGCCCCTCCGACAGTGCGGCGCTCCCTCAGTACTGCCCCTCCGACAGTGCAGCACTCCCTCAGTACTGCCCCTCCGACAGTGCAGCACTCCCTCAGTACTGCCCCTCTGACAGTGCAGCACTCCCTCAGCACTGCCCCTCCGACAGTGCGGCGCTCCCTCAGTACTGCCCCTCCGACAGTGCAGCACTCCCTCAGTACTGCCCCTCCGACAGTGCAGTGCTCCCTCAGTACTGCCCCTCCGACAGTGCAGCACTCCCTCAGTACTGCCCCTCTGACAGTGCAGCACTCCCTCAGTACTGCCCCTCTGACAGTGCAGCACTCCCTCAGTACTGCCCCTCCGACAGTGCGGCGCTCCCTCAGTACTGCCCCTCCGACAGTGCAGCACTCCCTCAGTACTGCCCCTCTGACAGTGCAGCACTCCCTCAGTACTGCCCCTCTGACAGTGCAGCGCTCCCTCAGTACTGCCCCTCCGACAGTGCAGCACTGCCTCAGGACTGCCCCTCTGACAGTGCAGCACTCCCTCAGTACTGCCCCTCCGACAGTGCAGCACTGCCTCAGGACTGCCCCTCTGACAGTGCGGCGCTCCCTCAGTACTGCCCCTCCGACAGTGCAGCACTCCCTCAGTACTGCCCCTCTGACAGTGCAGCACTCCCTCAGTACTGCCCCTCTGACAGTGCAGCGCTCCCTCAGTACTGCCCCTCCGACAGTGCAGCACTGCCTCAGTACTGACCCTCCGACAGTGCGGCACTCCCTCAGTACAGCCCCTCCGACAGTGCGGCGCTCCCTCAGTACTGCCCCTCCGACAGTGCAGCACTCCCTCAGTACTGCCCCTCCGACAGTGCAGCACTCCCTCAGTACTGCCCCTCTGACAGTGCAGCACTCCCTCAGTACTGCCCCTCTGACAGTGCAGCACTCCCTCAGCACTGCCCCTCCGACAGTGCGGCGCTCCCTCAGTACTGCCCCTCCGACAGTGCAGCACTCCCTCAGTACTGCCCCTCCGACAGTGCAGTGCTCCCTCAGTACTGCCCCTCCGACAGTGCAGCACTCCCTCAGTACTGCCCCTCTGACAGTGCAGCACTCCCTCAGTACTGCCCCTCTGACAGTGCAGCACTCCCTCAGTACTGCCCCTCCGACAGTGCGGCGCTCCCTCAGTACTGCCCCTCCGACAGTGCAGCACTCCCTCAGTACTGCCCCTCTGACAGTGCAGCACTCCCTCAGTACTGCCCCTCTGACAGTGCAGCGCTCCCTCAGTACTGCCCCTCCGATAGTGCAGCACTGCCTCAGTACTGACCCTCCGACAGTGTGGCACTCCCTCAGTACAGCCCCTCCGACAGTGCGGCGCTCCCTCAGTACTGCCCCTCCGACAGTGCAGCACTCCCTCAGTACTGCCCCTCCGACAGTGCAGCACTCCCTCAGTACTGCCCCTCCGACAGTGCGGCGCTCCCTCAGTACTGCCCCTCCGACAGTGCAGCACTCCCTCAGTACTGCCCCTCTGACAGTGCAGCACTCCCTCAGTACTGCCCCTCTGACAGTGCGGCGCTCCCTCAGTACTGCCCCTCCGACAGTGCAGCACTGCCTCAGTACTGACCCTCCGACAGTGCGGCACTCCCTCAGTACAGCCCCTCCGACAGTGCGGCGCTCCCTCAGTACTGCCCCTCCGACAGTGCGGCGCTCCCTCAGTACTGCCCCTCCGACAGTGCGGCGCTCCCTCAGTACTGCCCCTCCGACAGTGCGGCGCTCCCTCAGTACTGCCCCTCCGACAGTGCGGCGCTCCCTCAGTACTGCCCCTCCGACAGTGCGGCACTCCCTCTACTGCCCCTCTGACAGTGCAGCGCTCCCTCAGTACTGCCCCTCCGACAGTGCGGCGCTCCCTCAGTACTGCCCCTCTGACAGTGCGGCGTCCCTCAGTACTGCCCCTCCGACAGTGCGGCGCTCCCTCAGTACTGCCCCTCCGACAGTGCGGCACTCCCTCTACTGCCCCTCTGACAGTGCAGCGCTCCCTCAGTACTGCCCCTCCGACAGTGCGGCGCTCCCTCAGTACTGCCCCTCCGACAGTGCGGCGCTCCCTCAGTACTGCCCCTCCGACAGTGCGGCGCTCCCTCAGTACTGCCCCTCCGACAGTGCGGCGCTCCCTCAGTACTGCCCCTCCGACAGTGCGGCACTCCCTCTACTGCCCCTCTGACAGTGCAGCGCTCCCTCAGTACTGCCCCTCCGACAGTGCGGCGCTCCCTCAGTACTGCCCCTCTGACAGTGCGGCGTCCCTCAGTACTGCCCCTCCGACAGTGCGGCGCTCCCTCAGTACTGCCCCTCCGACAGTGCGGCGCTCCCTCAGTACTGCCCCTCCGACAGTGCGGCGCTCCCTCAGTACTGCCCCTCCGACAGTGCAGCACTCCCTCTACTGCCCCTCTGACAGTGCAGCACTGGAGTGTCAGCCTAGAATTTGTGCTCAAGTCTCTGGAGTGGGGCCTGAACACACAACCTTCTGACTGAGAGGCAAGAATGCTACCCACTGAGCCAAGGCTGACAGTTTTTTGATGAACCTATTGAACTGGATTGTAGCTTTGGGTGGGGATGGGGAGCTCAGTAAGAGGAGAACCAGAAATCTAAAATGCTCCTGTCATTTTACACAAAGGGAAGCCAGTGTTGGTAAGTATGTGCTTTCATGTAACGGTCGTGTAGTGAAGTGATGAGACAACGTGACGGCGACCTCATGAGCCACAGTTAGTCGTGGTTGGTTTAAACAAATGGGGATGATTTGTCCCTCATGCACATTCTAAAGCTGTGAAGGAGCAAGTGGCATATTTTCCTTTAGTTGGGCTTAATTTCTGAGGGAGGAGGGTGGCTGAGTTTGGGAAGGCTGAAAAACAGCAGGATGCATCTACCGGTGTATTGTGAAGTGGAGTGGGGGGAGATGGTGAAATGAGAAATGTTGAAAAGAAGCTAAGATCAGTTGGGCAGCTCCAGAAATAATTTTAGGCAGGGATTTAACCATTGGGGGTATTTGGTGCGAGTGATTTATATATTCAGAGGGTTCTGTTCACTCGGATGATGCAGCGTTCTCTCTTACTTTTAGACGGATGGAGTGACGAAGCGCCTCTCAGAGCGGAATGACTTTGTGCTGTTCCTCTTCACACTCATGACAAATAAAAAGACCTTTTTGCAAACTGCTACACTTATAGAAGATATCCTGGGAGTTAAAAAGGTCAGTGTGTCTTTCTCAGACCCTTTTATCGAATGGTTACAGCACGGAAGAAGGCCACTTGGCCCATCGAGCTCGTGCTGGCTCCCTGCAAGAGCACCTCAGTTAGTCCCACTCCCCTGCCCTGCAAATGTTTTTCTTTCAGGTATTTATCCAACTCCCTTTTGAAAGTCGTGATTGAGTCTGCCTCCACCACCCTTTCAGGCAGTGCATTCCAGATCCTAACCACTCACTGAGTAAAAAAGTTTTTCTTATGTCGCCTTTAGTTCTTTTGCCAATCACCTTGAATCTGTGTCCTCTGGTTCTCAATCCTTCTTCCAATGGGAACAGTTTCTCTCTATCTACTCTGTCCAGGCCCCTCATGATTTTGAACACCTCTATCAAATCGCCCTTCAATCTTCTCTGCTCTAAACATAAAACATAGAAGATAGGAGCAGGAGTCGGCCATTCGGCCCCTCGAGCCTGCTCCGCCATTTAATGAGATCATGGCTGAACATCCAAATTCAGTACCCTGTCCCTGCTTTCTCCCCATATCCCCTGATCCCTTTAGCCTTAAGAAATATATCTAACTCCTTCTTGAATATATTTAATGAATTGGCCTCAACTGCCTTCTGTGGTAGAGAATTCCACAGGTTCACCACTCTCTGGGTGAAGAAATTCCTCCTCATCTGAGTCCTAAATGGCTTACCCCTTATCCTTAACCTGTGACCCCTGGTTCTGGGCTCTCCCGCCATCGGGAACATCCTTCCTCCATCAAGTCTGTCTAGTCCTGTTAGAATTTTATAAGTTTCAATGAGATCCCCTCTCATTCTTCTAAACTCCAGCGAATATAAGCCTAATCTAAGGAGAACAACCCCAGCTTCTCCAGTCTATCCACATAACTGAAGTCCCTCATCCCTGGAATCATTCTCGTAAATCTTTTCTGCACCCTCTCCAAGGCCTTCACATCTTTCCTAAAGTGAGGTGCCTAGAATTGGACACAATACTCCAGTTGAGGCTGAACCAGTGTTTTATACAGGTTCATCATAATTTCCACGCTTTTGTACTCTATACATCTATTCATGAAGCCCAGGATCCCGTAAGCTTTTTTAACTGCCATCTTCAACAATTTGTGCACATATACCTGAGGTCTCTCTGTTCATGCATCCCCTTTAGTTTATATGTCCTCTCCTCATTCTTTCTACCAAAATGTATCACTTCACACTTTTTTGCATTAAATTTCATCTGCCACGTGTCCGGCCATTCCACTAGCCTGTCTATGTCCTCTTGAAGTCTATCACTCTCCTCACTGTTCACTATACTTCCAAGTTTTGTGTCATCTGCAAATTTTGAAATTGTGCCCTGTACACCCACATCCAAGTCCTTGATATATATCAAGAAAAGCAATGGTTCTAGTACTGACCCCTGGGGAACACTACTGTGTACCTTCCTCCAGTCCGATAAACAACCGTTCGCCATAACTCTCTGTTTCCTGTCACTTAGCCAATTTCGTATCCATGCTGCCACTGTCCTGTTTATTCCATGGGCTTCAACTTTGCTGGCAAGCCTGTTATGTGGCACTTTGTCGAACACCTTTTGGAAATCCATGTACACCACGTCAACCACATTACCCTCATCAACCCTCTCTTTAACCTCATCAAAAAAATTCGATCAAGTTGGTTAAACACGATTTGCCTTTAACAAATCCGCGCTGGCTTTCCTTAATTAATCCACAGTTGTCCAAGTGACTGTTAATTTTGTCCCATATTATTGTTTAACTGACTGGCATGTAGTTGCTGGGTTTATCTTTACACCCTTTTTTGAACAAGGGTGTAACATTTACAATTCTCCAGTCCTCTGGCACCACCCCTGTTTCTAAGGAGGATTGGAAGATTATGGCCAGTACCTCTGCGATTTCTTCCTTCACTTCCTCAGCACCCTAGGATGCATCCCATCCAGTCCTGGTGATTATCTACTTTAAGTGCAGCCAGCCTTTCTAGTACCTTGTCTTTATCAATTCTTATCCTTTTTGGTCCCTAATTGGCCCCACCTATTTATGTGCCGATAGAAGACTTTTGGATTACCTTTTCTGTTAGCTGCCATTCTATTCTCATGCCCCCTCTTTGCCCCTCTTATTTTCTTTTTCACTTCTCCTCTGAACTTTCTATATTTTATATTGTTTCTTTTTGGAGAGAGCAGTGCCTTCTCTTCCTTGTTTGTTTTCACTTTGCTTTCACCTCTAGCCACAGTTTAGAAGTGGCTCTGGGAGCACGTTTGTATTTGGATGGTGCCAAGCTCCATCTCCCTCCTCGGCTCGTCTCAAACTGAACAAGATTATTTGCAGTGTTGTATTCGTCCGCAAGCTGAGCTTTCAACCCCATGTCCTCTTCATCAGAAAGACCACCTACTTCCATCTCTAATAGCGTTCACTTCTGTCCTTACCTCACCCCATCTGCTGCTGAAATCCTCATCCGGCCTTTGTCACCTCCAGACTTGTATTCTAATCTCTCTGAGCTGGTCCGTCTTCCTCCACCCTCCAATAACAGCAGGTAACGCAAAACTCTGCTGCGGGTTTGCATCACAAACTATCATGATGTGGTTGTGATGAGGACTTTTCATTTTTTTTTCATGCCGATATGATTGATTTAATGCTGTTGTGGTTGGACATCTAAAATGAAGTCCAAATTGCTCCAAAACACCTTCAGGGCAATCCTTATTTCTGTATTGTGCCGTAACATTTTAGGTGTGAGGAGGACTTAATGTTACTTTAGGCTCATTTTGCAATGTCCTTTTTTCTTTCAAGGAGATGATCCAATTGGAGGATATCCCAAATCTTGCAAACCTGGTTGCCAGTTTTGACCAGCAGCAACTTGCTAATTTCTGTCGGATTCTGTCGGTCACGATCTCTGAGCTGGACACGGGAAATGATGACAAACACACACTGCTTGCCAAAAATGCACAACAGAAGAAGGCTGCAGGCCCTTCACGTGCTGAAATCAACCAAGGTAAGGAAGTAAGGGGTTTCTGGAGCTGCTTCCCAGAGGCTTGCATCTGCAGGCTGGGGACTCGCTGCATTCTTTTTTTAGTGATGCAATGCGAGAACTTGTATTTTTTTTTCTTTTGAGTGAGTCAATAGTTAATTTACTTCTCTGCGTTTTTTCCTCTCGTTCTCTTCCTCGCTGCTCCCTCCGCCCCCCGACCAAAAAAATCCGGAATGAAACTCCCCTGAAGGAGTTCGCCTTGCTTTACTTTGTTCTGGAATCAGTTCGGGACTTGACACCCGATTTACACACACTGTGATGCCAAAACTGCTTTGCACTAATGCTAAACTTGTGTGTTGACATTCTTTAAAAATGGCAGTCGAGAAGCCCATGATATTTATTAGAGCTGAATCCTGGGTGCAGCAGAGTTGTTTGGCCCTTTCTTGCTCACTACTTTATTCGTAACATGCAAAATACACTGCACCCAGGAGAACTGTAGCTCCGGCACTGAAGTATGATCTCTTTTAATCCCAACTCAGTCACCCTTTTAAATATTCCTGGATTCATTGAACGATTGTGTAAACTGGCAACACGGAAGGTCTCTGAGACAACGGGCACATCAAACTTCTTGCAGGAGTTGGAGGAGTGGTATGCATGGCTGGACAACGCACTGGTTCTTGACGCCTTAATGCACATGGCCACCGAGGAAGCTGACCAAAGCAGTAGCACAGGTACCTCGCACTATTCCTCGAGTACACCCGGTTTCCGATGCTGACTTGTGCAAGGGCCAAGATATTAATAACTTCTGATTGTGATCCAAAATGGTCACTTAATTTAGCCTGGGAGTGGGAAAAGGGGGGAAATTAAATTTGATAATCCTGCATTGTTGTATTTGACACATTCTAGAGTTAGTTTGCTACTCTCCCTTCACTTTCACCTGCAACAACAACAATTTATACAGCTCCTTTAACATGATAAAACATCCCAAGGCACTTCACAGGAGTTTTATCAAAAAATAATTTGACACCGAACCATATAATGAGATATTAGGGCAGATGTCCAAAAGCTTGGCCAAAGAGGTAGGTTTTAAGGAGTGTCTTAAAAGAGGAAAGAGAAGTGGAGAGGCGGAGGGCTGGAGGAGATTAGAGATAAGGAGGGGTGAGGCCATGGAGGGATTTGAAAACAAGGATGAGAACTTTTTTTTTTCAAAACATGCCTGGCATCAACTAACCATTCCTCCTTGATGTCACTTTTTAAATCTCTTCTCTCCTACATTTTCAACCTTGGTGATGCTATGGGCCTTTCAGTTATATTTATCTAAAACATTATTTCTGTTGAAGGTGATAATTACCCATCAACCTTCTGTGCACCTAAATTATACAAATTTAGATTCTGGCCTGTGCGTAACTTCAGAGGTGATTAAAAATTTATAATTTCATTGGATATTGCACAGTGATGTGGACATGAACACGCTGGTATTGGAGGCTTCAGAAAATCAACCCCCAGTGGGGAGTCATACCCTTCAGGACAATGAGATAGATGTTACAGTACCAGGGATGAGGGAGTTCAGTTTTGTGGCGAGATTGGAGAAGCTGGGATTATTCTCCTTGGAGCAGAGAAGGTTAAGGGGAGACCTAATAGAGGTGTCCAAAATTATGAGGGGTTTTGATAGAGCAAGTAGGGAGAGACGGTTTCTTCTGGCAAGTGGGTTGGTAACCAGAGGTCATTGATTTAAAATAATTGGCAAAAGAGCTAGAGGGGAAATGAGGATAAATTTTTTCAGAGGGTTGTTAAGATCTGGAACTCACTACCTGAAAGGGGGGCGTAAGCAGAGTCCATAGGAACTTTAAAAAGGCAATTGGACATGTACTTGAAGAGGAATAATTTGCAGGGCTATGGGGAAAAACCTGGGATGTGGGACTTAAATCGGACAGCACTCTCAAAGAGCCGGCACAGGCACAACGGGCCGAATGACCTCCTCCTGTGCTGTAAGATTCTATGATTCTGTGCACCCTGAGGTGTCTCGGTTCATTAATCGAGTGAACTAATTGAAATAGATTACGATTTTATGTAGGGCCCATTGAGAAACCTGGATGAAGGGTCTAGCCCATAGCACACAACACCAGTAAGGTTGAAAAGAATAGGAGAGAAGACCAGGTCACTCAAGTAGTAGTGGTCGGGTGATGCCAATCTTGTGTTTTAAAATAACTTGTGCATTGAGGATGAAGAGGTGTCTTAGTTTTGAGGTACTGGGTAAAGCAGTTGGGATAGGTGGTGTTTGGAAGCCTTCAGGGATGCAGGGAGGATAACGTGTTGCTAGGACAGTCCGTTTGGCACTTTGGAGGAACAAAGAGCAAAGTTGAACATTAGCAACTTAAAACTGCAGCAGCATATTCCACAGGCCTGGAAAGCAATTTAAGTAGCTGTTGAATGTAGACTGAGAGGATGTATTTAAACTTCTTCCCTTTCTACATTCAGAGTCTGCAGATGAGAGTGTGCTGGCCGCCAGCCAGCTGAGGAGCCGGCTCCCACAGTCCATGAAGATCATGCACGAGATCATGTACAAAGTGGAAGTGTTGTACGTGTTGTGTGTACTGCTGATGGGAAGGCAGCGGAACCAGGTTGGTGACAGACTCAAGGCAGATTTCATCAGAACTTGTAACCTTTGTGTCTCTGGGTCTTTCCCTTTGAGAACTAGTCGCACTTCCCAGCAGGTCCTCCAGCATATTCTTACTCCTTCTTTCAACCTTGAACTAGAGACACTGGCCTTTCCAAAATATTGGCCCATTTGTTGATGGCTTAACCAAGTTGAGAAACACTGCCGTTGTGAGCGGGTACTGGGTCTTGGTATGTGCTATGCTTGTAGCCTGCTTTAATGTTGCTACCTGATCCCAGTTTCTAAAAGGGCGATAGCAGCACTACAGAAAGTTGTTGTGTTCTGTACAGTGGTGAAATGCCATCGCTCACTTTATGCCTCAAGCTTTCCCATATTAGGAGAACCATGAAGCATTTTAGAGGTGTCAAGTGTTAGATTTGGAGATTTCACCAGATCATAGAAACATGGGCCCAGAAATTCGGGTCAGAGGCTTCCCGCGGGTGCAAGCCCCCGACCTGCACTTATCTTGCGTGCCGACCGTTGTGCTGTGGGCCCCCGTGGAATTGCGATCCTGGGCCTCTTCCAACTGCCGGCGCGCAGTGCTTGCGTATCCCAGGGCGCAGTTAGTTCGATGCGTCCCCTGGGATCACGTGGGCCATGGAGAGCCAATGGTAGCAGGGAATGCTTCATTCATAAGTTTGACAGGTATCAAACCTATAAATACCATAAGCCCCAAAAATCACTAAATCTTCAAATAAATTTTTTTTAAATCACATTTTTAAAATAAACTATAAATTACATGAAATAACTATTTTAAACAGTTAAAATTTTTGGGAAAAAAAATTATTTTCTAACGGGGCTAAAAATAAACTTACCTTTCTTTAAAGTATTTAAAAATAATAAACCTGTGGAAAAAATGTTTTAATTTTAATTAATAATAATAATCAACTTTATTGTCATTGTTAGTGCACAAGTGCAGTACAACAAAATGTAGGCTTGCGGCTCCCGAGAGTGTACATTTAGATTAAGACATTTAAACATTCAACATACATTTGGCTTGTAATACATTTAACATAAACATAACCATAATAAAGTGCATTGGCAGATGTGCAGGATTTAGAGTTTATTTGTGGAGTTCAGTAGGATGACAGCCCTGGGAAAGAAGCTGTTCCTAAATCTGGTTGTACGGGTGCAAATGCATCTGTAGCGTCTCCCAGATGGCAGGAGGGCGAACAGACTGTGGCTGGGGTGGGTAGGGTCTTTGATGATGGACCGTGACCTCTGTAAACAGCGTTTCTGGTATATGTGCTCTATGGTCGGTAGCCGGGTGCCGGTAATGCGTTGGGCAGTTTTGACTACCCGCTGCAGGGCTTTCCGGTCATAGTAGCTACAGCTGCTATACCATACTGTGATACAGTTCGTCAGGATGCTCTCTATTGTGCAGCGGTAAAAGTTAGAGAGGATCAGGGGTGACAGGTTACATCCCTTCAGCCTCCTTAGGAAATATAGGCGCTGCTGGGCCTTCTTCACCAGAGAGGAGGCATTGAGGGACCAGGAGAGGTCTTCTGTGATGTGGACTCCGAGGAACTTAAAGCTTAAAATTCACCACTTACCTTGTAAAAAGCAGGTCTTGCGACTGCTTTTTACATGTCTAACTTCTGGAGACTTACACTCCCGGGAAAACCTGCAAAAAAAACATAAGTTCGATGCGCACGCGCCACCTCTCCTGCGCACGTGTTCGACTTCTGAACCCCTTTCAGGGGAACGGAAGTGCCAGTTTCCCGCGCATGCGCAGTGCATGCACGGAACTGGCACTTCCATTGGGCCTACGGGTGAGTACCCCGTGCGTACTCACCCGTGGAGACCCGAATTTCTGGACCATAGAAACATAGAAGATAAGAGCAGGAGTAGCCCATTTGGCCCCTCGAGCCTGCTCCACCATTCAGTGCGATCATGGCTGATCATCCAAATTCAGTACCCTGTCCCTGCTTCCCCCCCATATCCCTTGATCCCCTTAGCCTTAAGAAATATATCTAACTCCTTCTTGAATATATTTAATAAATTGGCCTCAACTGTCTTCTGTGATAGAGAATTCCACAGGTTCACCACTCTGGGTGAAGAAATTCCTCCTCATCTCAATCCTATTTGGCTTACCCCTTAGACTATGACCCCTGGTTCTGGACTCCCTGCCATCGGGAACATCCTTCCTGCATCTAGTCTGTCTAGTCCTGGTGGAATTTTATAAGTTTCGATGAGATCCCCTCTCATTCTTTTAAGCTCCAGCGAGTATAAGCCCAATCGACCCAATCTCTCCTCATACGTCATTCCTGCCATCCCAGGTATCAGTCTGGTGAATCTTCGCTGCACTCCCTCCATGGCAAGAACATCCTTCCTCAGATAAGGCGACCAAAACTGCACACAATACTCAAGGTGTGGTCTCACCAAGGCCCTGTACAACTGCAGCAAGACATCCTTGTTCCTGTACTCGAACCCTCTTGCTATGAAGGCCAACATACCATTTGCCTTCTTAACTGCCTGCTGCACCTGCATGCTTACCTTCAGCGACTGGTGTACAAGGACACCCAGGTCTCGTTGCACTTCCCCTTCTCCCAATCTATTGCCGTTCAGATAATAATCTGCCTTCCTGTTTTTGTCACCAAAGTGGATAACCTCGCATTTATCCACGTTATACTGCATCTGCCATGCACCTGCCCAAACACCCAACCTGTCCAAATCATGCTGGAGTTTCTCGGCATTCTCCTCACAGCACACACGCCCACCCAGCTTTGTGTCGTCTGCAAACTTGGAGATATTACATCTAGTTCCCTCGTCTAGATCATTAATATATATTGTGAATAGCTGGGGTCCTAGGACTGATCCCTGCGGTACCCCACTAGTCACTGCTTGCCACTCGGAAAAACACCTGTTTATTCCAACTCTTTGCTTCCTGTCTGCCAACCAGTTCTCTATCCAAGTCAGTACCTTGCCCCCAATCCCATGTGCCTTAACTTTACACGCTAATCTCTTATGCGGGATGTTATCGAAAGCCTTCTGAAAGTCCAAATACACCACATCCACTGGTTCTCTCTTACCTATTTTACCAGTTACATCCTCAAAAAATTCCAGTAGATTAGTCAAGTATGATTTACCTTTTGTAAATCCATGTTGACTTTGTCTGATCCTGTCACTGTTTTCCAAGTGCTGTGCTATTACATCTTTTATAATGGACTCTAGCATTTTCCCCACTACCGATGTCAGGCTTACCGGTCTATAATTCCTGTTTTCTCTTTACCACCTTTTTTGAATAGTGGGGTAACATTAGCTACTCTCCAATCCATGGGAACTGTTCGAGTCTATAGAATTTTGGAAGATGACCAGCAATGCATCTACTAGTTCTAGGGCCACTTACTTGAGTACCCTAGGATGTAGATTATCAGGCCCTGGGGATTTATCGGCCTTCAATCCCGTCAATTTCCCTACAAATACTGATTTCTTTCAGTTCCTCCCTCTCATTAGACCCTATGTTCCCCTACATCTCTGGGAGGTTATTTGTGTCCTCCTTTGGGAAGACAGAACCAAAGTATGTATTTAATTGGTCTGCCATGTCTTTGTTCCCCATTATAAATTCCCCTGAATCTGACTGCAAAGGACCTACGCTTGACTTTACCAATCTTTTTCTCTTCACATATCTATAGAAGCTTTTACAGTCAGTTTTTATGTTCCCTGCAAGCTTACTCTCATACTCTATTTCCCCCTCTTAATTAATCCCTTTGTCCTCCTTTGCTGAATCCTAAACTGCTCCCAATCCTCAGGTTTGCTGCTTTTTCTGGCCAATTTATGTGTCCTCCCCTTGGATCTTATGCTGTCCCTAATTTCACTTGTTAGCCAATGTTGAGTCACCTTTTTTGTTTTATGTTTATGCCAAACAGGGATGAACAAATTCTGTAGTTCATCCACGCGATCTTTAAATGTTTGCCATTGCCTATTCACTGTCAACCCTTTGAGTACCATTCCCCAATCCATCCTAGCCAACTCGCGCCTCATACCATCGTAGTTTCCTTTATTTAAATTCAGCACCCAAGTCTCTGAATCAACTACTTCACTCTCCATATTAATGAAGAATTCTATCATGTAATGATCGCTCCTCCCCAAGGGGCCTTGCACAACAAGATTGCTAATTAATCCTTTCTCATTACATAATACCCAGTCTAAGATGGCCTGATCTCGAGTTGGTTCCTAGACATATTGGACCAGGAAACCATCCCGTATACACTCTAGGAATTCCTCTTCCACAGTATTGTTACCAATTTGGTTAGACCAATCTTTTTGTAGATTAAAGTCACCCATGATAACTGCTATGCCCTTATTGCAGGCATCTCTAATTTCCCGTTTAATGCCATCCCCAACCTCAGCATTACTATTTGGGGGTCTGTATACAACTCCCACTAACGTTTTCTGCCCCATGGTATTTCTCAGCTCTACCCATACAGATTCCACATAATCAGAGCTGATATCCTTCCTTACTATTATGTTGATCTCTTTAACCAGCAATGCTACCCCACCGCCTTTTCCTTTTTGCCTGTCCTTCCTGAATATTGAATACATTCAATATCATAGGATTGTCTAGGCTATTGCGGTTCCAGTACTGGATCTCCTGCATGCTCAGAGAACCCCTGTTGCTTTTTTGGTCAAGGAACAGAAACCTAGAAGTGACCAGTCTGTTAATTTAACACGTTTGTTCAATTGCTCATGTGTTTATCACAAAGAACAAGCAGGTTGCTGCCGCTAAATAGTTGTAATGTTCTGTCCACTGTGATTGATTGGAGAATGCATCTGTTTAACTGGCTGATATATCTGTGACTCACCATTTTAGTTTAGTGTGAAATGAACAGAATTTAATTTGAGGAAGTGATTACTCCTGCTACTGGTTTCCCTGACTCACCAATGTTACTCCCAATACTGATTCACACTTGAGCCCAGTTCCACAGCCACCACCAGCCCCTGCTCCGTAGCTATTCTAAGGTTGGAGAGTGTGAGTGTGTTCCAGACCTTCAGTGAAAGAGACTCCGCGGCTCAACTTGATCTTCGTGCTCCGTCCACACGAGCATTTGTCAGCACCTGGCTCGATGGCAATCGAGTGGGAACACTGGTCTGCTTCCTTATTCCTAGCCTGAGGATGCTGAGGCAACTTATGGTACCCGCTGTCGCACTGATTGAGATTAACTCTGCAAAGTCCGTGGCCAAGATGCTAATTTCCTTTGCTTATTATCTAAACGTTAAGTTTTTCATTAAATATTGGAAACTGAAAAAATTCAGACAACCAAATTTTCTTGGAAACCTCTTAGTTTCCATGTTATAATATGGCACCTTGGTGGGAATTGACCCCGAAACCCTCCCGCTCTGTCTCTGCGCACCGCAGGATGGGCTGTTCACTAAGCCGGAGACCAGCCGTTGGAAGTTATTTCTATGTTGGTTTTTTTCAGGTTCACAAGATGTTGGCAGAATTTCGACTTATCCCTGGACTGAATAATCTGTTTGACAAACTGATATGGAGGAAGCATTCTACTAATCACGTGCTGCACGGACAGAACCAAATCTGCGACTGCAGTCCAGTGAGTATGAAACTGCTGGGCAAAATGGCTGCTTGCAGGAGTTGATTTATCATCCCTCAGAAACTGCCAGTCCCACTCTCTGATATTTTTTAATATGCAAACTTTCGATGCTCTGGTCACAAATTCCAGAAATTTACTGGGCATGTTGGGTTGTTGTGTGCCTGATCACTTGCCCTGATGATCACTGATCAGTGAGTTCATGGGTAGATCCCTGGCTGTGCTCATAGAGTCATAGATTTAAACAGCACAGAAAGAGGCCCTTCGGCCCATTGTGTCCACGCTGGCCATCAAGCCCTGTCTATTCTAATCCCATTTTCCAGTACTTGGTCCGTAGCCTTGTATGCTGTGGCGTTTCAAGTGGTCATCTAAATGCTTCTTGAATGTTGTGAGGGTTCCTGCCTCTACCACCCTTTCAAGCAGTGAGTTCCGGATTCCAACCACCCTCTGGGTGAAAAAGTTTTTCCTCAAATCCCCTCTAAACCTCCTGCCCCTTACCTTGACAGCGTCGGCGGGAATCTCGAGCGGCAGAGCGGGGCTATAAAAGGCCCCAGAGACCAGGTAAGGCCTCACAGCGTCGGCGGGAATCTCGAGCGGCAGAGCGGGGCTATAAAAGGCCTCAGAGACCAGGTAAGGCCTCACAGTGTCGGTGGGAATCTCGAGCGGCAGAGCGGGGCTATAAAAGGCCCCAGAGACCAGGTAAGGCCTCACAGCGTCGGCGGGAATCTCGAGCGGCAGAGCGGGGCTATAAAAGGCCCCAGAGACCAGGTAAGGCCTACCAGTCTCCGAACTCGGAACTCGGAGGGAAGGAGAGAGGTAAAAAGTAATCCAAGTGTGACGTCACCAGAAAGCGGGTAAGTGATTGGTTGGTAAGTAATTCTCTCTTTTTTAAGCTTAAACTCTGTGGTTTAAAGTTTCTAAGGTGCGATATTCATCATCTAGAATCGGGGCAGAGGGTATTTAAAAATAAAAATTTAATTAATTACACAGAATGGGAGATCAGGTGATGTGTTGCTGCTGCAATATGTGGGAGCTGGTGGACACCATTGATGCTCACAGTGATTACATTTGCAGTAAGTGTTGGCTGCTCGAGGAATTCTGGCTCCGTGTTGATGAGATGGAGTCCGAGCTTCAAACACTGAGACACATCAGGGAGGGGGAGAGTTACCTGGACTCTGTGTATCAGGAGGTAGTCACACCAATTAGATTAATTAATTCAGATGTAGTCCGTGGCCAGGGTCAGGATGGTGTGACTAGAAGTGAGGCAGGTACGGGGATCCAGGAGATAGTGTTGGAGGAGCCGCAGCCCTTGCTCTTGTCCAACAGGTTTGAGGCTCTTACTCCCTGTGAGGATGGGAACGGGGACTGCGGGGAGGATGAGCAACCTGGCCACAGCACCGTGGAGCGGGGGGCCATTCAAGTGGGGGGAGTTAAAAGAAATGTTGTAGTGGTAGGGGATAGTATCGTTAGGGGGATAGATAGAGTTCTTTGCAGCCGAGAGCGAGAGTCCCGAAGGCTGTGTTGCCTGCCCGGTGCCAGGGTTAAGGACATCTCCTCTGGGCTGGAGCGAAACTTGGAGTGGGAGGGGTCCATGTTGGTACCAACGACATAGATAGGACAACGAAGGAGGTTCTGCTGAGGGAGTTTGAGCAGCTAGGGGCCAAACTAAAAAGCAGAACCACAAGGGTAATAATCTCTGGATTACTACCTGAGCCACGTGCAAATTTGGCTAGGGTAAATAAAATTAGAGAGTTAAATGCGTGGCTCAAAGACTGGTGTGGGAGAAATGGGTTTTGCTTCCTGGGACACTGGCATCAGTACTGGGGCAGGAGAGAGCTGTTCCGTCGGGACGGACTTCACTTGGCCAGTGCTGGGACTAGATTCCTGGTGAATCGAATAACTAGGGCTGTAGAGAGGGCTTTAAACTAATTAGTGGGGGGGAGGTTTTAAGAGAGCGAAAAATAAAAATGACAACGGAGAAGGCAATAGAGCAAGGTAGCAGTGGGGGAATTAAAAACCAGAGCGTGTCAGGAAGGGACAGAATGTATAATGATAAAGGTAAAGTGGTAAAAGCAGGAATAAATTGTCAGAAAACATATTTGAAAGTTCTTTATCTGAATGCACGCAGCATTCGTAACAAAATTGACGAGTTGACGGTACAAATAACTACACATGGGTATGATCTGGTGGCCATTACAGAAACATGGCTGCAAGATAATCATGACTGGGAACTAAACATACAAGGGTATTTGACATTTAGGAAGGACAGACAGGAAGGAAAGGGAGGTGGGGTTGCTATGTTAATCAAGGATGGAATCACTGCAATAGTCAGAAATGATATTGGGTCAAAGGATCAGGATAGTGAAACAGTTTGGGTGGAGATAAGGAATAATAAGGGGAAAAAGTCACTAGTGGGCGTAATCTATAGGCCTCCTAACAGTTGCAACTCTGTTGGTCGGAGTATAAATCAGGAAATAGTTGGGGCTTGTAATAAGGGAACAGCTATAATCATGGGGGATTTTAACTTTCATATTGACTGGACTAATCCAATTGGGCATGGCAGCCCTGAGGAAGAGTTCATAGAGTGTATTAGGGACGGGTTCCTTGAGCAGTATGTAACTGAACCAACCAGGGGGCAGGCAATCTTAGATCTGGTCCTGTGTAATGAAACAGGATTAATAAAAAATGTCCTAGTAAAGGATCCCCTTGGAATGAGTGACCATAATATGGTTGAATTCCAAATTCAGTTTGAGGATGAGAGAGTTGGATCTCAAACCAGCGTACTGAGCTTAAATAAAGGAGACTATGAAGGTATGAGAGTAGAATTGACTAAAGTGGACTGGGAAAACAGATTAAAGTGTAAAATGGTACAAGAGCAGTGGTCTACATTCAAGGAGATATTTCACATCTTTCAAGATAAATATATTCCACTGAGGAAAAAGGGGAGTAAAAGAAAAGACAGCCATCCGTGGCTTAGTAAAGTAATAAAGGATAGTATCCGACTGAAAACAAGGGCATATAAAGTAGCCAAATCTAGTGGGAGGATAGAAGATTGGGAAGCATTTAAAAGCCAGCAAACAATAACTAAAAGATTGATTATGAAAGTAAACTAGCAAAAAATATAAAAACAGATAGCAAGAGTTTCTACAGCTATATAAAAAGAAAAAGGGTGGCTAAAGTGAACGTTGGTCCCTTAGAGGATGGGACCGGGAAACTAGTGGTGGGGAACATGGAGATGGCAAAGATGCTGAACAAATATTTTGTATCAGTCTTTACAGTAGAGGACACTAAAAATATCCCAACACTGGACAAACAGGGGGCAATGGGGGGGGGAGGAGCTAAACATGATTAAAACCACTAAGGAGATGGTACTCAGTAAAATAATGGGGCTTAAGGCGGATAAATCCCCCGGACCTGATGGCCTACATCCTAGGGTCTTGAGAGAAGTGGCGGTAGGGATTGTGGATGCATTGGTGATTATTTTCCAGAACTCCCTGGACTCAGGAAAGGTCCCGGCAGATTGGAAAACTGCTAATGTAACACCCTTATTTAAGAAGGGAAGTAGACAAAAAGCTGGAAACTATAGACCAGTTAGCCTAACATCTGTGGTTGGCAAAATGTTGGAGTCCATTATTAAGGAAACAGTAACAGAGCATTTGGATAAACTTAATTTAATAGGACAGAGTCAGCATGGTTTTATGAAGGGGAAGTCATGTTTGACAAATTTGCTCGAATTCTTTGAGGATGTAACATACAGGGTGGATAAAGGGGAACCAGTGGATGTAGAGTATTTGGACTTCCAAAAGGCATTTGACAAGGTTCCACACAAAAGATTACTGATCAAGATAAAAAATCACGGGATTGGGGGTAATATACTTGCATGGATGGAAGATTGGCTATCTAACAGAAAACAAAGAGTTGGGATAAATGGTTCGTTCTCGGGCTGGCAATCAGTAACTAGTGGTGTTCCGCAGGGGTCAGTGCTAGGACCCCAACTCTTTACAATCTATATTAACGATTTGGAGGAAGGGACCGAGTGCAACATATCCAAGTTTGCCGACGATACAAAGATGGGAGGGAAAGCAGTGAGTGAGGAGGACATAAAAAACCTGCAAAAGGACATAGACAGGCTAAGTGAGTGGGCAGAGATTTGGCAGATGCAATATAATGTTGGAAAGTGTGAGGTTATGCACTTTGGCAGAAAAAATCAAAGAGCAAGTTATTATCTAAATGGAGAGAAACTGCAAAGTGCTACAGTACAAAGGGATCTGGGGGTCCTGGTACATGAAACACAAAAAGTTAGTATGCAGGTGCAGCAGGTGATCAGGAAGGCCAATGGAATCTTGGCTTTTATTGCAAGGGGGATGGAGTACAAAAACAGGGAAGTCTTGCTGCAGTTATACAGGGTATTGGTGAGGCCACACCTGGAATACTGCGTGCAGTTTTGGTTTCCATATTTAAGAAAAGATATACTTGCTCTCGAGGCGGTTCAGAGAAGGTTCACTCGGTTGATTCCGGAGATGAGGGGGTTGACGTATGAGGAAAGGTTGAGTAGGTTGGGACTCTACTCATTGGAGTTCAGAAGAATGAGAGGCGATCTTATCGAAACATATAAGATTGTGGGGGGGCTTGATCGGGTGGATGCGGTGAGGATGTTTCCACTGATGGGTGAGACTAGAACTAGGGGGCATAATCTTAGAATAAGGGGCTGCCCTTTCAAAACTGAGATAAGGAGAAACTTCTTCACTCAGAGGGTAGTAAATCTATGGAATTTGCTACCCCAGAGAGCTGTGGAAGCTGCAACATTAAATACATTTAAAACGGAGATAGACAGTTTCCTAGCAGATAAGGGAATTAGGGGTTCCGGGGAGAGGGCAGGGAAGTGGACTTGAGTCTAGATTCGGATCAGCCATGATCCTATTGAATGGCGGAGCAGGCCCGAGGGGCCGTATGGCCTACTCCTGCTCCTACTTCTTATGTTCTTATGTTAAACTATGCCCCCTGGTTATTGACCCCTCTACTAAGGGGAAAAGTTCCTTTCTATCTACACCCCTCATAATTTTGTACACCTCAATCAGGTCCCCCCTCAGCTTTCTCTGCTCTAAGGAAAACAACCCCAGCCTGTCCAGTCTCTCTTCATAGCTGAAGCGCTCCAGCCCAGGGAACATCCTGGTGAATTTCCTCTGCACCCTCTCCAATGCAATCACATCCTTCCTATAGTGTGGCAACCAGAACTGCACACAGTATTCCAGATGTGGCCTAACTAGCGTTTTGTACAGCTCCATCATAACCTCCCTGCTCTTATATTCTATACCTCGGCTAATGAAGGCAAGTATCCCATATGCCTTTTTAACCACCTTATCTACCTGTCCTGCTGCCTTCAGGGATGTATGTACATGCACACTGAGGTCCCTCTGGTCCTCTGTCGTTCCTAGGGTCCTACCATTCATTGTGTATTCCCTTGCCTTGTTAGTCCTCCCAAAATGCACCACCTCACACTTTTCAGGGTTAAATTCCATTTGCCACTGTTCTGCCCATCTAACCAACCCATCTATATCATCCTGTAGACTGAGGCTTCCCTCCTTGCTATTTACCACTCCACCAATTTTCATGTCATCTGCGAACTTACTGATCATACCTCCTACATTCCTATCTAAATCATTAATGTACACTATAAACAGCAAAGGACCCAGCACCAATCCCTGCGGTACACCACTGGACACAGGCTTCCAGTCACAAAAACAACCTTCGACCATCACCCTCTGCCTCCTGCCACTAAGCTAATTTTGGATCTAATGTGCCAAATTGCCCTGGATCGCATGGGCTCTTACCTTCTTGACCAGTCTCCCATGTGGGACTTTGTCAAAAGCCTGACTGAAGTCCATGCAGACTCCATCAACTGCAGTACCCTCATCCACACACTTAGTCACCCCCTCTCAAAGTTCAATCAAATTGGTTAGACATGATCTCCCCCTGACAAAGCCATGCTGACTATCCTTGATTAATTCTTGCCTCTCCAAGTGGAGACTAATTCTATCCCTCAGAATTTTTTCCAATAATTTCCCTACCACTGATGTTAAGCTCACTGGCCTGTAATTCCCTGGTTTATCCCTACTACCCTTCTTGAATAATGGTACTACTTTAGCTGTCCTCCAGTCCTCTGGCACCTCCCCTGTTGCCAGAGAGGTTCTGAAAATTTGTGTCAGAGCCCATGCAATCTCCTCCCTTGCCTCACACAGCAGCCTGGGGTACATCTCATCTGGGCCTGGGGATTTATCCACTTTTAAGCCCGCTAAAACCGCTAGTACCTCCTCCCTCTCAAAACTAATTTGTCCAAGTATATCACAATCCCCCTGCCTGATTTCTATGCCTACATCGTCCTTCTCCATAGTGAACACAGATGCAAAATATTCAATTTAAACCTCACCCACATCTTCCAGCTCTACACACAGATTGCCACTTTGGTCCCTAATGGGCCCTACTCTTTCCCTGGTTATCCTCTTGCCCTTAATATACTTATAAAACACCTTGGGATTTTCCTTTATTTTGCCCGCCAGTGTTTTTTCATGCCCCCTCTTTGCTCTCCTAATTTCTTTTTTAAGTGCCCCCCTGCACTTTCTATACTCCTCTAGGGCTTCCACTGTTTTTAGTCCTTTGTATCTGCCAAAAGCCTCCCTTTTTTCCGTAATCCATTCTTGTATATCCCTTGACATCCAGGGTTCCCTGGGCTTGTTGGTCCCACCCTTGACTTTTACGGGAACATGTTGGCGTTGTACTCTCTGTATTTCCTTTCTGAAAGACTCCCACTGCTCTGATATGGATTTTCCTACAAGTATATTATCCCAATTCACTTTGGCCAGATCCTGCCTTATCATATTAAAATTGGCCTTCCCCCAATTTAGAACCTTTATTTTCCGGTCCATCTTTGTCCTTTTCCATGACTACCTTAAATCTCACCGAATTATGGTCACTGTTACCAAAATGCTCTCCTACTGACACTTCTGCCACTTGCCCGGCTACATTCCCTAGAATTAGGTCCAGTACCGCCTCCTCTCTTGTAGGACTTTCTACATGCTGGCTCAAAAAGCTCTCCTGGATGCACTTTAAGAATTCCACACCCTCTAAGCCTTTCACACTCTGACTATCCTAGTTAATATTGGGAAAGTTGAAATCCCCTACTATTACCTTATTATTTCTACACTTCTCTGAGATTTGCCTACATATCTGTTCCTCTATCTCCCCCTGACTGTTTGGGGGCCTATAGTACACTCCCAGCAAAGTGCTTACCCACTTTTTGTTTTTAAGTTCTACCCATATGGCCTCATTAGAGGAACCTGCTAAGATATCATCCCTCCTTACACCAGTAATTTACTCCTTGATTAATATTGCGACACCCCCTCCTCTTTTACACTCCCCTCTGTCTCGCCTGAAGATTCTATACCCCGGAATATTGAGCTGCCAGTCCTGCCCCTCCCTCAACCATGTCTCTGTGATAGCAACAATATCATACTCCCATGTGTTCATCAACACCTTCAATTCATCTGCCTTACTCGCAAGACTCATTGCATTAAAATAAATGCCATCCAGTCTTGCGACACTCCCTTGTGCCGTTACATATTTGCTCTGCCTTCCAGGCTGACTTGTTTTTTTCCTCTATATTTGGCTGTACATCACCCCCTAGTATAGCTCCACTCTGTATTGGGTAGAATTGAGAAACACTAAGGGGAAGAAAACGTTAGTGGGAGTGGTATACAGACCTCCAAACAGTAAGGCGGAGTTTTGGGATGGCATTAAAAGGGAAATTAAAGAGGCGTGCAATAAGGGCACAGCAGTCATCATGGGTGACTTTAATCTACATATAGATTGGGCTAACCAAATTAGTAACAATACTGTGGAGGAGGAATTCCTGGAGTGTTTACGGGATGGTTTCCTGGACCAATATGTCGAGGAACCAACCAGAGATCAGGCCATCTTAGACTGGGTATTATGTAACGAGAAAGGATTCATTAGCAGTCTTGTTGTACGAGGCCCCTTGGGTCAGAGCGATCATAATATGATCGAATTCTTCATTAAGATGGAGAATTAAGTAGTTGACTCAAAGACTAGGATCCTCAATTTAAATAAAGGAAACTACGATGGTCTGAGGAGCGAGTTGGGTAGGATTGATTGGGGAATGTCATTCTAAGGGTTGATGGTGGATCGGCAATGGCAAACATTCAAAGACCGAATGGATGAACTACAGAATTTGTTCATCCCAGTTTGGCATAAAAATAAAACAAAAAAGGTGACTCAACCGTGGCTAACAAGGGAAATTAGGGATAGCGTAAGATCCATGGAGAGGACATATAAATTGGCCAGAAAAAGCAATAATCCTGAGGATTGGGAGCAGTTTAGGATTCAACAAAGGACGACAAAGGGATTAATTAAGAAAGGGAAAATAGATTATGAGAGTAAGCTTGCAGGGAACATAAAAACTGACTGTAAAAGCTTTTATAGATATGTGAAGAGAAAAAGATTGGTGAAGTCAAGCGTAGGTCCCTTGCAGTCAGAATCAGGGGAATTTATAATGGGGAACAAAGAAATGGCAGACCAACCAAATACATATTTTGGTTCTGTCTTCACAAAGGAGGACACAAATAACCTCCCAGAGATGCTGGGGAACATAGGGCCTGATGAAAGGGTAGAACTGAAAGAAATCAGTATTTGTAGGGAAATGGTGTTAGGAAAATTGATGGGACTGAAGGCCGATAAATCCCCAGGGCCTGATAATCTACATCCTAGGGTACTTAAGGAAGTGGCCCTAGAAATAGATGCATTGCTGGTCATCTTCCAGAACTCGATAGACTCTGGAAAAGTACCCATGGATTGGCGGGTAGCTAATGTTACCCCACTATTCAAAAAAGGTGGTAGAGAAAAAGCGGGGAATTATAGACCGGTAAGCCTGACATCGGTAGTGGGGAAAATGCTAGAGTCCATTATAAAAGATGTAATAGCAGAGCACTTGGAAAGCAGTGACAGGATCGGACAAAGTCAACATGGATTTACAAAAGGTAAATCATGCTTGACTAACCTACTGGAATTTTTTGAGGATGTAACTGGTAAAATAGATAAGGGAGAACCAGTGGATGTGTATTTGGACTTTCAGAAGGCTTTCGATAAGGTCCCGCATAAGAGATTAGCATGCTAAATTAAGGCACATGGGATTGGGGGCAAGGTATTGACTTGGATAGAGAACTGGTTGGCGGACAGAAAGCAAAAAGTTGGAATAAACAGGTCGTTTTCCGAGTGGCAGGCAATGACTAGTGGGGTACCGCAAGGATCGGTCCTAGGACCCCAGCTGTTCACAATATATATTAATGATCTGGACGAGGGAATTGGATGTAATATCTCCAAATTTGCAGACGACACAAAGCTGGGTGGGAGGGTATGCTGTGAGGAGGATGTCGTGAAACTCCAGTACGATTTGGAGAGGTTGGGTGATTGGGCAGCAACATGGCAAATGCACTATAATGTGGATAAATGTGAGGTTATCCACTTTGGTGGCAAAAACAGGAAGGCAGATTATTTTTTGAATGGCAATAGATTGGGAGATCGGGAAGTGCAAAGAGACCTGGGTGCTCTTGTGCACCAGTCGCTGAAGGTAAGCATGCACGTGCAGCAGGCGGTTAAGAAGGCAAATGGTATGTTGGTCTTCGTAGCAAGAGGGTTCGAGTACAGGAACAAGGATGTCTTGCTGCAGTTGTACAGGGCCTTGGTGAGACCGCACCTTGAGTATTGTGTGCAGTTTTGATCGCCCTATCTGAGGAAGGACATTCTTGCCATGGAAGGAGTGCAGCGAAGATACACCAGGCTGATACCTGGGATGGCAGGAATGACGTATGAGGAGAGATTGTGTCGATTGGGCTTATACTCACTGGAGTTTAGAAGATTGAGAGGGGATCTCATTGAAACCTATAAAATTCTGTCAGGCCTGGACAGACTAGATGCGGGAAGGATGTTTCTGATGGCTGGGGAGTCCAGAACCAGGGGTCATAGGCTAAGGATAAGGGGTATGCCATTTAGGACTGAAATGAGGAGGAATTTCTTCACCCAGAGAGTGGTGAACCTGTGGAATTCTCTGCCACAGAGGGCGGTGGAGGCCAGTTCATTAAATATATTCAAGAAAGAGTTGGATATATTTCTTAAGGCTAAACGGATCGAGGGATATGGGGAGAAGGCAGGGACAGGGTACTGAATTTGGATGCTCAGCCATGATCTCATTGAATGGCGGAGCAGGCTCGAAGGGCCGAATGGCCTACTCCTGCTCCTATCTTCTATGTGATGCGCCATCAATTACTCAAAAGACTGAGGTTGAGCGAGTAACAATCAGGCTTTTATTAGCTAAAGAATGAAGGTCTTGTCTCGAGTGGTCGACCCGTCCAGAATACTAAGGGACTGGGAGGTAGTCACTTATATACCTGGAATAGTGGGAGGAGTCAGCCGAGGCATGTCCAGACCTGTACCTAGTGGAATACACATACAGGCACAGACAGGTATAACAGTGGTTTACCACACTATGTTTCTATGTATCCCACCCCCCTGCCAATTTAGTTTAACCCCCCCCCCCCACCAACAGTACTAGCAAACCTCCCCACAAGTATGTTGGTCCCGTTCCGGTTTAGGTGCAATCCGTCCGACCTGTACAAGTCCCACCTTCCCCAGAAGCTGACCCAGTGATCCAGGAAACATGCATTCATCTGCTCTATCTTCCTATTCCTATACTCACTAGCACGTGACACAGGGAGTAATCCAGAGATTACAACCTTTGAGGTCCTGCTTTTTAATCTGCTACCCAGCTCCCTAAATTCTTGTTGCAGGACCTCATCCCTCTTTCTACCCATGTCGTTGGTACCAATGTGAACCATGACCTCTGACAGTTCGCCCTCCCCCTTCAGAATGCCCTGCAGCTGTTCAGTGACATCCTTGACCCTGGCAGCGGGGAGGCAACATACCATCCTGGAGTCACGTCTGTGGCCACAGAAACGTCTATCTGTTTCCCTTACGATAGAATCCCCTATCTCTATTGCTCTCGCACTCTTTTCCTCCCCTCCTGTGCAGCTGAGCCACTCGTAGTGCCATGGACTTGGCTCTTGCTGCATTCTCCTGAGAAACCATCTCCCCCAGCAGTATCCAAAACGGAAAATCTGTTGGAGAGGGAGATGGACCCAGGGGACTCCTGCACTACCTTCCTAGTTCTTTTACTCTGTCTGGTGGTCACCCATATCCTGTCTATCTGTGCACTCTTTACCTGCGGTGTGACCACCTCGTTAAACGTGCTAGCCACGAAGATCTCAGCTTCGCGGATGCTCCACGGTGGCTCCAGCTCCGAAACGCGGATTTCGAGTAGCTGCAGCTGGAGACACTTCCTGCACATGTGTTCGCCCTGGACACCGAAAGTGTCCCTGACTTCCCACATAGCACAGGAGGAGCACTCCACGCTGCCGAGCTGCCCTGCTGAGGTTTGACACACAGAAAAGATAACTGGATAAGTTTCATGATTTAGGTGTGAATGATATAATTCTATTTAAGTTTGTTACAAGCGTTGTTTTTGCAGTTTAGCATCCAGCTACCAACAAAAGATGTTGGCTCCAAAAAAGAATTTTTGGAAAATATTGAGTGATTTCATGAATTTCCCCTTCTGCCCTTTGCTCATTTTGTTGCTGTATCTTACTGTTGGTCCTTGATTTGTTTTCGTGCAACTCTGGTTCCTTTTGATATCTTTGTACCTGCTTGCTGCTTGTTCACTGGTGTGTTCCCTACTTATTCGGTTGTGATTGGCTCAAATACAATCCACAAAAGAGCAACAATCAGATGTAACTGTGACACATTTGCCAGACCTATGAAGTCAGGCAGAATGGAAAAGGAGGGAGTGTAGCCCTGATAAAGGATGACATAACGACAGTAGCAAGAAAGGATCTCGGCTCAGAAGATCAGGAAGTAGAATCAGGATAGGTGGAGATAAGGAATAACAAGGGGCAGAAAACACTGGTAGGAGTAGTCTGTCGGTCCCCTAACAGTAGCTGTACCGTTGGACAGAATATTAATCAAGAAATAGGAGTTTGCAACAAAGGTAATGCAATAATCTTGGGGGACTTTAATCTTCATATAGACTGGACAGATCAAATTGGCAAAGGTAGTCTGGAGGACGAGTTCATGGAATGCATTCGGGACAGTTTCCTAGAACAATATTTCATGGAACCAACCAGGGAACAGGCTATTTTAGATTTTGTACTGTGTAATGAGACAGGGTTAATTATCAATCTCATAGTAAAGGATCCTCTGGGGCAGAGTGATCATAATATGATCACATTTCACATTAAGTTTGAGAGTGACTTGCCTAAGTCCGAAACTAGAGTCTTAAACTTAAATAAAGGCAATTACAGAGGTATGAGGGGTGAGTTGGCTAAGGTAGATTGGGAAAATAGATTAAAAGGTATGGTGGTAGATAAGCAGTGGCTAGCATTAAAAAAAATATTTCATAATTCTCAACAAAAATACATTCCATTGAGAAACAAAAACTCCACGGGAAAAATGACCCAACCATGGCTAACTAAAGAAGCTAAGGATAGCATTAGATTGAAAGAAGCAGCTTGTAATGTTGCAAAGAATAATAGTAAGCCTGAGGATTGGGAGAGTTTCAGAAACCAGCAAAGGTTGACCAAAAAATTGATAAAAAGGGAAAAAATAGAATGAGATAAAACTAGCAAGAAATATAAAAGCAGATTGTAAGAGTTTCTACAAGTATGTAAAAAGGAAGAGAGTAGCAAAAGTAAACGTTGGTCCCTTGGAGACAGGAGAAATTATTATGGGGAATAAGGAAACAGCAGAAACGTTAAAACAAATATTTTGTATCTGTCTTCACAGTAGAAGACACAAAAAGCATACCAAAAATTGTGGGGAACCAAGGGTCTAATGAGGGTGAGAAACTTAACGTAATTAATATAAGTAGAGAAAAAGTACTAGAGAAACTAATGGGACTAAAAGCCGACAAATCCCCTGAGCCTGACGGCCTACATCCTAGGGTTCTAAAAGAGGTGGCTGAAGAGATAGTGGATGCATTGGTTTTGATCTTCCAAAATTTTCTGGATTCTAGAATGGTCCCAGTGGATTGGAAGGTCGCAAATGTAACACTGCTATTCAAGAAAGGAGGGAGAGAAGAAACAGGGAACTACAGGCCAGTTAGCCCGACATCAGTCATTCGGGAAAATGCTGGAATCCATTGTTAAGGAAGTGGTATCAGGGCACTTAGAAAATCATAACATGATTAGGCAGAGTCAACATGGTTTTATGAAAGGGAAATCGTGTTTGACAAATTAATAGAGTTTTTTGAGGATGTAACTAGCAGGGTAGATAAAGGGGAACCAGTGGATGTAGTATATTTGGATTTCCAAAAGGCATTCAATAAGGTGCCACATAAAAGGTTATTACACAAGATTGGGGCTCACGGGGTTGGGGGTAATATCGTAGCATGGATAGCGGATTGGTTAACGGACAGAAAACAGCGAGTAGGGATAAACTGATCTTTTTAACTTTAGACAATCCAGCCCAGTCCACGGCCGAAGAGATGGGCTGCACCAACGTGTAGATCCACAAGCACCCTGCCGCAACCAGCCAGTGATCCCTGCAGTGCTCTGTTCCATTGTACACTGCGAAACTCCGCCGGTTGACTCCCTCCCCCATCCAAGCACGCAGTCACAACCCATGGACTTGACCCAATGTCTCCTGGTTATACCCCTGGTTGGAGCAGTTTCAAAGATCATCCGGAAGTCATATTCTGATATAGAAGGAACAATGCTTTTAACCTGGACCAACACCACCAGACCCAGGATAGGTGGTTGTGTCTGTCTATTTAGACTGAAACCTCAGCTAATGCAAATTTTTGAATTTTTTTTTATCGGAATTGGACGGACCCACTTTCTGAAACCAGAACTCTGTAATTGAAGCATTCAATCCACACCATTGTGTCTAATAACTTTGATTCCTAGTTACACCAGACACATATTGCAATGGTACAGTAATACATTTTTACTTATATTTTTTATCCACACCTTTTTTGGCCTTCCACCCCCCCCCCCCCACCCAACCTACCTTTCTTTTTTTTCCTCTCCCACATGGCAGCTGTCTCCCATTCTGCCAGCGCATTTCACACCTAATCTAGAGCCGTCTTTTGTCTGCACTAGTCCTATCACCATCTCGTCTCGCTATGAATACCTCTTAATGTCTCTTCTCTTTTGTTCTCTCGCAGCCTGGCCTCTTAATCTATTTCATTTCCTGTGCTTCTTTAGTCTTGACAAAGGGTTTTCACCCGAAACGTTGACTCTATTTTCTCTCCACGGATGTTGCCTGGCCTGCTGAGTTTTTCCAGCATTTTCTGTTGTTATTTTGGTACAATAATAATGTTAGGAACTCTATTATTGGAAATTTACAAAACTCTTGTACATAATTGTATGTAAGGAAGAAAATAGATGATCGTGAAAGTCGCGGGACAGACACTGAAATTCTTACACTGATGCTCCTTGGACAATTGCCTCTTGCAGTGGTCCTGCTTCTGTAAACTTCAGACCTCCGCAGCATCGCAATTCCCATTGTCGGTTGGTGAGACCTGCAGTATAGGTGACCTGTTCAGTGCATGTTTAGACAAAGTGTCTTTCTCTTGCAGCGTTGTGAAAATAAATTCAAGAACAAAACAGTCTTGGGCTCCAGTGCCAGGAATCTCTGTTTTTTGTCACTCAGTATTTTGAAAACAAGAAGTTGCTTTGCCTGCCATTTCACTCCGAGCTGTGTTTCAACAGCTGGTTCAATAGCGCAGACTCCAAAGCACAAAGTTAGAAACAGGCATCTGTGGTGAGAAGCGTCAGTCTGAGCTTTGGGCTCATGCCCTAATATGCTAGTCATAGCGAGGTCAATTTTTCCTATTGTAATTGGGATTTAGCTAGGATTTGCACTGTTTATATATCAGTTCTATATCTAAGTGAACAAATTTGCTGTTGGTGCTTTAGGAATGAAAGCTTTCAACCAATTGAAAATTTCACTAGTTTGTATCAAGAAATATTTTGCAATCTGACAAAACCATTTCGTTCCTACATGTTGCAGCAAGTGTGCCCTGTCACTAATGTATTAGCCATTCCTAGTGACTGCTGCACTATTGGTCACACCTCTGCATTTTATTTTGGACCTGGGCACACTCGGACCTAGTTGTGCAATTGCTAAAACCTCTGTATTCTTTAAGTGCTCTTGTTGCAACAGCTCTCTTTACCTAAAACTTTTGCCATTCGTCCACAGGAGATTTCTCTGAAAATCCAATTCCTGAGGTTGCTTCAGAGCTTCAGTGATCACCATGAGTGAGTATTTAGAAACTGGCATTTCCAGCATCACTGTCTGCGTGTAGTGTCACCTATAACCATTTACAGGGGGTCACCGCATTGTCTAAACTTGTAAAATCGGATTGCTTCGAAAATCTAAAGCAGCTGGCGGTCATGGGAGGAAGAAAAAGATCTGCTGATCCAGCCCGTTTGCATTCTCTAACCACCCAAGTGTATCTGCAGAACCCACAGCGACTTGCCATTAAAAAATGCACCAAGTACATCGCCCTTTAGAATTGATTGTGATTTCATTAGTAATAGGATTGTTTCACAAGGTCACAGTAACACAAGGATTGTGTGAAAGTCCATTGCTTGTAAGGTGTGGGATTTTCATAATAGAGGACATTTTCAAAGTTTATGGGGGATAGAAAACCGTGCTTGTGTACAGATTTTTTAAAAATCCGTGTATATTCTTTTAAGGCTAATGGTGCTTCTCAGATTGTTGGTGTATTTGCTCCAAGCCCCATCTGTTTTAATTTGGTTTTAGCACTTAGCTACCTTGAAAATATGAAATATTTATTTTCCTATTGCCTGCCCTCTTTGGTTGTATTTTATCAGCTCCCTCTGCTCTGCCCTAGTTTCAGGAGAACAGCCACACTGAATATTTTTGATTTCTCCTATCAACCAATTCTGTGGCCTGTCTGAAGATTAAACCTACATTTTGCGGTGAACATAGAATGAGCACAGGTTTCTGGCTCGCTGGCCTTTTGCACCATGTCCAATCGCCAGCACCCCTCACATCGTGTAATAGATTAGACAATAAAAACTCTGTGGGGTTTCTCCTTTCATGTGACCATTGTTGTTTTGGGTTTTCAGGAATAAGTACCTATTATTGAACAGCCAGGAGCTGAATGAACTTAGTGCAATCTCACTCAAAGCCAACATTCCTGAGGTAGAAGCAGTTATCAACACCGACAGGTAAACCGAGTATGAACTTGCAGTGTATGCGAAGATTAATCGTTACAATGCTTTAAGTAGGAAGATGCATCCATTCTGGAGTGTTTCCCATCAGTTTGTTTAATGCTGCTATAACTCTGAATCTGTGCAGCAGTTTGCCCTGATTTTAAACAAAAAAAATGCGATTTAGTTTAAACTAAATCAAGCAAACTGCTCTGTCCAGGGTGGTGCTGAGCTTCATGAGTATTGTGGCTACACCATCCAAGCAAGTGGCAAGAATTACTGATTTCAGCCTTGTAGATGGTGGAGAGGCTTTGAGGGGTCAGGAGGTGAACCACTTGT
This sequence comes from Somniosus microcephalus, assembly GCF_052327205.1. Taxonomy (NCBI): domain Eukaryota; kingdom Metazoa; phylum Chordata; class Chondrichthyes; order Squaliformes; family Somniosidae; genus Somniosus; species Somniosus microcephalus. The sequence continues at coordinate 198,157,772 of NC_140999.1, read as the reverse complement.
CAAAGTACCCAACCTCGGCCCTGCTCTGGTAGCTGTGGTGTTGGTATGGCTGTTTCAATTCATCCTCTGATCAGAAGATTCGGCCCCTGCCCCGCCGCCCCCAGAACACTCGACCATTCTATGTTGGGAATTGGAGGGGCAGTTGGTAATGGTCGTTGTATAAACCTGTGGACGACATGATAAGATACTGAGTAACCCACAAAATTAGTCGGCACACCCCTGGTTTGCGTCCTATGTCGCACACATTTTGAAGTAGGTCCAGCTCTTATTATTAAACTTGCTGTCTTTTGGCATTCTAGGTAGTGTGTAGAATCATCATGTAGTAAATGGAAGCGTTAAATGCAGATTTAGATACACCCCTAAACTGGGATTAAGGCTTAGAACATAAGAAATAGGAGCAGGAGTCAGCCCTTCGAACCTGCTGCACCATTCAATAAGGTCATGGCTGATCTTCTATCTCAAATCCACCTTCCCGCACTATCCCCATATCCCTTGATTCCCTTAATATCCAAAAATCTATTGATCTCTGTCTTGAATATACTCGAGGATGGAGCATCCACAGACTTCTGGGGTAGAGAATTCCAAAAATTCACGAGGCTTTGAGTGAAGAACTTTCTCCTCATCTCAGTCCTAAATGGCCGATCCCTTATCCTGAGACTATGCCCCCTAGTTCTCGACTCTCCAGCCAGGGGAAACAACCTCTCCACATCTACCCTGTCAAGCCCCTTATAGAAACGTATAAATGTTTCTGAGATCACCTCTCATTCTTCTAAACTCTAGGAAATATAGGCCTAGTCTACTCAATCTCTCCTCATAGGACAATTCCCCCCCCCCTCCCAATCCTAGGCATCAGTCTAGTGAACCTTCGTTGCACTCCCTCTAAGGCAAGTATATCTTTCCTTGGGTAAGGAGACCAAAACTGTACGCAGTACTCCAGCTGTGGTCTCACCAAGGCCCTGTATAACTGCAGTAAGACTTCTTTACTCTTACACTCCCATTCTTTTTTAGCAAAGGCTGATATACCATTTACTTTCCTAATTGCTTGCTGTACCTGCATGTTAACTTTCAGTGATTTGTGTACAAGTACCTAGGTCCTTCTGAATACCAACATTTCCAAATCTTTCAATTAAAAAAAAATTCTGTTTTTCCAACCACATTATACTCCATCTGCCACGTCCTTGTCCACTCACTTAACTTGTCTATATCCCTTTGCATCCTCCTCACAACTTACTTTCCCACCTAGCTTTGTATCAGCAAACTTGGTTGCATTACACTTGGCTTGTTGGGGTACAGGAATGAGAGCTTTACTCCAAACTCCTGGCTTTGCAACATTTGATGCAATAGTGGGAAACCTGTTTCTAACCTTAATTGATCAGCAAAGTATCAAAATTGTACTTAAAAACTGATTATTATTAGTTGGCAATGAGTATGAATCATAGAATTATACAGCACCAAAGGAGGCTTTTGACACAGATGGTAATTTATTCACAGATTAGTTGCACATTTCCATGAACCCCTTTTCATAATATTTCTGTTTTCCTAGAAGTTTGATCTGTGATGGGAAGAAAGGACTTCTGACAAGGTTATTACAGGTCATGAAGAAAGAACCTGCAGAATCCTCCTTCAGGTAGGTTTCTTGCACATTTCATCAGGAAGTGGAATTAGAATCACTGGTTCCAGTGCTAGGAACAAATGTGCAGGGATGTGTCTTTTAGCTCCTCTACGAATGTACAAAATTGACGGGCAGGGAAAGACATAGAAACATAGAAGATAGGAGCAGGAGTAGGCCATTCGGCCCCTCGAGCCTGCTCCACCATTTAACAAAATCATGGCTGATCATCCAAATTCAGTACCCTGTCCCTGCTTTCTCCCCATATCCCTTTAGCCTTAAGAAATATATCTAACTCCTTCTTGAATATATTTAATGAATTGGCCTCAACTGCCTTCTGTGGTAGAGAATTCCACAGGTTCACCACTCTGGGTGAAGAAATTCCTCCTCATCTCTGTCCTAAATGGCTTAATCCTTAGACTGTGACCCCTGGTTCTGGACTCCCCCACCATCGGGAACATCCTTCCTGCATCTAGTCTGTCTAGTCCTGTTAGAATTTTATAAGTTTCAATGAGATCCCCTCTCATTCTTCCAATGTTCCTGGGACTAGGGACAGGGTCACTGGCAAGGCTTGGAAGCTAAGCAGAGCCAGGCCTGGTTAGTACCTGGAGGGGTGACCATCAGGGAAGACCAGGTGCAGAAGGTCACGGAAGGAGCCCCGAGGAGGGGCGGTTGGTGAGAAGGTCACGGAAGGAGGAGCGGCTGGTGAGCAGGCCCGGGCGTTGGGCTGAAGATTGTCGGACAGGAGGAACGGTGGAAATGGAATGGCGGCGCGCACCGACGCAGCGGCTTTGCTTCTCCCAGTCATGGGAGCTTGCAAGATCACATTTTGTTGTTTATGTACTTGTGCAATGACAATAAAGTTGAATTATTATTATCTCCAGCGAATATAAGCCCAATCAACCCAATCTCTCCTCATACGTCATTCCTGCCATCCCAGGTATCAGTCTGGTGAATCTTCGCTGCACTCCCTCCATGGCAAGAACATCCTTCCTCAGATAAGGCAACCAAAACTGCACACAATACTCAAGGTGTGGTCTCACCAAGGTCCTGTACAACTGCAGCAAGACATCCTTGCTCCTGTACTCGAATCCTCTTGCGATGAAGACCAACATACCATTTGCCTTCTTAACTGCCTGCTGCACCTGCATGCTTACCTTCAGCGACTGGTGCACAAGGACACCCAGGTCTCGTTGCACTTCCCCTTCTCCCAATCTATTGCCGTTCGGATAATATCTGCCTTCCTGTTTTTGCCACCAAAGTGGATAACCTTGCATTTATCCACATTATACTGCATCTGCCCAATCCACCAACCTGTCCAAATCATACTGGAGTTTCTCTGCATCCTCCTCACAGCACACACGCCCACCCAGCTTTGTGTTGTCTGCAAACTTGTAGATATTACATCTATTTCCCTCGTCTAGATCATTAATATATATTGTGAATAGCTGGAGTCCTAGCACCAATCTCTGCAGTACCCCACTAGTCACTGCCTGCCACTTGGAAAAAGACCCATTTTATTCCAACTCTTTGCTTCCTGCCTGCCAACCAGTTCTCTATCCAAGTCAGTACCTTACCCCCAATCCCATGTGCTTTAACTTTGCACGCTAATCTCTTATGGGGGACTTTATTGAAAGCCTTCTGAAAGTCCAAATACACCACATCCGCTGACTCGCCCTTATCTATTCTACCAGTTACATCCTCAAAATTCCAGTAGATTAGTCAAGCACGATTTACCTTTTGTAAATCCATGTTGACTTTGTCCAATCCTGTCACTGTTTTCCAAGTGCTCTGCTATTACATTCTTTTATAATGGACTCTAGCATTTTCCCCACTACCGATGTCAGGCTTAACGGTCTATTATTCCCCGTTTTCTCTCTACCACCTTTTTTAAATAGTGGGGTTACATTAGCTACCCTCCAATCCATGGGAACTGTGCCAGAGTCTATAGAATTTTGGAAGATGACCAGCAATGCATCTACTATTTCTAGGGCCACTTCCTTAAGTACCCTAGGATGTAGATTATCAGGCCCTGGGGATTTATCAGCCTTCAATCCTGTCAATTTCCCTAACGCCATGTCCCTACAAATACTGATTTCATTCAGTTCCTCCCTCTCATTAGACCCTATGTTCCCCGACATCTCTGGGAGGTTATTTGTCTCCTTTGTGAAGACAGAACCAAAGTATGAATTTAATTGGTCTGCCATTTCTTTGTTCCCCATTATAAATTCCCCTGATTCTGACTGCAAGGGACCTACGCTTGACTTCACCAATCTTTTTCTCTTCACATATCTATTAAAGCTTTTACAGTCAGTTTTTATGTTCCCTACAAGCTTACTCTCATACTCTATTTTCCCCCTCTTAATTAATCCCTTTGTCCTCCTTTGCTGAATCCTAAACTGCTCCCAATCCTCAGCTGGTCCATCAAGCCTGCCCCACACCATCAGCCGGACTTTCCTGGCTAAACACTTCTTCCCTTCCCCCCCCACCTTTTTTTTGGAAGCTGTGTTGTGTATTTCTAATGGACCCTTCCCGTTCCCAGTGATTATAAAGGGCATCTCTTACGATCACTTCTAGCATCTTCCAAATAATGAATGATTTGTCCCCTTTTTTTGAAAATCGGAACTACATGAGCTAGTTTCCAGTCTAAGGGAACTATCCCTGACTCTATTGAACCATTGAAGATACGGCTCACAGAGCAGCCGCCCCATCGCCTTAATCACCCTTGGATGGATATCCGGAACTGGAACCCTGTCAATTTTGAGCTTTCCCAATCTATCCAAGGTGACATTACTATCTATTTTAATAATAATGCTACTCAATACTGAGCATCCCTTATCTGGAACATAAGCATCAGCTACAGGAGAAAAGACTGATGCAAAATAAAACTTTAAAAAAATTATAAGTGGGATTAAACCGAGATCCTTTAATGTGGTATGCAGTGCCAATACATAAGCCATATATATGAAGTAGCAATCTCTAATTTTGGTTCATGTGGCTAAGGACGGATTTGGATTGGAAAATCGCAGCTGCATTCTGTATTTTTTGTAAAATGTGCGTTAAATGTTAACCTTCAAAGAACCTATCTGCAGCTCCTGCAACGGCTGAGAGTTTGTGCAATGAGTACATGAGTCATGCAGACTGTGGAAGTCATGGGCTTGATCCTCATCTTGCTGAGTTAGCTTATTGTAGCTGGGGCGACAGTGCGATGTTACAAGTGCATGGATTGGGAGCAGCTGTGGTGCTCTGCAATTAATTAACCTGCTGTTAAGGTGCATACATGAATAATGGCTAAAGGGCACGCGTGGAGACATACCCGGTGGGTGATCAGGAGGGGGAAGGCCCATTGTTGAGGAAGGAACCAAGCTGTATTGATAGATTTCTTGTCTCCCATTCCTGGCAGATTCTGGCAGGCAAGAGCAGTTGAGAGTTTTCTACGCGGAGTGACCTCTTATGCTGACCAGATGTTCCTTTTGAAACGTGGCCTGCTGGAGGTAAGGTCGTGTTTAATCGAAGAGAAACATTGCGTAAATGATCAAGCTAGCCAGCTATTTGTGGAGGGGTTTCCTACATGTTCCAGTTTGCTTGCAAGATGTGACTATTTTAACTCTACATATGTTCCATTCCTCAAGAGTCCGGAAGTAGGTTTGGATTTAAAGTTAGAACTTGCCTGTCCTCTCTGGATTAATGTTACTGGTTATTGGGGAGTAATGCTGGGCTTGGAGAGTTGGGGGAGGTGGGCGGGTGGGTGGGTGCTGGGCACGGGGGTGGGTGCGGAGTGGGGGGCTGCTATGCGCGGGGGGGCAGGGTGTGCTGGGTGCGGGAGGGGGTGCTATGCACGGGGTGGGGGGCAGGGGAAATGGAGACTGAAGACCTCACTCCTGTGCTGTAGAAACATGTATGCCTGCTGCTGACTGATGGCCAAGCAGCTCTCTTCATGGTGTGGAAATGCCTGCTGCGCTCTTTGAGGTGGAGAAAGACCAGCAGCGAATGGGAGGGGTGGGAGGAGAAAGATTTATAATTGTACATTGATTCTTAACATTTCAGCAGTTATTTTGCTGAATTTTGAGGATGTTAATGCTGTGGAATAGAATATATTTCCAACTTGGGCACATAATGCTAGTGTCAGGCACTCTTGGGTAGAATATAGCAAAATTAGATGCACAGTAAAGCCCACTCTCCCCCTTCTCTCCGTGCCTTATTCCCAAACTCAGCACTGCCAGTCGCCAGTGTTATGTTCCTACTGCTCGCACTAGACATCCTCGTGGTCTCCGCAGTAAGAAGCTGAGTTGTGCAATACGTTGTGTGCCAGGAACAGGATTAAACCTTCATCCTCACTTCACACGAGACAGGCCCTCACATCCACTTCCGCTGATTAGAGCCCGTGTCCCAGAGGTGAAAGGCAATGTCTAACCAGAGTAGAATTTAAATTTATTTTTAAAAATTCAATGTAAATGAACTCTGTGGAATATAATATAAAGTTGGGAAATAAAAAGTAATTTTTGTCGAGGTAAAAAGATGCTTGAAAAATTGTGGCTAAAGATGTAGAGAGAATTGGAACAGCAATGCTATACCATCAGGGCCATCGGAGGGAGGGAAGGGCCTCTTCAAAAGAAGTTAAACTGTGTATTTTTCTTCTTGTAGCACATTCTGTTCTGCATTATCGACAGCGAGTGCAAGTCAAGGGATGTGTTGCAGAGTTATTTTGACCTTTTGGGTGAGCTGATGAAATTCAACATTGATGCCTTCAAGAGGTTTAATAAGTATGTAAACACAGAAGAGAAGGTGAGTTGTGGTACAGTGAGCTGCACAGCTTAATCTACAAGGTATAGCAAGTGACCTGTTTTAATAGGGATTTTAAAAGTTCCTTGTATTTCATCTATCAGTAAAAGTAACCATGAAGCTGTCGGATTCTCGTAAAAACCCAACTGGTTCACTAATGTCCTTTAGGGAAGGAAATCTGCCGTCCTTACCTGGTCTGGGCCTATATGTGACTCCAGTTCCACACCAGTGTGGTTGGTTCTTAATCACTCTCTGATTTGGCCTAGCAAGCCACCTAGTTAGAAGGCCCACAATACCTTCTCATGGCAATAAATGCCAGCGCTGCCCACATCCTGAGAATGAATTGTAAAGTTATAGGTGAAGTTGGCTTGATGGCTGAATGGACTTCCTCACTTGGGCTTTGCCATCCCCTTGCTGCTGGTTCTCTGGCTCTGGGGTGGATGGGACCAGTAATGCTGCACATTCTCCCCCGTGTCTCTGCCCCATCTCACAGTACCCCACCCCCCCTGGCCCCGCCCTTCCTGGAGCGAGGGCTTTGTGGCCTCGGATCAAAATGAGAAATCGACCTCTGGCTGGGGGCGTTTCCTGTCATTAGCCGCGACTCGGTGCTGGATACGGGGGCTGCCTGTTGGGCCCCAGTGGTCAAAGGTTGGTGGAGGGACGAGAGAGGTGTGGCAGCAAGGTGGGGGAGGGGGGCAGTGACGCCGCCGGGGGAGGGGGGCAGTGACGCCGCCGGGGGAGGGGAGCAGTGACACCGTCGGGAGGGGAGCAGCGACACCGCCGGGGGAGGTGGGAGTGGGGCGACACCGCCAGGGGTGGGTGGGAGGGAATCACAAGCAGTGCTGGGGGCGGGGGTATGGGCAGCGACACCGCCGGGGGAGAGGGTGGGGTCAGCAACACTGCTGGGGGAGCCTAACTATCTCTGTGGTGAGAAGTTTCCCTGCTGACTGCTCCCAATAAGAAAGCCTTGTTCTTGTGTCCTGAAACTGAACTTGTTAGGTGATTAGATTTTTCATAGCATCATAGAAATTTACAGCACAGGAGGCCATTCGGCCCATCTTGTCCGTGCCAGATGACAAAGCTATCCACCCTAACCCCACTTTCCAGCACTTGGTCTGTAGCCTTGTAAGTTACGACACTTCAAGTGCATATCCAAGTACTTTTTAAATGTGATGAGGGTTTCTGCCTCTTCCACCCTTACAGGAAGTGAGTTCCAGACCCCCACCACCCTCTGGGCGAAAAAAATTCTCCTCAAATCCCCTCTAAACCTCTGACCAATTACTTTAAATCTATGCCCCCCTAGTTATTGACCCTTCTGCTAAGGGAAATAGGTCATAAGAACATTAAAAAAAGGAGCAGGAGTCGGCCATTTGGCCCTTTGAGCCTGCTCCACAATTCAATAAGATCATGGCTGATCTTCTACCTCATCTCCACTTTCCTGCATTATCCCCATATCCCTTGCTTCCCTTAATATTCAAAGATCTATCGATCTCTGCCTTGAATATACTCCACGACTGAGCCTCCACAGCCCTCTGGGGTAGAGAATTCCAAAGATTCACCACACTCTTGAGTGAAGACATTTCTCCTCATCTCAGTCCTAAATGGCCGATCCCCTTATTCTGAGACTCTGACCCCTGGTTCTAGACTCCCCAGCCAGGGGAAATATCCTCCCTGCATCTACCCTGTCCAGCCCTGTCTGAATTTTGTATGTTTCAATTATATCACCTCTCATTCTTCTAAACTCTAGAGAACATAGGCCTAGTCTACTCAATCTCTCCTCATAGGACAATCCCCCCATCCCAGGAACCAGTCTGGTGACCTTCGTTGCACTCCCTCTATGGCAAGTATATCCTTCCTTAGGTAAGGAGACCAAAACTGTACACAATACTCCCAAGTGTGGTCTCACCAGGGCCCTATATAATTGCAGTAAGACATCTTTACTCTTATACTCAAATCCTCTTGTAATAAAGGCCAACACACCATTTGCTTTCCTAATTGCTTGCTTGCACCCAAACTGATTATACTTTTTGATTTTCGGAGCTAAGATCCTTTATTATCAGGGCTACCCCTCTTCATTTTCAATTTTGCCTATCTCTTCTAAAAAGTATCCTGGAATATTTAGTTCCCAACTTTGGCCACTTTGCAACCACGTCCCCGTTATGGCTATTAGATCAAACCTGTTCATTTCTATCTGCGCTATTAATTCATCTATTTTGTTGCGAATACTTCGCGCATTCAGATACACAGTAGTGCCATTAGTTTCGACATTTCTATTTTCCCCTGATGTCACCTTAGTCATTGATGCCTTATTACCTTTGTTACTTTCTCTGACCCTTTCTGAACCACTCTGCTTAAAACTCAACTCTGCTCTAGAGCCTTGACATTTCTCTCGCTGCTTTTAAATTTACTCTTTCCTGAATCCTACCACCCCCCTTTCCTAGCCAATCTATCTAGGCACCTCATAATTTTATACACCTCAACTTCATTATCAACCACACGGCCAATTTTTTTATCATCTGCAAACTTCTTAATCATACTTGATACATTCAAGTCCAAATCTTTGAGATATACCACAAAAAGCAAAGGACCCAGTACTGAACCCTGCAGAACCCCACTGGCAACAGCCTTCCAGTCACAAAAACACCCGTCGACCATTACTCTCTGCTTCCTGCCTCTGAGACAACTTTGGATCCAACTTGCCACTTTGCCTTGGATCTCGTGGGCTTTTACTTTCATGACCAGTCTGCCATGCGGGACCTTATCAAAAGCCTTGCTAAAATCCATATAGACTACATCAAATGTACTACCCTCATCGACCCTCCTTGTTAACTCCTCAAAAAAATCCAATCAAGTTAGTCAGCCACGATCTTCCCTTAACAAATCCCTGCTGACTGTCCCTGATTATTCCGTGTCTTTCTAAATGAAGATTTATCCTGTCCCTCAGAATTTTTTCTAATAACTTTCCCACCACCGAGGTTAGGCTGACTGGCCTGTAATTACTCGGTCTATCCCTTTCTCCCTTTTTAAACAAAGATACCACGTTAGCAGTCCTCCGGTACCACACCTGTAACCAGAGAGGATAGGAAAATGATGGTCAGAGCCTCTGCTATTTCCTTTCTTCTCTTAACAGCCTGGGATACATTTCATCTGGGCCTGGGGATTGACCACTTTTAAAGATGCTAAACCCCTTAATACTTCCTCTTTCAACATGTTAATTTCATCTAATATTTCACACACCTCCTCCCTGATTGCAATGTCTGCATCGACCCTCTCTTTTGTGAAAACAGACGCAAAGTATTCATTAAGAACTATACCCATGTCTTCCGCCTCCACACACAGGTTATCTTTACAGTCCCTAATAGGCCCTACTCTTACTTTAGTTATCCTCTTGCTCTTAATGTATTTATAAAACATCTTTGGGTTTTCCTTGATTTTACTTGCCAATATTTTTTCATGCCCTCTCTTTGTTTCCAAATTTCCTTTTTAATTTCCCTCCTGCGCTTTCTATACTCCTCTAGGGTTTCTGCAGTATTGAGCCCTCGGTATCTGTCATAAGCTTCCCTTTTTTTCTTTATCCTTCCCTGTATGACCCTTGACATCAGGGAGCTCAAGATTTGTTAGTCCCACCCTTTTTCTTTTAGGGAACATACTTGCTCTGAACCCTCACTATCTCCTCCTTGAATGCCTCCCACTGCTCTGACACTGATTTACCTTCAAGTTTCTGTCTCCAGTCCACTTTGACTAAATCACATCTCAGCTTAGTAAAATTAGCTTTTCCCCCAATTAACAACTTTTATTCCTGGTCTATCCTTGTCCTTTTCCTTAACTACCCTAAATCTAACTGAATTATGATCACTACCACCAATATACTCTCCCACTGATACCTTTTCCACCTGCCCAGCTTCATTCCCTAAAACTAGGTCGCGAACCGCCCCCTCTCTTGTTGAGCTTGCTACGTACTGGCTAAAAAAATTCTCCTGAATGCATTTTAAGAATTCTGCTCCCTCTATACCTTTCACACTAATTTTATCCCAGTTAATATTCGGGAAGTTGAAATCCCCTACTATTACTGCCCTATTTTTGCACGTCTCAGAAATTTGCCTACATATTTGCTCTTCTACATAGGATTACATAGGATATACGGCACAGAAACAGGCCATTCGGCCCAGCAGTCCATGCCGGCGTTTATGCTCCACACGAGCTTCCTCCCATCTTTCCTCATCTAAATCTATCAGCGTAACCCTCTATTCCCTTTTCCCTCATATGCTTGTCTAGCCTCCCCTTAAATGCATCGAGACTATTCGCTTCAACCACTCCCTGTGGTAGCGAGTTCCACATTCTCACCACTCTTTGGGTAAAGAAGTTTCTTCTGAATTCCCTATTGGATTTCTTGGTGACTATCTTATATTGATGGCCTCTTGTTATGCTCTTCCCCACAAGTGGAAACATTCTCTATCCACTCTATCAAGATTTTTCATAATTTTAAAGACCTCAATTAGGTCACCCCTCAGCCTTTTTTCAAGAGAAAAGAGACCCAGCCTGTTCATCCATTCCTGATATGTATACCCTCGCATTTCTGGTATCATCCTTGTAAATCTTCTTTGCATCCTCTCCAGTGTCTCTATATCCTTTTTATAATATGGCGACCAGAACTTTACCCAGTGCTCTAAGTGTGGTCTAACCAAGGTTCGATACAGGTTTAGCATAACTTCCCTACTTTTCAATTCTAGACCTCTAGAAATAAACCCTAGTACTTGGTTTGCTTTTTTTTATGGCCTTGCTAACCTGTGTCGCAACTTTTAGTGATTTGTGTATTTGTACCCTGAGATCCCTTTGTTCCTCTACCCCACCTAGACTCGCACCCTCCAAATGATAAGTGACCTCCCTATTATTCCTACCAAAATGTAATAACTCACATTTATCTGTTTTGAACTTCATTTGCCAGTTATATACCCATTCTGCATGTTTATTAATGTCTCCTGTAACTTGTTGCAGTCCTCCTCAGTATTGACTATTCCCCCCCCCCCCACAAATTGCTGTCATCTGCAAATTTAGAAATTGTGTTTTTGTTTCCCAAGTCTAAATCGTCTATCTCCCTCTGACTGTTTGGGGATCTATAGTACACTCCCAGCAGTGTGATTGCCCCTTTTTGTTTTTCAGTTCAACCCATATGGCCTCATTGGATGATCCTTCAGTTAACTACTTCCATCTATGATGAAAAGCAGAGTCCTCGGTTTTTAATTTGGTTACAACACTTGCTATAATTGTTTCTTTAATCAATATTGCGACCCCCCCTCCTTTTATCCCCCTCTATCTTGCCTGAAAACCCTGTAACCAGGAATGTTGAGCTGCCATTCCTGCCCTTTCAGCCATGTCTCAGTAATAATCGCTATAATATCATACTCCCACATGTCTATCTGTGCCCTCAGCTCATTTGCATTATTCCCTAGACGCCTTTTGTTGAAGTATATACCATTTAGCACGGCCAAACTCCCGTGTTGTCTATTTCCTAGCCTTTGTCTCCTCTGCCTTCCAAACTTGCTTACTAATTTTCTGCCTTCCATTTCCAACTTTGCTTCTCTCACTTCTGAATCTGCTCTCAGGCTCCCATTCCCCTGCCAAGCTAGTTTAAACCCTCCCCAACAGCACATTTTGTACATAAAAATCTTCGTGCTTCATTTTGTGGTTGTAATTGTGCAATCCCCTCTTTAAACTTACTACTACAGCCTGTCATGACATAAAAGCTTGAAAAAGAATATTGAAGGATGGGAGGAGAGTGGGTGGCTCGTGAGATATGTGGGCGAAAGGCCTGTTCCTGTGCTGGGACATTGAGTGATTTTATAGAAAGTGTTGTGACCAAATTAAAAACCGAGGACTCTGTTTTTCATCATAGATGGAAGTAGCTAACTGATAAAGAGCTGGGCCATGACGGCCTCAAAGCTATTGAGAAGGGCAAGACGATCCTCCATTGTCAATTTAACAAGCAGTGTACTGGGGCCAGAAACATTTTAATCTGTTTCCAGCTAGTAACGTGTTTTCACAATTAATGGTATTCACAAACTGCTGCAAATCATGACACTGTCTGTCTTCAGTTTCAGATTTTTTTGAACCAGATCAACAGTTCTTTAGTGGATTCCAATATGTTGGTTCGCTGCATAGTGTTGTCCTTGGACCGATTTGAGAGCCAGACAGATGCTGTAAAAGGTATAACAAACGTGAACTAAGTAATTCTGCAATGAAACAGTTAATTCTTTCTCCTCTCTCTCGCCATCCAAAGAAGTGTGGCAGAGTATAATTTTTTCAATATTCTACAAATCTGAAGGCACAGATTTTTATTGTGTTTATCATGAGAAGTGAACATCCAGTTCAGCATCAGACAGGTCAGGTGTAGCATGCAGAGTAAATCTCGAGAGGTGAGAGTAGGTGCCTTCAACATCAAGGCAGGATATGGCACCAAGGTGCCCAAGCAAAATTGAGAATGTGAGTTAAGAGGAAAACTCTCCGGTGTCTGGAATCAAGCCTGGAACACAGGAAAATGGTTGTGGTTATTAGAGGCCAATTGTTGTAACTTCAGGGCATCACTGCAGGAGTTTCTCAGGGAAGTGTCTTCAGCTGCTGCATCAGTGACCTTCCCTCCATCATAAGGTTGGGAGGTTTTTTTTATTCATTGATGGGATGTGGGCGTCGCTGGCTAGACCTGCATTTAGTGCCCATCCCTAATTGCCCTTGAGAAGATGGTGGTGAGCCGCCTTCTTGAACCGCTGCAGTCCATCTGGTGTAGGTACACCCACAATGCTGTTAGGAAGGGAGTTCCAGGATTTTGGCCCAGCGATACAGGTCCAAGTCAGGATGGTGTGTGGCTTGGAGGGGAACTTGTAGGTGGTGATGTTCCCATGCGTCTGCTGCCCATGTCCTTCTAAGTGGTAGAGGTCGCGGGTTTGGAAGGTGCTGTTGAAGGAGCTTTGGCGAGTTGCTGCAGTGCATCTTGTAGATGGTACACACTGCAGCCACAGTGCGCCGGTGGTGGAGGGAGTGAATGTTGAAGGTGGTGGATGGAGTGCCAATCAAGCGGGCTGCTTTATCCTGAATGGTGTCGAGCTTCTTGAGTGTTGTTGGAGCTGCACTCATCCAGGCAACTGGAGAGTATTCCATCACACTCCTGACTTGTGCCTTGTAGATGGTGGAAAGGCTTTGGGGAGTCAGGAGGTGAGACACTCGCCACAGAATTCCCAGCCTCTGGCCTGCTCTTGTAGCCACAGTATTTATATGGCTGGTCCAGTTCAGTTTCTGATCAATGGTAACCCCCCAGGATGTTGATAGTGGGGGATTCAGCGATGGTAATGCCATTGAATGTCAAGGGGAGATGGTTAGAGTCTCGCTTGTTGGAGATGGTCATTGCCTGGCACTTGTGTGGTGCGAATGTTACTTGCCACTTGTCAGCCCAAGTCTGAATGTTGTCCAGGTCTTGCTGCATATGGACACGGACTGCGTCAGTATCTGACGAGTCTCGAATGGTGCTGAAAGCTTGTGATTTCAAATAAAACTGTTGGACCAGAACCTGGTGTTGTGACTTCTTACATTTGTCCACCCCAGTCCAACACCGGCATCTCCACACCAAGGTTGGGAGTGACAGACCTACCGTGTCCAGCTCCAATCACAACTCCTCCAATAATGAATCAGCCTGTTTCAGCCTACAGCAGGAACTACATAATGTCCAGGCTTAGCTGACAAATGGCAGGCAACATTCACGCCACATAACCACAAGTAATGACCACCCTGAAGAGCCCAGCCATCTCCCCCTGATCTGCGCCATTACTGGTGGCCCCCACGATATTGTTGATGGGAGACTCATTGCCAGAAGCTTTTAATGGGGTCTTTTAACTTGCTGTCCAGGAGCTGGGATAACCCTACATTCTCCTTCTGCCTTTTGGTGGAGTGAGAACAGCACTGATATCCAGCTTGGCTAGCATTAGCCAACCCAGTGCAGACTCCGAGGCACATGGTAACAAATCTGCTGTAGGTGGCAGGAGATGGAAAGCTGGGGCTCAAGTGGTTCATGGTCTTTATTGGGTGGCTCTAATTTAAATAGCCTATGCTATCATGATCTGCAGTTTAGCTGTTTACATCAAGAGTTGGTAAAAATCCTGCTGCCATCGTGTATATTCCTCCGTTGACGACTTGATTATTAACCGAGGTTTGTGTAATCATGTGGTTTGTAATTTCTCCACTGATCTGTGTGAGGAAGAAGTTGGTTGTGGTTATCCTCTGCACTGTCATTCTGACTGCTGTGCCCTGTACTTAGTTGCAGAAGTGATTTCACAGTGCTGCCTACTGTCTTACATGTCACGGGTGGAAAACCGGCTCTCATTCCTTTTCCGGCTAATTAATATTATTCAAGTGCAGACGCTCACACAGGTAAACTTAATTCTTTTATGAAGTATTTACATTTTGTCAAAAGAATTAAAATGTTTTTTGTTTCAGCTTGCTCTCTCAAACATCATACTGGTAACACATTGTCTACAAATTCTTAACTGTCTTGTCATTCGAAGTAAGCCAGCGTTTTAATATAGACCCTGACCTCTAACTTACCCCATTCATAGACCCTGACCTCTAGCTAACCCCTTATAGACCCTGACCTCTAACTTACCCCATTCATAGACCTTGACCTCTAACTTACCCCATTCAAAGACCCTGACCTCTAACTTACCCCATTCATAGACCTTGACCTCTAACTTACCCCATTCATAGACCTTGACCTCTAACTTACCCCATTCATAGACCTTGACCTCTAACTTACCCCATTCAAAGACCCTGACCTCTAACTTACCCCATTCATAGACCCTGACCTCTAACTTACCCCATTCATAGACCCTGACCTCTAGCTTACCCCCTTATAGACCCTGACCTCTAACTTACCCCATTCATAGACCTTGACCTCTAACTTACCCCATTCAAAGACCCTGACCTCTAACTTACCCCCTTATAGACCCTGACCTCTAACTTACCCCCTTATAGACCCTGACCTCTAACTTACCCCCTTATAGACCCTGACCTCTAACTTACCCCCTTATCGACCCTGACCTCTAGCTTACCCCATTCATAGACCCTGACCTCTAGCTTACCCCCTTATAGACCCTGACCTCTAGCTTACCCCATTCATAGACCCTGACCTCTAGCTTACCCCCTTATAGACCCTGACCTCTAACTTACCCCCTTATAGACCCTGACCTCTAGCTTACCCCATTCATAGACCCTGACCTCTAGCTTACCCCCTTATAGACCCTGACCTCTAACTTACCCCCTTATAGACCCTGACCTCTAACTTACCCCCTTATAGACCCTGACCTCTAACTTACCCCATTCATAGACCCTGATCTCTAACTTACCCCCTTATAGACCCTGACCTCTAACTTACCCCATTCATAGACCTTGACCTCTAACTTACCCCATTCAAAGACCCTGACCTCTAACTTACCCCCTTATAGACCCTGACCTCTAACTTACCCCCTTATAGACCCTGACCTCTAACTTACCCCCTTATCGACCCTGACCTCTAGCTTACCCCATTCATAGACCCTGACCTCTAGCTTACCCCCTTATAGACCCTGACCTCTAGCTTACCCCATTCATAGACCCTGACCTCTAGCTTACCCCCTTATAGACCCTGACCTCTAACTTACCCCCTTATAGACCCTGACCTCTAACTTACCCCCTTATAGACCCTGACCTCTAGCTTACCCCCTTATAGACCCTGACCTCTAGCTTACCCCATTCATAGACCCTGACCTCTAGCTTACCCCCTTATAGACCCTGACCTCTAACTTACCCCCTTATAGACCCTGACCTCTAACTTACCCCCTTATAGACCCTGACCTCTAGCTTACCCCCTTATAGACCCTGACCTCTAGCTTACCCCATTCATAGACCCTGACCTCTAGCTTACCCCCTTATAGACCCTGACCTCTAACTTACCCCCTTATAGACCCTGACCTCTAACTTACCCCCTTATAGACCCTGACCTCTAACTTACCCCCTTATAGACCCTGACCTCTAACTTACCCCCTTATAGACCCTGACCTCTAACTTACCCCATTCATAGACCCTGATCTCTAACTTACCCCCTTATAGACCCTGACCTCTAACTTACCCCCTTATAGACCCTGACCTCTAACTTACCCCATTCATAGACCCTGATCTCTAACTTACCCCCTTATAGACCCTGACCTCTAACTTACCCCCTTCTAGACCCTGACCTCTAACTTACCCCCTTATAGACCCTGACCTCTAACTTACCCCATTCATAGACCCTGATCTCTAACTTACTCCTCTTCAGTTCAAGAAACCACAACAATTACACCTTCTAACGTTAAAGGGACACATGTCTACATTCTGTTTTATATGGTATAACGTTCTTGTCTTTTTAAAACTGTGCACTCTCTGATTTAGCATGAGAAGCTCCACAGGAGATTGTTGTGTGTCTGAATGTGTGTCTCGCTCTGAAAATATATATTTTTTCAGAGGGTTAACTTCAAAGGCCATGGGTTATTTTAAATCTAAGTCTGGTGATGGGCGCCCACACAGGAATGTTTGTGTGGGGAAGGGCGGTGTTGGCGGTGGGGAGGGGAAGAATGGGGTTGGTGGGGATTGTGGGGGGAGGGGTGCCAGCGGGGGGGAAGGGGTGGTGGAGGAGAGGGGGTGCCGGTGGAGGGGAGGGGTGGTGGAGGAGAGGGGTGGTGGAGGAGAGTGGGTGCCGGTGGAGGAGAGGGGTGGTGGAGGAGGGGAGGGGTGGTGGAGGAGAGTGGGTGCCGGTGGAGGGGAGGGGTGGTGGAGGAGGGGAGGGGTGGTGGAGGAGAGGGGGTGCCGGCGTAGGGGAGGGGCGGTGGAGGAGAGGGGTGGTGGAGGAGGGGAGGGGTGGTGGAGGAGAGGGGGTGCCGGTGGAGGGGAGGGGTGGTGGAGGAGAGTGGGTGCCGGTGGAGGGGAGGGGTGGTGGAGGAGAGGGAGTGGAGGGGAGGGGTGGTGGAGGAGAGGGAGTGCCGGTGGAGGGGAGGGGTGGTGGAGGAGAGGGAGTGCCGGTGGAGGGGAGGGGTGGTGGAGGAGAGGGGGTGCCGGTGGAGGGAAGGGGTGGTGGAGGAGAGGGAGTGCCGGTGGAGGGGAGGGGTGGTGGAGGAGAGGGGGTGCCGGTGGAGGGGAGGGGTGGTGGAGGAGAGGGTGTGCCGGTGGAGGGGAGGGGTGGTGGAGGAGAGGGGGTGCCGGCGGAGGGGAGGGGTGGTGGAGGAGAGGGGTGGTGGAGGAGGGGAGGGGTGGTGGAGGAGAGGGGGTGCCGGCGTAGGGGAGGGGTGGTGGAGGAGAGGGGGTGCCTGCGGAGGGGAGGGGTGGTGGAGGAGAGGGGGTGCCGGCGGAGGGGAGGGGTGGTGGAGGAGAGGGGTGCCGGCGTAGGGGAGGGGTGGTGGAGGAGAGGGGGTGCCGGTGGAGGGGAGGGGTGGTGGAGGAGAGGGGGTGCCGGCGGAGGGGAGGGGTGGTGGAGGAGAGGGGTGGTGGAGGAGGGGAGGGGTGGTGGAGGAGAGGGGGTGCCGGCGTAGGGGAGGGGTGGTGGAGGAGAGGGGGTGCCGGCGGAGGGGAGGGGTGGTGGAGGAGAGGGGTGCCGGCGTAGGGGAGGGGTGGTGGAGGAGAGGGGGTGCCGGTGGAGGGGAGGGGTGGTGGAGGAGAGGGGGTGCCGGCGGAGGGGAGGGGTGGTGGAGGAGAGGGGTGGTGGAGGAGGGGAGGGGTGGTGGAGGAGAGGGGGTGCCGGCGGAGGGGAGGGGTGGTGGAGGAGAGGGGGTGCCTGCGGAGGGGAGGGGTGGTGGAGGAGAGGGGGTGCCGGCGGGGGGAGGGGTGGTGGAGGAGAGGGGGTGCCGGCGGCGGGGAGGGGCGACGCCAATGGTGGAGAGGGATGGGGAGGTGCGGCACTGGGGGGAGGGTGTGCCGGCAGATGGGAGGAGAGGCGGTGGGACATGGGAGGGGAGGGGGTGCCGGTGGCGGGGAGGGGAGGGGTGGGGCATTGGGGGGAGGGTGTGCCGGAGAGGAGGAGCGGGGCTGGCGACTGGGAGGGGAGGGGGTGCCGGGGTTGGGGGGGCACTGGGGGGGGGGGGTGGGTGTGCCGGAGAGGAGGAGCGGGGCTGGCGACTGGGAGGGGAGGCGGTGCCGGTGGCGGGGAGGGGCAGCGCCAGCGGTAGGGGGAGAGTTCCACTCCTTACTGCAAGGTTGTAACTCCATTGTAAATTGTGATTTAGGACTGATGTCATTGAGCAGCCAATCAGCAATGGCCACTTGCCCAATGATGTCATCAAGCTTCTATCTTCAAAGAAAGTGAACTCAATGGGGGAAAATACCTGTAACACACGGGTTTTTGAGTGCTTATTGGTTTAATTTGTAATGTTACAGATGGGTTGGATGGACCTCTCTAAATGGCACATCACTGTTTCAAATTACAATGCCTGTATTTCCATAAGTTTATGATTAGGAAATAGTCATTGGGCGAACAAACCCATCTCCCCATTCCCCTGTCTTTGGAATTGCCTCTTGATCCTATTTACAGGAAACTCTCTTTTTACTGGCACCTAAATAACCGGTATTCTCTCTTAACCGGCGAAATTCAGGAGTAGGTTCAGGTAAGTTTTACTTCATCATCTTCTTAGGCAGCCCCTCGGAACCGAGGATGACGCTTCCACATTAAAAATGAGTTCGCAGGTGACTGATGAGTCTAATGCAGGACCTACAGTCTCTGTCACAGGTGGGGCAGACGGTGGTTGAAGGGCCGGGTGGGCGGGGTGCTTGGGTTGACGTGCGCTCCTTGCGCTTGGCTTCCGCTTGCTCCCGGCGAAGAGACTCGAGGTGTTCGGCGCCTTCCCGGATGCTTCGTGGGCCTTGGGCCAGGGATTCCCAGGTGTCGGTGGGGATGTTACACTTTTTCAAGGAGGCTTTGAGGGTGTCCTTGAAGCGTTTCCTCTGCCCACCTGGGGCTCTCTTGCCGTGCCGGAGCTCCGAGTAGAGCGCTTGTTTTGGGAGTCTCGTATCGGGCATGCGGACAATGTGACCCGTCCATCGGAGCTGATTGAGCGTGATCAGAGCTTCGATGCTGGGGATGTTGGCCTGAGCAAGAACACTGACGTTGGTGCGCCTATCCTGCCAATGGATTTGCAGGATCTTGCGGAGGCAGCGTTGGTGGTACCTCTCCAGTGCTTTGAGGTGCCTGCTGTACATGGTCCATGTCTCTGAGGCATACAGCAGGGGGCGGGTACACTGCTGCCCTGTAGACCATGAGCTTAGCACCGGGTTTGAGGTCCTGGTCTTCAAACACTCTCTTCCTCAGGCGACCGAAGGCTGCACTGGCACACTGGTGTTGGACTTCGTCGTCGACGTCTGCCCTTGTTGACGGTAGGCTCCCGAGGTTTAGAAAGTGGTCCACGTTGTCCAAGGCCTTGTCATGGATTTTGATAATTGGGAGGCAGCACTGTGTGGCGGGGGCAGGTTGGTAGAGGACCTTTGTCTTACGGATGTTTAGTGTAAGGCCCATGCTCTCGTACGCTTCGGTGAAGGCGTTTACTTCATATTAGTGGTCGTGTAACCGGGGTTCCTGGATCTATGGCCGTGTAACCGTGGCTCCTGCACCTGTTGCCATGCAACAGGGACGCCTGGATCTGTGGCCGTGTACGGGGCTCTCGTACCTTAGTAAGTATACCTCTCTGTAATCCGGACTTTTTGATCAACCGGCACCACGCTGGTCCCGTCGGTGCCTTATAAAAGAGTTTCCTGTATACTGTTTATTCAGTGGCCTTACTCCACCACTCTACTAGCCTTTGGGAGAAAAGCGTCTGCCTGATTTTCCTCCTTACTCCTAATTTCCTCATTTTTAGCTATGTCCTTTGCTATTTGAATCCTTCCCTGCAGTGATGATTTTTATTCA
The DNA here is from genome assembly GCF_052327205.1 of Somniosus microcephalus. Taxonomy (NCBI): domain Eukaryota; kingdom Metazoa; phylum Chordata; class Chondrichthyes; order Squaliformes; family Somniosidae; genus Somniosus; species Somniosus microcephalus. The sequence goes on along the minus strand of NC_140999.1, from coordinate 198,137,439 downwards.
TTACTTTTATAATATTGAAAATGGTAAGTAGATTACTCTGAGACCCCTTCCCCTCACTCCCTGAACTCTGCCCCCTCACTCCCTGAACTCTGCCCCCTCACTCCCTGAACTCTGCCCTCTCACTCCCCACCCCCACCAATTGAGTCCAAGCTGGACACAGATTTGTTTTTGCATCTTGTTGGACATCTTGGGGAGTTGAGGGTTAATAATCGAACTTCTTTGTATCTTGGAACAATAGGCTTTCCAATATAAACAGGGTGGCTTTGAAGTCTTGTTTAAGGGAAGTAGCTTTGGAGTAAACAGCTATAAGTGTGAACATGAATAAACTCTTCAAAGGATTCAGGAGCAGATACATCATGAGGTCTTATCAATGACATGTACCCTTGATGTAGGCAAAATATATGGAGCATGGTTTTCAATAGTTCTTCAGAGAGCTCGAAAGATACAGAAACCAAAAAGCTGTTAGGGGGGTGGTGGTCCAAGGCGGGCGGGAAACCTGGGAGGCCGGGTTGCGGGGGAGGTCCAAGGCGGGCGGGAGGCCGGGTTTCCCGCAGGCCCTGCCAATTTTACAGGCAGGGCCTAATTTGAATGCAAGCCCTCGGATTCCCACCCGCAGCCAGCCAGCTTACGAGGCGGGAGGGCGGGGTTGGGGGTCAGGAGGTTGGGGGAGGGCGGGGTTGGGGGTCGGCGGGAGGGCGGGGTTGGGGGGTCAGGAGGTTGGGGGTCGGCGGGAGGGCGGGGTTGGGGGTCGGCGGGAGGGCGGGGTTGGGGTCAGGGGAGCGGGGTTGGGGGTGGCGGGGGTTGGGGATCGGCGGGGTTGGGGGTCGGCGGGGTTGGGGACCGGCAGGAGACGGGGAGAGAGGATTGGGGGAGGTTGCGGGATCGGCAGGCCGGGGGCGGGTCGGAGATCGCGGGATTGGTCGACTTGGGATCGGGGTTGTGGGGGACCGGGGAGGGAGGGGGTCGCCTGGGGATCGGCAGGCAGGCCGGAGGATCAGAGCCGATCCCAGCATCATCGTTGTGGGGTGGGGGCCTGGGATTGGGGGGTGGGGGTCTGTGGAAGGTGATGAGTAGCCTCGTGGTGGGTCTCCGATCGCAGGGGGTGGGTAAGGTCGGGACCCTGGATCCAGGAGTGAAGTATAAAGCCACTTACCTCCTGGGTGCAGCAGTCCCCGCCTCTGTTTAACTGCCGGGTTTCACGAATTGTGTGAAACCTGTCCACAGGCAGTTAAACACAAAATGAAGGGGAAAATAGAGGCTTCCAGCCTCATTACAATATTTAAATTGACATTCCGCCCCCTGGCAGCGGGTTGGCTGTCTGCCTCCGGGGACACCGGAAGTGGTTGGGTTGGAGGCGGGATCAGGTCGGGATTCACATTTTTAACAATATACCTGCCCTCACGCTCCAAACCCACCTGATTGGCCAGAATTTTCCCATCAACAATGTGTTTAGTTGGGCAGATCACTTAAACGAGACATCAATAATGTCTGTTCCTTATACTCCATCAAGTGCCTCGTGCTTACTCGAAACGTGTTGTGAACCAGAGGAGGAAGGAGGTTGACTGCTAACACAGCCTACTAACATTGAATGTTTCTCCCATTCAAGGAAAATGTCAGCTGTCTGAACACAAGCCTGGTGATCTTGATGCTGGCGAGGCGCAAGGGCAAACTGCCATTCTACCTGAACGCCCTGCGGGAGAAGGAGCTCGCCGAGAAATACCCGGGCTTCCTCCTCAACAATTTCCACAGCCTGCTGCGCTTCTGGCAAGAGCATTACCTCAACAAGGATAAGGACAGCACGTGTCTGGAGAATGTGAGTTTGCACAGCTGAGGCATGAATCTTTAGGTTTTTCAATTGAGTATTTTCTTTATATGTAATTTAATTTCATCTAGTTTATTATTTTAATGGCAACTTAAATATGTAACCCCAGCCTCGAGATTGAACAGGTGACCATCCGCTGTCTTGCCCTTTGTGTCTTGGGGAATGCAGTGCGATGGGAGCAGCAACTTTGGGATAGGGAATGATAGAAAGAAGGGTTGCTTAGTGGTGAATTTGGTAATGAGCCCTGTACACCAAGGAAGGTTCAAAGTTCACTCCCTGCACTGAACTCCTCAACTCAACTGAGTGGAAACTGGCTCTCTAATCTTCCACTGCGAGTAGGACGATGAGCTCACAGTCCGGGTCGGAGAGTGCGTGTGTATTAATGTTGAGACATGATTTGACCAGGCATGACTTTCATGCTCTGTTTGAGTAACTTGCTGATTCTTGCTGTCTGAGCTTGCAAGTATTACAAAGAATTACTATCTGGAAACTGGTGTTTGTCCTTCACATGAGCAGTATCCCAATCCCCTTTTCCTTTATCTTAACCTATTATTGATACGGTCTCTGCTTCAATCACTCACTGATCCTCAGCCTCAACCCTCTGTGTAAAAAAAGAAAAAAAAGTTTCTCCTGCTCTCTCTCGACCACTGGTTACATTCTGTTTCCAGCTGCCTTGTCCCATCTCTTTAACATTTTAAGCACATCTCTCAATCATCCTGTAATCTCCTGTTCTAACAAAAACCACCTCATGTTTGAGAAGAATGGTTAATTGGGTGAAGTACTGTCTGACTTCTGCAACCCAGGGGCCGTACCCCAACATCAAATGTCTCCTTTAGGACCGAGGGAGGGAGGGGGTACCTTTCAGCATTGAGCTCCTGCTCAAAGCTCTTGATGACCTTTTATTGTAAGTTCAGTTTTGAACCTGATCCTCTTCCTCCCACAGAGCTCCTGCATTAGCTTCAGTTACTGGAAAGAGACAGTATCACTGCTCCTGTGTCCTGACCGGACGGCCCCTTGTGCAATCATTAGCTACATTGATGAAGCGTACATGAATGTTGATAAAGACTTCAGTGAAGACTGATGTGCAGCTTGTGGACCAGTTGGACTAATGCTTCGTACAGCTGCAGAGTAAGCCCGAGACCATGGATATTCAGGCCGTATTGTCTGATGTTTGTTTGCACCCGGACTGGGAGTTGGGGAAGAGCTGGTTGGGGTTTGGCGCAGATGCTTTTATTTTAACCATGAACTGATGCCTTTTGTCTTTGATAAACATCCTTTGGGTTGTCTGAATATGTACGTTACTGGCTGGGGGGTGGATGAGAGATGTTCCATCACTGGGTGAGAGAGTCATAACTGCCTGAGAACCAGCACTGCCTTGGGCTAAACGTACTGTGGAGCACTTTTGAGATCTCTGATCTTTTTAAAAAAAAAAAAAAGTCCCATTCTAATTCGGTATTTTAAATGTTTACTTCTAAGTGTGTCATTTGGCATCTTCCCATCTACAATTCTTGGTTATGGGAAGATGCTCGTGGCTAACAGAGCAACTTTCAGTGTAATCACAGTGGCAATGTATATTGAGAGTTTAAAAGTAGTTTTATTTCTTTCACATTAACTTTTTGCTTTAAATACTTTGGTAAACTGAGTTGCTGTTATCAGGGTTTCAATGAACTGTTTTTCTCCTGGAGTATTTTGAGTCTGCTTTCAAGCATTGAACTTAAAACTTATATAACATGTACAGCTTATTAAATACTCATAGTTTATAATATATACAGTGTACTAAATATGCCCGGAGTTTGACTTGTACAATCTACTGAATGCTCCTAAAGCTTTTTGCAAAGTCTGGAAAGGTTTCATTTTCTAAAGGAATCTAGTGCACAATTATTCATCGAGCTTTTTTCCTTTTTCATTTATCATCTTTTATTTTTTTTCTCTCTTGCCAATTTTCTTTCTTCCCAAAGGTGGTGACTCCTTACTGGGTGCAGTTCCATGGGTGCTGGTCGCCCTCGAGTGCCTCGCCCAAGTTTGATGCTTCACAGTAAGTGTCTGCAGGCTATTGGACTGTGGGAGGGAGCATCAAAGTGGAGCCAAGATCTGTCTTTGAACTTGCAGCTGGAAATGTTGGATACTGATCCGGGTCCGTAATTCGTCTGTCCCTACCCATGGTGCTCTGAGGCTATGATCAGCTAACTGAGCACAACATGTGTGGGGTGGGGGGGGGTTCTTCCTGGTCTGTGTGGCTCAGATACTCACTGGATAAACTCTCTGAGCCACAGGCAGAGTATCTGTTGGGTTTTTGATTGAATGCTGATTTGTGTAAAGCCATTAAACTTCACTAGATGAGTGAGCTGTATATATGTGTAAAATAATGGTTAATCGGCCTGAATTAGTGCAGTTTATAATACTTATGGAGAAATAGTGGAAGTTAAAAATCTGTCACTGTGACATCAAATGACAAAATTCAATGTCACTAAGATTTCAGTCAAGTGTATCGCGTGTGAAATGTTTGTGCTGTGTCCCCTTGCACTGTGGAAAAACAGTACAGATTTAGTCTTTCCAAACGTCTTGTGTCTGGGGATAGTATTATGATCTATAAACACGAGGGTGAAGTACTGGTGATGGAGCTGTTTGAGTTGATAAATAAAAAGACTATCCACAAGATGAGGATGCACAATGTTGGTGTATAGGCTTAAGCCTGATTCTCCCTGGAGTGTGTTGCTACCAGTGCACCGGGTCATTCTGATGGTGGGCCTGAATTTGTATCTGAATCTCCAGGTAGTGTCGCCTCTTCCCTGGGACAAAACTGCTAAATAATTCTTTCTTATTTGAAAACTTCCAACAAGTATTAAGCCAAGGTGCTGTCCGTCAGTGAGAACAGTTTACTTGTGGAAGTGAGGCTGGCCCATGGCTGCTCTCGCATTGTGCAGCTGATCTGCTTCACATATTTTACTTAATATTTTTGGAATCCCAAATCAATTCTCCGTACATTCTAATCTCTTGCTGAGCTGGTGTGTACACTATCGGGGTCTGGACGGGTGGGGTGGTTGTCAGCTTGTTACAAGCTTTTGAAGGTTGACAGAATATTGGGAGTATTTCTGATTAGGGTTTGAGTTCCGCCATTGGCCATAATTGGTGTTTCTTCCAGGCGATTGGGGAGAGCCGAGGAGTTGGTTTGTAATAGTTACGGTCTGTTATGCGAAAACACCCCCACAGTAGGCTTGCTGACTATTTCATGAGCATCTTTGTCTCCTTGAGTCTACCCCTCCCCCTAACCAAAGGGACAGGGCTGGAAATCTACTCTTGGCCTCTCCCCTATCTGGTGTCTCCTTAGTATCTTACACTTCCAATCTGGCTGATACCAAGAGCTTGTGTGAAGAGGCTAAGAAAACGGCCTCTCTAGTCACTGATATGCTGCCCTCCCAACCTGTCCTGAAGGTTTTGATTGTTGCTGCGATCTTAGTTCCACAGTCCCGCATCATCTCCAGTGCCTCACTTGAATGTCCACTATTATGTAAGCCTTGATGGCAAGTATCTATGGACTATTGAGCCATGTGAGCATCACAGCCAAACCTGATCTTCACACAGCCTCCACACACATGCACTTTCACTATGGGCCTGACAGACTTGCTCTCCCTAACCCAGGCGCACTGCCCTGTGAGCTGAGATCAGATAACTTAACTCTGACATGGGATTGGACCTGGGCTGTTTGGCTCAGTTGCCTACTGGTGGCACTGTGCGGGGAGCTCCCAGATGTGTTCTTATAACCCACCCCACCAGATTTAAGGATTACCCTGTTCTGCTGCAGTGGTTATGCCCAGTTTCTGCTTCTGGGCTCGGAACCCTCTGCATGCCCTATTGGCTGCTGCCTTTGACATGGGTTCAGTACTGAACAGATCTACAGTTTTGCCTCTGTATTTGTAATTATTGATGGTATTCTAGTCCTAGACCAGCAAACAGTCCATGGCCACAGGTGTTAGGTCAGTGGCCGTGGCCACAGGTTTTAGGCCAGTGGCCGTGGCCACAGGTGTTAGGTCAGTGGCCATGGCTGCAGGTGTTAGGTCAGTGCCTGTGGCCGCGGGGTGGGTCAGTGCTTGTGGCCGCAGGAGTTAGGTCAGTGGCCGTGGCCACAGGTGTTAGATCAGTGGCCGTGGCCACAGATGTTAAATCAGTGGCCATGGCCACCGGTGTTAGGTCAGTGCCTGTGGCCGCGGGGTGGGTCAGTGCTTGTGGCCGCGGGGTGGGTCAGTGCTTGTGGCCGCAGGAGTTAGGTCAGTGGCCGTGGCCGCAGGAGTTAGGTCAGTGGCCGTGGCCGCAGGAGTTAGGTCAGTGGCCGTGGCCACGGGGTGGGTCAGTGACCGTGGCCACAGGTGTTAGGTCAGTGGCCGCAACCAGGGTGGAAGAAAATGGCTAAATGCTAAACTCAAATTCTGCACTGCTGTAGCAAGAGTTTTTGAGCCCATTGTTTTTGGATGCCAATGTTGAGAGTTATTAACCATCAAAATGTAATCAGGTTACAGTGCTAACTCCTGTAAAACAGACTAAATCCATCTCCCTGCTGGTCTCTAGCAGCAGAAATCCTTCTGAAGATTGTGTTGCAGCTCATTCTTTGCACACCGAAACAAGCTTGCTAATCGTTGCACCTGTTGTGTGATCAGACTGTCTGATATTAAACACCAACCCAATAATTACTCTACTCTGTCCGACCAGTTCCAACATTAGGAGGTTTAAAGCTGATGAAAAGACTTTTCATTTTCTGCTATAATTGAGATGAATGATTTTCTCACTCATTCCCATTCATTCATTCATTCATTCAGTCCATTGTTTATTGAGTTCAGTCCAGTGAAACCCAAAGTTCTCGGATTGCAATCTCTTTTATGGATTTCCTTGCAGTTGATTTCACCCATTTAAAAAAAAATTCAAAATTTGGAAATAGTGCGTCAGAATAGGAGGAGGCCATTCAGCCCATTGAGCCCGTTCCACCGTTCTATTAAATCATGGGTGATCTGTAATAACTCCGTTTACCCGCCTTTGATCCATACCCTTTGATGCACTTACCTAACAAAAATCTATCGATCTCGATCTTGAAAATTTTGATTTACCCCCCAGCATCCACAGCCTTTTGGGCTGGTCTCGGTGTGATATTGCCTGCAGCAGTTTATATTCGCAGTTCCTTGGATAACCAAAGACTGTTCAGGATTTTTAAATGAATTAAAGTTGGCAGCTACACACCTGCTCAGGATAATTAATGTTGCAATACTCCATCATTAACAGCAGGGGTCAGTAAAGAGCTTTGCAAATGTTTCAGAACTTTAGACTGATACCGTACTATCACAGCCATTGGCTGCAAAGGGAATAGAACTAGCCGAAGAGTCTTTAAGACTGTACTCAAAGTCTCTACAGACCAATGGAAGCAACGGTGGGTTACGATGCAGCTCATTGAGAGCCCAAGAGTAGCCCGTGGGTTACAGTGCAGCTCATTGAGATAACGCAGTATCAGTGAGTTGTGTTCATCCGCCAGGTTATGTAATTATACTAAAATGATCCAAAATTGCTTCACCATTGGCTGAAGTCTGTCTTCAGTCTGGATATAAAGGGTTCCTTTGGGTTAGTTAGTACCTGTAACTAAAAAGTCCAGTTCACTCCAACCAACCTGTGGCTGCATTCTTGGAGTCTTGGGCGCGCACTGGCCCAAAGGATATGGAATGGATCTGCATCAAAGTTCAATAAGCCAGCAGAGTATGTTGCACAGATCGTCCTTAATGGACCATGCCAGGCAGACCCACAGCTGTTCCAGGGCTTTTCCCACAAGAAGAGGGATCTTAGAGACCGAGAACTATTGGGGAGCCTCACTTGGTTCTTCAGCATGTGTATTGGGTGTTTTAGAAGCCTGTGCAGTAATTGGAAAGGAACAAGCTGGATTTTGTTCTTGTGGGGAATGGGCCGGGCAGGTTGTGCCTTTATAGACGATCAAAGAGCAGAGCAAGGCTCGGGAAATGCACTTACATTGCTTTTATTCATTTTTGTAAAGTTTTGGACCTAGTGCCTTATGTAGCCTCCTGAAACAAAAATAGGAGTGCTTGGTTAAATCACAGATTTTATTTGGGATTGCACTTCAGTTCCGAGTGTAGATGGGAGACTCACTTAGCCTCTCTCAAAAGGAATGGGACAAAGTTGCCCACTGTCCTCTCATATTCAGTGTTTGTGATTTGTTGCATGGTAACCACAACAACAACTTGTATTTATATAGCGCCTTGAACATAGTAAAACATCCCAAGGCATCAAAAAGGATGTTCTTGCTGTGAGGCATTTCTGAAAGAATTATAATGCTCCTTCCAGATGATGTGTTGCCTGACTATGAACAATGGGCTAACCAATGGATGAGGTGGTGGGTGTTCCCAAGTGTGTTTTGGTTTGCACAGCTCAAGAGCGGATCTCAAAGGTACCAGCAGACTATCCAGTTGTTGCTTCACAGGGCTTTGGTCAATGTCAATTTTAACCTGGAGAGTGGTTCATAATTGTACTGAGAAGGGGCGAAGATTCTTTGATTTTTCACATCTTCCTACAATGACAGCCAAATCCCAGTGCAGGTTAAAGGTGTAAGAGGTATCCATACAGTTCAGGATTCCTTGATGTGCAACGGAAGGGCTTCCTCCCATCACTTGCAAGATCCAGGACCAGGCCGTGAGGTGGATTTCTGTCAAAGGGGGAATGGTTGCAGGGAGGGAAGGTTCTGGCATGTGGTAACCTGCCACTGAATACCCTGGGGCCAGGTTGGCACCAAGGTGATATGCTTGGTAATGAAAGATTAGAACTGTCAACCCTGTGTGGCAGAAAGACAAGTCCGCAGTACTCCAGGGCAGTGTTGGTGAGGGACTAACCAGCCCATCTCATTAATGGTGGCTTTCTCACTGACATTCTTCCTGCTCTGCTTCATTTAACACTGCAAGACTCTGGATACATTCTTACTGAAATCTTAGTTCCCCTCTGTGCTGTGTTAGGTCAGTGCCTGTGGCCGCGGGGTGGGTCAGTGCTTGTGGCCGCGGGGTGGGTCAGTGCTTGTGGCCGCAGGAGTTAGGTCAGTGGCCGTGGCCGCAGGAGTTAGGTCAGTGGCCGTGGCCGCAGGAGTTAGGTCAGTGGCCGTGGCCACGGGGTGGGTCAGTGACCGTGGCCACAGGTGTTAGGTCAGTGGCCGCAACCAGGGTGGAAGAAAATGGCTAAATGCTAAACTCAAATTCTGCACTGCTGTAGCAAGAGTTTTTGAGCCCATTGTTTTTGGATGCCAATGTTGAGAGTTATTAACCATCAAAATGTAATCAGGTTACAGTGCTAACTCCTGTAAAACAGACTAAATCCATCTCCCTGCTGGTCTCTAGCAGCAGAAATCCTTCTGAAGATTGTGTTGCAGCTCATTCTTTGCACACCGAAACAAGCTTGCTAATCGTTGCACCTGTTGTGTGATCAGACTGTCTGATATTAAACACCAACCCAATAATTACTCTACTCTGTCCGACCAGTTCCAACATTAGGAGGTTTAAAGCTGATGAAAAGACTTTTCATTTTCTGCTATAATTGAGATGAATGATTTTCTCACTCATTCCCATTCATTCATTCATTCATTCAGTCCATTGTTTATTGAGTTCAGTCCAGTGAAACCCAAAGTTCTCGGATTGCAATCTCTTTTATGGATTTCCTTGCAGTTGATTTCACCCATTTAAAAAAAAATTCAAAATTTGGAAATAGTGCGTCAGAATAGGAGGAGGCCATTCAGCCCATTGAGCCCGTTCCACCGTTCTATTAAATCATGGGTGATCTGTAATAACTCCGTTTACCCGCCTTTGATCCATACCCTTTGATGCACTTACCTAACAAAAATCTATCGATCTCGATCTTGAAAATTTTGATTTACCCCCCAGCATCCACAGCCTTTTGGGCTGGTCTCGGTGTGATATTGCCTGCAGCAGTTTATATTCGCAGTTCCTTGGATAACCAAAGACTGTTCAGGATTTTTAAATGAATTAAAGTTGGCAGCTACACACCTGCTCAGGATAATTAATGTTGCAATACTCCATCATTAACAGCAGGGGTCAGTAAAGAGCTTTGCAAATGTTTCAGAACTTTAGACTGATACCGTACTATCACAGCCATTGGCTGCAAAGGGAATAGAACTAGCCGAAGAGTCTTTAAGACTGTACTCAAAGTCTCTACAGACCAATGGAAGCAACGGTGGGTTACGATGCAGCTCATTGAGAGCCCAAGAGTAGCCCGTGGGTTACAGTGCAGCTCATTGAGATAACGCAGTATCAGTGAGTTGTGTTCATCCGCCAGGTTATGTAATTATACTAAAATGATCCAAAATTGCTTCACCATTGGCTGAAGTCTGTCTTCAGTCTGGATATAAAGGGTTCCTTTGGGTTAGTTAGTACCTGTAACTAAAAAGTCCAGTTCACTCCAACCAACCTGTGGCTGCATTCTTGGAGTCTTGGGCGCGCACTGGCCCAAAGGATATGGAATGGATCTGCATCAAAGTTCAATAAGCCAGCAGAGTATGTTGCACAGATCGTCCTTAATGGACCATGCCAGGCAGACCCACAGCTGTTCCAGGGCTTTTCCCACAAGAAGAGGGATCTTAGAGACCGAGAACTATTGGGGAGCCTCACTTGGTTCTTCAGCATGTGTATTGGGTGTTTTAGAAGCCTGTGCAGTAATTGGAAAGGAACAAGCTGGATTTTGTTCTTGTGGGGAATGGGCCGGGCAGGTTGTGCCTTTATAGACGATCAAAGAGCAGAGCAAGGCTCGGGAAATGCACTTACATTGCTTTTATTCATTTTTGTAAAGTTTTGGACCTAGTGCCTTATGTAGCCTCCTGAAACAAAAATAGGAGTGCTTGGTTAAATCACAGATTTTATTTGGGATTGCACTTCAGTTCCGAGTGTAGATGGGAGACTCACTTAGCCTCTCTCAAAAGGAATGGGACAAAGTTGCCCACTGTCCTCTCATATTCAGTGTTTGTGATTTGTTGCATGGTAACCACAACAACAACTTGTATTTATATAGCGCCTTGAACATAGTAAAACATCCCAAGGCATCAAAAAGGATGTTCTTGCTGTGAGGCATTTCTGAAAGAATTATAATGCTCCTTCCAGATGATGTGTTGCCTGACTATGAACAATGGGCTAACCAATGGATGAGGTGGTGGGTGTTCCCAAGTGTGTTTTGGTTTGCACAGCTCAAGAGCGGATCTCAAAGGTACCAGCAGACTATCCAGTTGTTGCTTCACAGGGCTTTGGTCAATGTCAATTTTAACCTGGAGAGTGGTTCATAATTGTACTGAGAAGGGGCGAAGATTCTTTGATTTTTCACATCTTCCTACAATGACAGCCAAATCCCAGTGCAGGTTAAAGGTGTAAGAGGTATCCATACAGTTCAGGATTCCTTGATGTGCAACGGAAGGGCTTCCTCCCATCACTTGCAAGATCCAGGACCAGGCCGTGAGGTGGATTTCTGTCAAAGGGGGAATGGTTGCAGGGAGGGAAGGTTCTGGCATGTGGTAACCTGCCACTGAATACCCTGGGGCCAGGTTGGCACCAAGGTGATATGCTTGGTAATGAAAGATTAGAACTGTCAACCCTGTGTGGCAGAAAGACAAGTCCGCAGTACTCCAGGGCAGTGTTGGTGAGGGACTAACCAGCCCATCTCATTAATGGTGGCTTTCTCACTGACATTCTTCCTGCTCTGCTTCATTTAACACTGCAAGACTCTGGATACATTCTTACTGAAATCTTAGTTCCCCTCTGTGCTTTGTGTAAATTTCCTTTTTCCAATATCTCCCTGTGATTGCGCCACAATTTTCCCATTGCGATTATTGAATACTTTGGTGCTCGTCTATAATGCAAAATGACGAGTGGCAGCTCGTGAGTTGCTGATTTCTTGATTCAGTCCTGTGCCTAGTCTTTGTAGCAGAAAGGTGTTTGTGTACCGTGGGTGTGTCATTGAGTTCAAACGTCTGCCCGAGATGAGCCAGCACTTGCCATCTGAGGCATTGTAGCCTTTCCAACACTCTTTAAGGTTACCTTATCTCCCATCTGAAAGTTCTGTTTCAATTAATTTCTTTTAAGCGGTATAAAGTAGATCGGGGCTGGGAGTTCAGTGTAACTTTAAACTGGGAAGGAGTAAGTGCAGCAGTGAAATGGAAAGAACTTGAGTATTGATGAATCATTCTACATCATATTGAATACCTGCCAAATCTGGCAGTAAGGTTGAGGGAATGAGCAACTATTTGGGGGGAGGGGGGAGTGTAATGTCACGATGAAAAGTACTTCAGTTCCCTTCCTCTTATTTCTAACCAATGATGAAAGCGGAGTTGGACTCAGGGCCACAGCTATGGTTGACCAATCAATGGACTGGTGTTTGTATAACCGATCTGCGAAAGAGAATCCTGTTGGAGCTAAAGCTGGCCTTTTAGACCACTTTACAGCCTATAATATGTTTAACAACAAACTTCACAAATTGCCTCTAGATTAAAAATTGATGAAATTCACTGCAATAACGCTCTCTGCCTCTTGGGACAGCAGTTTAGGTGGTACAGGAAACTTTTTTTTATCCGGCACGGACGGGACCGACGTGGTGCCGGTTCATCAAAAATTCCGGATAACCGAACGCTACAGTAAAAGATACGGAGAGCTGACAGCTCCGTATAAAGCAACAAACCCTGTTGCTTAGCAACAAGTGTAGAACAATGGCCACAAGTTCCAAGCGTCTCTGTAGCTTAGCAACAGCTGCAGCCACACCCTTGCACAGCAACAAATGGAGGAAGGCAAGTACAATATGAAGTAAAACCTACTCCTGAATTTTGCCGGTTAACCGAGATTTCCGGTTATTTAGGTGCCGGTAAATCGAAAGTTTCCTGTAATGTGGATTTGACATGGAGTCCTTCCATCTCGGGTTATCGGGTATTGGAATTTCAGTAGCCACCTTACTGAGGTGCCCTGCTCATAATGTCTCATCTTCATTTGACCACAAACTCCTACTTTATAAACATAGGAACAGGAGTCGGCCATTCAGCCCCTTGGCTGATCCTGTATCTTAACTCCATCCACCTGCCTTGGCTCCTTATCCTTTCTTGCCCTTGTCCAGCAAAAGCCTCATTTAAAATGATTAATTGAGCCAGCATCATCTGCTTTTTGTGGAAGAGAGTTCCACACTTCTACCACTCTGTGTGAAGAAGTGTTTCCTAACTTCTCTCCTGAACGGCCTGGCTCTGATTTGAAGGTTATGACCCCTTGTTCTAGACTCCCCCACCAGCGGAAACTGTTTCTCTCTCTGCCCTATCAATTTCTTTGAAAATCCTTAAAACCTCAATCAAATCACCCCTTAACCATCTATACTTTGATCACCCTTCAACTGAACCCCGGAGAACACACAAACTGATTTGAAATGTGATTCATTTAGCCTTCAGTAAATCCCCTTGTGTCTTTGTTGGAAGAGATTGCAGCAGAGCCTGTTGGTACCCAGTTTTGTTATTAAAAAAAAAAAAAAATTCTCCTAGTCTAAATTTGATTCTTAAAAGAAATGTGGCAAGAAATTCACCAACCTAGACAGGAAACTTCACCGTTAAACCACATGAAGATGGAGGGTCAGGAGCTGATTATTTTCCCATATGATGCCTTGAAACTAAGTTCTCTGGGTATTCGTGCATGAATGTGTTTGTATGAAACACTTTTGTTACTTAACTGGCCCTGTTCCATTTCAACGGATTAACCCCTTCCCTCAAATAGAGGAAGGAATTTTTATGAATACATTGAGTTTAATTTCAAGGCAGAAGAGGTCAGTAGTAAGTAGCCTTGCAATTTGCCAGTCTTTACCAGATGATGGCTGTTTTGAAGTCCTGTTGTGAGCTGAGTCTCGGATAGTGTTATCCAAACCTAACTCAAGTTGCTCAACTGTTAAAATAGCCTTTTTGAAGATTCACCCAACTCCTGAAAGTTTCCACCAAACTATTTTTGATGACTTTTAATGGTTTGGAAATGGATCCATTTTGTTCTACAAAGCTCCTTGTGAAATTTTCGCCCCTTTGATATTTCACACCCTCCTCTTCAGAGAACCTGCGGCAATGACCTGGACCCAGGGTATACTGCTGCCTGCTCCTAGAATGCCTCTCTGCTCTCCAGTTAAAATATATATATTTTGTTTTTATCATTGTTTATTTAATCTGTTATTGTACATGACAATAAAAATGCTTCTGATTACCTTACACCAGTGTGAGATTTGTATATACACCCGCCCCCAGATGGGCATTCTCTGGTTGCCTTGCAGTTGAAGTAACTATATCGGATGCATAAGGAAGTTCATTATTGCTACCTAATAATAACTAACAATTTTTCCAAAGTTGGACTTTGAGGAATTTCTTTGGCAGGTTTTCCTGACGTAAGTGAGTTGTCCCCTTCTCTGACTTGGCTGGTAAAGGCCGAGAGGACCCAGCTTCAATCTGCTGGATCAGCCAGGCATCGGCATCATGGTAGGAAGAGGAAAAATCAACCTGACCACCTGACTTTTCTCCACTGGTATCTGCTGAATAGCCTCCATGTGTGGTTTGGGTTTGACCATCATCGGTCCAATTGCCTGTCAACACTGGGTGCCTGGGATCACCTGAAGAATGATCTGGACAAGGTGCTGAGCTCATGAGTCTGCTCCTTCAGCAGCAGGTAGGAGGGGACAGTTTTCCACTGAGTTTCTGGAAATCAGACACTGCTGGTTAAAGTTTGTATGTTGTGGCAAGTTGATGTCACGTTGATTGTGGGGAAGGGGGTGATGTGCTTGAGCCTGTTTGCCTGTACAAAATGTTTGAAGTGCAGTGTTCGTCAGCACTTCTGTACAGAGTTTACCTTTTAAAAGCTCGAAGTAAAGGTGATTTAATGTGAAGCTTCACTCCATGTGCCCAGGTACTGAATGAAGATTTACTCACAAAGGAACATGAGCAAATTACAAATGTGTTCAGAGTGTGATGTGATCATGTATGTTCTGCTAAATCAACTTTTATATTCAGCATTGCAGACAGTTATTTTGGTTGATGTGAAGGTATTCTGAAACTTGCCAAGAACATTCTGTGCGTTTGCAGTCTGCGAACGCTGGCTGTGCTCCGAATAATCTACCCAGATAGTCCTTGGCTTCCTAAGGATAAGGGGTAAGCCATTTAGGACAGAGATGAGGAGGAATTTCTTCACCCAGAGAGTGGTGAACCTGTGGAATTCTCTGCCACAGAAGGCAGTGGAGGCCAATTCATTAAATATATTCAAGAAGGAGTTGGATATATTTCTTAAGGCTAAAGGGATATGGAGAGAAAGCAGGGACAGGGTACTGAATTTGGATGATCAGCCATGATCTCATTGAATGGCGGAACAGGCTCGAGGGGCTGAATGGCCGACTCCTGCTATCTTCTATGATTATCGGTTTGAGTCCCAGTTTCTGGCATTTGGCACAGGCTGGGCTGAAATTTGGGATGAAGTATTCCAGATCTACTTGTTATTTTGGGGGCAGTGGGAGGGCGAGATGCCATGATCCCTCTCGCTTCAGCACCTTGACAGGAAGTTTCCCGTCTGAATTAGTGTGAAGGGTATAGAGGGTGCGGAATTCCTAAAATGCATTCAGGAGAACTTTTTTAGCCAGTACGTAGCAAGCCCAACAAGGGAGGGGGCGGTGGGGAATGAAGCTGGGCAGGTAGAAGGCTTATCAGTGGGGGAACATTTTGGTGCTAGTGACCATAATTCAGTTAAATTTAAGGCAGTTATGGAAAAGGACAAGGATAGACCAGGAATAAAAATTCTAAATTGGGGAAAAGCAAATGTTGCTAAGCTCAGCAGGGATTTAGCCATAGTGGACTGGAAACGGCTACTTGAAGGTAAATCAGTGTCAGAGCAGTGGGAGGCATTCAAGGAGGAGATCCGGAGGGTTCAGACCAAATATATGCCCTTAAAGAAAAAAGGTGGGACTAACAAATCTAGAGGGATAAAGGAAAAAAGGGAGGCGTATGACAGATACCGAGGGCTAAATACTGCAGAATCTTTAGAGGCGTATAGAAAGTGCAGGGGTGCAATTAAAAAGGATATTAGGAAAGCAAAGAGAGGGAGCATGAAAAATTCTTGACAAGTAAAATCAAGGAAAACCCAAAGATGTTTATAAATATATTAAGAGTAAGAGGATAACTAAAGAAAGGGTAGGGCCTATTAGAGATCATGAGGGTAATCTGTGTGTGGAGGCGGGAGACGTCAGTAGGGTTCTTAATGAATACTTTGCGTCTGTTTTCACAAAGGAGAGGGGCGAAGCAGACATTGCTATCAGGGAGGAGGAGTGTGAAATATTAGATGAAATAAACATAGTGAGAGAGGAAGTATTAAGGGGTTTAACAGCTTTAAAAGTGGATAAATCCAGGCTGTTAAGCAAAGCAAAAGAGGAACTAGCAGAGGCGCTGACCATCATTTTCCAATCCTCTCTGGCTTCAGGTGTGGTGCTGGAGGACTGCTAATGTGGTACCCTTGTTTAAAAAGGGAGAAAAGAATAGACCGAGTAATTACAGGCCAGTCAGCCTAACCTTGGTGGTGGGAAAATTATTGGAAAGAAATCTGAAGGACAGGATAAATCTTCATTTAGAAAGACACAGATTAATCAAGAATAGTCAGCACGGATTTGTTAAGGGAAGGTCGTGTCTGACAAACTTGGATTGAACTTTTTGAAGAGGCAACGAGGGTAGATGAGGGTAGTGCGTTTGATGTAGTTACAATATATGGACTTTAGCAAGGCTTTTGATAAGATTCCACATGGCAGACTGGTCACGAAGTTAAAAGCCCGTGGGATCCAGGGCAAAGTGTCAAGTTGGATTCAAAACTGGCTCGGAGGCAGCAAGCAGAGGGTAATGGTTGATGGGTGTTTTTGTGACTGGAAGGCTGTTTCCAGTGGGGTTCCACAGGGCTCAGTACTAGGTCCCTTGCTTTTTGTGGTATATATCAATGATCTAGACTTGAATATAGGGGGTATGATTAAGAAGTTTGCAGATGATACTAAAATCAGCTGTGTGGTTGATACTGAAGAAGGAAGCTGTAGACTGCAGGAAGATATCAATAAATTGATCAGGTGGGCAGAACAGTGGCAAATGGAATTCAATCTGGAGAAGTAATGCATTTGGGGAGGGCTAACAAGGAAAGGGAATACACATTAAATGGCAGGACACTGAGGGAGCTTGGAGTGCATGTCCACAGATCCCTGAAGGTAGCAGACCAGGTAGATAAGGTGGTTAAGAAGGCATACGGAATGCTTGCCTTTAATAGCCGTGGCATAGAATACAAGAGCAGGGGGGGTTATGCTTCAACTGTATAAAACACTAGTTAGGCCTCAGCTAGAGTACTGAGTGCAGTTCTGGTCACCACATTACAGGAAGGATGTGATTGCACTAGAGAGGGTACAGAGGAGATTTACAAGGATGTTGCTGGGAGTAGAGAATCTTAGCTATGAGGAAAGACTGGATAGGCTGGGTTTGTTTTCCTTGGAACAGAGGAGGCTGAGGGGAGACTTTATTGAGGTGTATAAAATTATGAGGGGCCTAGATAAAGTGGGTAGAAAGGACCTATTTCCCTTAGCAGAGGGGTCAAAAACGAGGGGCCACAGATTTAAAGTAATTGGTGGAAGGTTTAGAGTGGATTTGAGGGGAAATTTCTTCACCCAGAGGGTTGTGGGGGTCTGGAACTCACTGCCTGAAAGGGGGGTAGAGGCAGGAACCCTAACCACATTTAAAAAGTACTTGGATGTGCACTTGGGATGCTCTAACCTGCAGGGCTACGGACCAAGAGCTGGGAAGTGGGATTAGGCTGGATAGCTCTTTGTTGGCCGGCACGGACACGATGGGCCGAAATGGCCTCCTTCCGTGCTGTAACTTTCTCTGATTCTGTGAATTAAAACGTCATCATCAGAAAAGGAGCAGCAAATGTGGCCTGTGGGCTCGTTTCGTGTGTTTCTTGCCTCCGCTCATCAGCTGGTGTAGTTTAATGGTTAATGTGAGGTGGTTGGGGGCTAGTTTTCCAGTTATTTTCTGATTCCTTTCCCAGTCAACTGCAGTGATCTCCTCCTTCTCCCCAGTCAGTGGGAATTATTCTTTTTTGGATTATTTTATCATTCCCTTCACCCCAAAGCAATGTGGCTCAGATTTGGGAACTTCGGGATTGTGCCGAGTCCATGTCACTGCTCCGCAGTATTGTGTGTTAATGCTGTAAACTGCTCCGCCAAGTATTCGAGGATTATTTTCTTGACTGTGACTGTACTGATCATTCTCACAAGGTGGGAAGCTGCCAGGAAATTACATTTAAAGGTGAACTGCTGGAAAGATCAATCCCAGGCCGACGAGTTGCATTCTGATTTGCTTTATTCACACAAGCTTTGTTGCACTAAAATTACATTGAAACAAAAAGCAGCTGGGAGCCGATTCAGAGACTTGAGCTCAGTCCTTCACTCTTCATGCTGAAATAGGAAAAAAGGACTTTTGTAAACACCAGATATGAGCAGAGTCAGCAAATTCCCTTCAGGAGTAACCGGGGGCCTCAGCGCAACCGGGGGGGCGGGGGAATGCCTAGCCCCGCAATCGGACGTGTCATTTCTCAGTGAACTGGAGGAGCAGGGAAATCTAGGGGTTCAGGTGCAGACGTCTCGGTTTGGGGGAGGGGGGATGGTTCGGGTGCGCAGATTTAGGAAGTGGCAGAGGTATGGTCGACTGGTTGGAGTATTTGGTCCATTTGGCAGGAAGGGGACCGAGCTGGGGAAATGCCAGCTTACCCGGCGAAGACCAAGCAGGATTTCACAGACTCTCAGGCTGAACCTGGAGGCTGAAGACAGGTGAGTGAGGGTCCTGGGAGCGAGTGGAGGCACTTTCTCCAAACCCATGTTGGCTGACCTCAAAATGATTGAGGGGGTCATGATGGCCCCCACTGCTTTTAAAGCAAGATTACAGGCGGTGCAAAAAGCCACAAAAAATGAATGGGATTGATGGATAAAAGGAGTTGATGATGAATCACTACAAAACTTTGGTTAGATCATAACTGAATCTTTGGCACCCTATTATGGATATCAGAGCTAAGGAAAAGGTATGCTGTAGTTTCACTGGATTACATCAGGCATGGAAGGATATAGTAATTATTGACTTGTAAAACTGGGATTGTATTCACTGCAGTAGAGAAGGTTCAGGGGGTCGAATAGGAGTGGGGAAAATTTGAGAGGATAAAGAGAGAGATTATTTCCACTTGTTTGAGGAGGCATATAGTTAGGATTACAACATATACAGTGCCTTTACCTACTGAAACCTCCCATGATGCTTCACAGGCAGAAATTGACACTGAGCCACATGAGATGATGATGGGACAGGTGACCAAAAGCTTGGTCAAAGAGGTAGGTTTTAAGGAGCGTTTTAAAGGAGGTAAAGAGGCAGAGGTTTAGGGTCCAGGCAGCTGAAGACCACCAATGATGCAGCGATGAAAATCGGGGATGCACAAGAGGCCAGAATTGGAGAAGTGCAGAGATTTGTCGGGCTGGAGGAGGATGGAGATAGGGAAGGGCGAGGCCATAGAGGGATTTGAGAATGCTGAGAATTTTTAAATGGAGGTGTTGCTAGACCAGGAGCCAATGTAGATCAGCGGGCACAGGGGTGATGGGTGAATGGGACTTGGTTCGAGTTAGGATAGGGGCAACAGAGTTTTGGATGAACTGAAGTTTACGGAGAGTGGGAGATGGGAGGCCGGCCAGGACAGCGTTGGAATAGTCAAGTCTGGAGGTAACAAAGGCCTGGGCGAGGGTTTCAGCAGCAGATGTGCTGAGACGGGCGGAGATGGGCGATATTACAGACCACGGTTCTCTACATTTTTAGTCGTACAGAGTGATCTGGAAATCTCGGACCTTTCACTATATCAGGCAAATTAATTCTGCTGTTTTTCCAAAATGAAGCTGCTTGTCTCTTTCGTACCTTGATATCCCTGCTTTTGGTTCTCAGCTTGTTGACCTGAGACTCGGCTATCTCAGCACGTTCCTCAGCATCGTCTAGCTCATGCTGCAGCGTCCTGTATTTGGTTATGCTAGTGCTGGCGTTTCCCTCCTGTAATAAAACCATAAAGTGTTGTTACCTCGCTAAATGAAACGGGCATCAATGTGAGAAACTTGCAGAAACGCGGGTAAACTCACAGCATCTTCAGCCTGCCGTTTGTAGCTCTTGACTTTCAGCTGCAGCTTATCGATGAGGTCTTGCATACGAATTAAGTTCTTCCTGTCCTCCTCACCCTGGTCAAGGAATTGACAGGTTAATACCAGACCTGCAGTTTCACGGGTGAACTTTCAAAACCCTAAATCCAGTGGGGGTCATGGGGAGGGTCATGACCCCCTCAATCATTTTGACGTCGCCTCAAAATGAAGAAAATTGTAGCTTTCTGCTGTGAACGTGATGCAAAATCTCAAGCAGTGGAGGCACTTTACCTAAGGGCTGGAGGAGGTTAGAGATAGGGAGGGGCGAGGCCTTTAAAAATTATGAAGGGGTTTGATTGGGTAGACGTACAGAAGATGTAGCCACTTGCGGGCGAGACCAGAACTAGGGGCCATAAATATAAGATAGTCACTAATAAATCCAATAGGGAATTCAGGAGAAACTTCTTCACCCAGAGAGTGGTGAGAATGTGGAACTCGCTACCACAGGGAGTGGTTGAGGCGAATAGCACAGATGCAATTAAGGGGAAGCTAGATAAGCATATGAGGGAGAGAGGAATAGAAAGACATGCTGATCGGGTGAGAATGAAGTAACCTGATCACCTAATGATATCTGCAGGACTTGCTGCCGAGAGCCATGTTTCTGTGTTGGGATGTCAATAGATTCGAGGTCAGGAATGACGAGGTTCTTGGTCAGCGAGTATTCTGGAGCGATAGACGGGGGCGGGTGAGTGCAAATTCTTTGATGGGATTGTAGCAGTCACTGGGGAAGAGCTGATAGAATCATAGAATGGTTACAGCACGGAAGGCGGCAATTCGGCCCGTGCCAGCTCTCTGCAAGAGCACTTCAGCCAGTCCCACTCCCCCGCACTTAGAAACATAGAAGATAGGAGCAGGAGTAGGCCATTCGGCCCCTCGAGCCTGCTCCGCCATTCAATGCGATCATGGCTGATCATCCAAGTTCAGTACCCGGTCCCTGCTTTCTCCCCATACCCCTTGATCCCTTTAGCCTTAAGAAATATATCCAACTCCTTGAATATATTTAATGTATTGGCCTCTACTGCCTTCTCTGGTAGAGAATTCCACGGGTTCACCACTCTCTGGGTGAAGAAATTCCTCCTCATTTCTGTCCTAAAAGGCCTACCCCTTATCCTTAGACTGTGACCCCTGGTTCTGGACTCCCCGACCATCGGGAACATCCTCCCTGCATCTAGTCTGTCCAGTCCTGTCAGAATTTTATAAGTTTCAATGAGATCTCCTCTCATGCTTCTAAACTCCAGCGAGTACAAGCCCAATCATCCCAATCTCTCCTCATACGTCATTCCTGCCATCCCAGGTATCAGCCTGGTGAATCTTCGCTGAACTCCTTCCATGGCAAGAAAATCCTTCCTCAGATAAGGCGACCAAAACTGCACACAATACTCAAGATGTGGTCTCACCAAGGCCCTGTACAACTGCAGCAAGACATCCTTGTTCCTGTACTCAAACCCTCTCGCTATGAAGGCCAACATACCATTTGCCTTCTTAACCGCCTGCTGCACCTGCATGCTTACCTTCAGCGACTGGTGCACAAGGACACCCAGGTCTCGTTGCACTTCCCCTTCTTCCAATCTATTGCCATTCAGATAATATTCTGCCTTCCTGTTTTTGCCACCAAAGTGGATAACCTCACATTTATCCACGTTATATTGCATCTGCCATGCTTCTGCCCAATCACCCAACGTGTCCAAATCATACTGGAGTTTCTCGGCATCCTCCTCACAGCACACACACCCACCCAGCTTTGTGTCGTCTGCAAACTTGGAGATATTACATCTAGTTCCCTCGTCTAGATCATTAATATATATTGTGAATAGCTGGGGTCCAAGGACCGATCCCTGCGGTACCCCACTAGTCACTGCCTGCCACTCGGAAAAAGACCCATTTATTCCAACTCTTTGCTTTCTATCTGCCAACCAGTTCTCTATCCAAGTCAATACCTTGCCCCCAATCCCATGTGCCTTAACTTTACACGCTAATCTCTTATGCGGGACCTTATCGAAAGCCTTCTGAAAGTCCAAATACACCACATCCACTGGTTCTCCCTTATCTATTTTACTAGTTACATCCTCAAAAAATTCCAGTAGATTAGTCAAGCACGATTTACCTTTTGTAAATCCATGTTGACTTTGTCCGATCCTGTCACTGTTTTCCAAGTGCTCTGCTGTTACATCTTTTATAATGGACTCTAGCATTTTCCCCACTACCGATGTCAGGCTTACCAGTCTATAATTCCCCGTTTTCTCTCTACCACCTTTTTTGAATAGTGGGGTAACATTAGCTACCCTCCAATCCATGGGTACTGTTCCAGATTCCATCGAATGTTGGAAGATGATCAGCAATGCATCTACTATTTCTAGGGCCACTTCCTTAAGTACCCTAGGATGCAGATTATCAGGCCCTGGGGATTTATCGGCCTTCAATACCGTCAATTTCCCTAACACCATTTCCCTACAAATACTGATTTCTTTCAGTTCCTCTCTTTCATCAGACCCTATGTTCCCCGACATCTCTGGGAGGTTATTTGTGTCCTCCTTTGTGAAGACAGAACCAAAATATGTATTTAATTGGTCTGCCATTTCTTTGTTCCCTATTATAAATTCCCCTGATTCTGACTGTAAGGGACCTACGCTTGACTTCACCAGTCTTTTTCTCTTCACATATCTATAGAAGCTTTTACAGTCAGTTTTTATGTTCCCTGAAAGCTTACTCTCATATTCTATTTTCCCTTTCTTAATTAATCCCTTTGTCATCCTTTGTTGAATCCTAAACTGCTCCCAATCCTCTGGTTTACTGCTTTTTCTGGCCAATTTATATGTCCTCTCCTTGGATCTTAAGCTATCCCTAATTTCCCTCGTTAGCCACGGTTGAGTCACCTTTTTTGTTTTATTTTTTATGCCAAACTGGGATGAACAAATTCTGTAGTTCATCCATGCGGTCTTTAAATGTTTGCCATTGCCTATCCACCGTCAACCCTTTTGAGTGACATTCCCCAATCAATCCTACCCAACTCACGCCTCAGACCATCGTAGTTTCCTTTATTTAAATTCAGGACCCTAGTCTCTGAGTCAACTACTTCATTCTCCATCTTAATGAAGAATTCGATCATATTATGATCGCTCCGACCCAAGGGGCCTCGTACAACAAGATTGCTAATTAATCCTTTCTCGTTACATAATACCCAGTCTAAGATGGCCTGATCTCTGGTTGGTTCCTCGACATATTGGTCCAGGAAACCATCCCGTAAACACTCCAGGAATTCCTCCTCCACAGTATTGTTACTAATTTGGTTAGCCCAATCTATATGTAGATTAAAGTCACCCATGATGACTGCTGTGCCCTTATTGCACGCTTCTCTAATTTCCCTTTTAATGCCATCCCCAACCTCTGCATTACTGTTTGGAGGTCTATATACCACTCCCACTAATGTTTTCTGCCCCTTGGTATTTCTCAGTTCTACCCATACAGATTCCACATCATCAGAGCTAATATCCTTCCTTACAATTGTGTTAATCCCTTCTTTAACCAGCAATGCTACCCCACCTCCCTTTCCTTTTTGCCTATCTTTCCTGAATATTGAATACCCCTGGATGTTGAGTTCCCAGCCTTGGCCACCCTGGAGCCACTTTCCCCGGAGCCCAGCAAATGTTTTTCATTCAGGCACTTATCCAATTCCCTTTTGAAAGCCGTGATTGAGTCTGCCTCCACCACCCTTTCAGGCAGTGCATTCCAGATCATAACCACTCGCTGCGTAAAAAAGTATTTTCTTACGTCGCCTCTGGTTCTTTTGCCAATCACCTTAAATCTGTGTCCTCTGGTTTTCGACCCTTCCGCCAATGGGAACAGTTTCTCTATCTACTCTGTCCAGACCCTTCATGATCTTGAACACCTCTGTCAAATCTCCTCTGCTCTAAAGAAAACAACCCCAGCTTCTCCATCTATCCACACAACTGAAGTCCCTCATCTCTGGAATCATTCTCGTAAACATTTTCTGCACCCTCTCTAAGGCCTTCACATCCTTCCTAAAGTGCAGTGTCCTGAATTGGACACAATACTCCAGTTGAGGCCGAACCAGTGTTTTATAAAGGTTCATCATAGTTTCCACACTTTTGTACTCTATGCCTCTATTTATGAAGCCCACGATCCCCTAAGCTTTTTTTAACCGCTTTCTCAACTTGCCCTGCCACCTTCAACGATTTGTGTACATATACCCCCAGGTCTCTCTGTTCATGCATCCCTTTCAGGATTGTAGGTCGGAGCACGTTTCACAAGCTCCTTAGGTACTCTACCTGGTAGGTCAGCTCCTTGATTCTCCGCTCGTACTTTCGGAGGCCTTTCACGGAGTCTGTACTTTTCTTCTGTTCAGACTCCAGCTCAGACTCTAGCTCCCTCACCTGGAAAACAAAGGAAAATGGGTCATTGACGTGGGTTTTGCTAAAATGCCTGTGCTGCAATTCAGGATTTCTTCACCATTTTTCCAGGGAATTAATTTTAAAATGAGTTACTTTTAATATTTTTTTAAAAAGAAAGTGAATTCTCACAAGTTTTTAAAAAAGCAGAAAATGCTGGAAATGCTGAGCAGATCAGGCAGCATCTGTGGAGAGAGGGACAGAGTTAACGTTTCAGGCCAATGACCCTTCGTCAGAACTGGAAAAAGTTAGAGATCGAGCAGATTTTAAGCAAGTGCATGGGGCAGGGAAAGTGGGGAGGGGAGAAAAGAACAAAGGGGAAGGCAGGAGAGATTAAATGACAAACGGTATGATTGGACAAAGTAAAAGGAGATGGTAATGGGACAAGTAAAAAAAAAAAATGAAAAATGGGTCTAGAAGAGGTGTGTAAATGGGAATGGCAGAATCATCAACAGCTGCCATCTGAAAAAATAGGAGCAGAGGTTATGGTCTGAAATTGTTGAACTTGATGAGTCCAGACGGTTGTAAAGTGCCTAATCGAAAGGTTGAGGTGCTGTTCCTCAAGCTTACGTTGAGCTTCGTTGGAACAGTATAAGAGGCCGAGAACGGAGTGGGAGTAGAGCGGAGAATTAAAGTTACAGGTGACCGGAAGTTCGGGTTCACGCTTGCGGACTGAACGGAGGTGTTCCGCAAAGCGGTCTCCCAATCTGCGTTTGGTTTCCCCAATGTAGAGGAGACCGCATCGTGAGCAGTTAATACAGTATACTAGATTGCAAGAAGTACAAGTAAATCGCTGTTTCACCTGGAAGGGGTGTTTGGGGCCCTAGTTAGTGGGACGGGAGGAGGTAAAAGGGCAGGTGTTGCATCTCCTGTGCTTGCACGGGAAGGTGCCTTGGGAAGGGGAAGGGTTAGGGTTGTTGGGGGTGATTGAGGAGTGGACCAGGGTGTCGCGGAGGGCGCGGTCCCTTCGGAATGCTGGGAGGGGAAGGGAAGATGTGTTTGGTGGTGGGATCACGCTGACGGTGGCGGAATTGGCAGAGGATGATCCGCTGAATGTGGAAGCTGGTGGGGTGAAAGTTGAGGACAAGGGGAACCCTATTATGGTTCTGGGAGGGAGGGGAAGGGGTGGGAGCAGAAGTGCAGGAAATGGAACGGACACAGTCAAGGGCCGTGTCAACCACAGTAGAGGGGAATCCTCAGTTGAGGAAAAAGGAATATCGGAAGCATTGGTATGGAAGGCGGCATCGTCCGAACAGATGAGACGGAGAAACTTGGAGAATGGAATAGAGTCCTTACAGGAGGCGGGGTGGGAGGAAGTGTAGTCCGGTAGCTGTGGGAGTCAGTGGGCTTATAGTGGATGTTTGTCAATTGCCTATCCCCAGAAATGGAGACAGCGAAGTCGTGGAAGGGAAGAGTCGGAGATGGACCATGTGAAGGTGAGGGAAGGGTGGAAATTGGAAGCAAAGTGAATGAAATTTTCCAGTTTGGGGTGAGAGTAAGAAACGGCACCGATACAGTCATCAATGTACTGGAAAAAGAGGTGAGGGAGGGGCCCCGAGAAGGACTGGAACAAAAAATGTTCCACATATCCCATGAAAATGCAGGCATAGCTAGGACCCATAGCAACCCCTTTCATTTGGAGAAAGCGAGTGGAGTCAAAGGAGAATTTGTTCAATGTGAGAACAAGTTCAGCCAGGTGGCGGAGGAGGGTGGTGGTGGATGGGGACTGGTTGGGACTCTGTTCAAGGAAGAAGCACAGCGCCCTGAGGCTGTCCTGGTGGGGGATGGAGGTGTAGAGGGATTGGACTTTAACAAAAGGATAGTTAGAGCCATCTTTAAGTCAAGTAAGTCGACCCACTGATGTGGGTTATGGTGCTGTATTCTTTATTTTGTATCATGTGAAAATAAGTTGTATGGATTGAATTGAGTCTGATCATGATGGGTGTTTTGTCTGTTCACCTTGCTGTGAATTAAAGCAGCTTAATAATCAAGTCTGACTTTCTCTCACCAAGTGTTTCCTCGGCCTGGCTTCGAGAGATTGACAAATACACATGTGAGGGACGTGAATATCTGTTTCAGCTCACAAGGGGGAGATGTTGCATCCCCGCTCCCGTTACTGTACACGTAGATACAGCGCAGATTGAATCAACCCCATAAAAGGCTGCTTATGGGGGTGACTGAACGCAAGAATGATGCTACAGCAGAGCATAAGAAATAAGAGCAGGAGGCGGCCATACAGCCCCTCGAGCCTGCTCTGCCATTCAGTAAGATCCTGGCTGATCATTGACCTCAACTCCACTTTCCCACCCGATCCCCATATCCCTTAATTCCCCCAGAGTCCAAAAATCTATCGATCTCAGCCTTGAATATACTCAAATCTCAGCATCCACAGCCCTCTGGGGCAGAGAATTCCAAAGATTCACAACCCTCTGAGTGAAGAAATTCCTCCTCATCTCAGTCTTAAAAGGCTGACCCCTTATCCTGAGACTATGACCCTAGTTCTCAACACTCCAGCCAGGGGAAACAACCTCTCAGCATCTACCCTGTCAATACCCTTCAGAATTTTATATGTTTCAATGAGATCACCTCTCATTCTTCTAAACTCCAGAGAGTATCGGCCCATTCTACACAATCTCTCCACATAGGACAGCCCTCTCACCCCAGGAATCAATCTAGTGAACCTTCGTTGCACCGCCTCCAAGGCAAGTATATCCTTCGTTCGATAAGGAGACCAGAACTGTGCCCAGTACTCCAGGTGTGGTCTCACCAAGGCCCTGTACAATTGCAGCAAGACTTCCTTACTCTTATACTCCAACCCACTTGCAATAAAGGCCAACATGCCATTTGCCTTCCTTATTGCTTGCTGTACCTGCATGCTAGCTTTCTGTGTTTCTTGCACGAGGACACCCAAATCTCTCTGAACACCAACATTTGAAAGTTTCTCACCATTTAAAAAATATTCTGTTTTTCTATTCTTTCTACCAAAGTGAATAACCTCACATTTCCCTACATTATACTCCATCTGCCACCTTCCTGCCCACTCACTCAGTCTACCTATATCCCTTTACAGACTCTGTTCTCCTCACAGCTTACTGTCCCACCTAGCTTTGTATCATCAGCAAACTTGGATACATTACATTCGGTCCCTTCATCTAGGTCATTAATATAGATTGTAAATAGCTGAGGCCCCAACACTGATCCTTGTGGCACTCCACTAGTTACAGCCTGCCAACCTGAAAAAGATCCCTTTATCCTTACTCTCTGTTTTCTGTCCGTTAACCAATCCGCTATCCATGCTACTATATTACCCCCAACCCCATGAGCCCTAATCTTGTGTAATAACCTTTTATGTGTCACCTTATCAAATGCCTTTTGGAAATCCAAATATACTACATCCACTGGTTCCCCTTATCAGAGTTTGTGACCGTCGAACGATATTCAAGGCTGAATATTGCATAGCCAATAAAAAGGCACCCAGGACAACCTGTCCTAGCTTATGCTGATGTCATTACCTCGATGAGCTGAATGTTTAAAACTTCTAAAAAGATTTATATTCGATTTAGTGGCAGGGCACTGGTGAGGGAGGGGAAGCTGGGCAACTTTCTCGACCCCGTGACACCATGTGTGAGATTTCACTGGTGCCAGATATCGGTTCCTCCTGACCCAGCAGTGGCCCTCAACATTAACTTGTCTGTTAGCAGAGACAAGGCTTAATATGCTTTGCTGTGCGACAATTTGATTTCTGTCCATGAACAAATATTTAATATTAATAGAGTTGAAGAGGAAGATTGTTAATACAACAGCAAAATACTGCAGATGCTGGAAATACTCAGCAGGCCAGGCAGCATCTGTGGAGAGAGAAACAGAGTTAACGTTTCCGGTCAATGACCTTTCATTGTTAACTCTGTTTCTCTCCACAGATGCTGCCTGACCTGCTAAGTATTTCCAGCATTTTCTGTTATTATAGGAAGATTGTTAAATTCTTTTGTTTCTTTGAAAGCTGTAAGGAAAAGGTGGAATCCCCCAGACCCCCAGCGAAACCTTGGACCTCCGCTAGCACGGGCTTCACCCCCTCCCCAGACCTGATCGTCTCCGGACCAACCCCCCCTGCTGTACTTGCCTGTCTCCTGCCCCCCCGCCCACCAGGTGCTGATTCCTGCAGGACACTCACCTGGGAGTCGGACTGGATTCAGGACCTCACTCCAGCAAGACCAGGTGAGCTGCACTCTCAGCCCCCAGTCGCTGCACCCAGAGGTAAAAGCGGAGCTCAAGCTGAACAAACACGACCCCACTTTACCCTTTGCCAATGTCACTCACTCTGCTCTCCAGTTTCTGAATCTGTTTCTTTCCTCCTTTCATTGCGATCTGTTCAGCTTCGTTCAGTCGCAGCTGCAAATCTTTAGTTGTCTGCTCCAGGTTCTTTTTCATCCTCTCCAGGTGTGCGCTGGTGTCCTGTTCCTTCTTCAGTTCCTCCGCCATCATTGCAGCCTGAAAACCATTAAAGCCATTAAGCCCCATCAACTGCAAGACTCAAAACTGATGATCACGAGCAGAATGTTAATGATGGAAATGTATTAACACTGTAAAAATTGGCGATCTCTGACGCTTTGGTTGGCTTTGTGCAGTGAATGTCCAGAGTAAAGGTCGATGTAAGCTGATTGCAACCTCCCTTGGAGGCCTCCCACTCCCGATCACTTAGGACAGTCGAGTGTGAGAGAAGCCAACGCCATGGGAACCGGAAACGAGGGGGCAGCACCTTTTGGAGAGGTTACACATGCACGCACCCGCGCACTCCTGCACACATCCTTACACACACAGATATGGTAATGCAGCCCAGAGGTTGACAGTTCAAATCCCATTGGGGTAAAGTGTGAAATTGAATCCAATAAATCTGGTAAATTATGGGCTGCACCAGAGAGAAAAGGACAGGGCTGCTGGATTGTAAAATTGTAGCTGGTTTTACAGCTTGTCCCTGGTCTGTGGTTCCATTTCACTCTCATTCCCCTTTGAAGTGAGCAATCACCGGTGAAATGGGCGGGTGTTCTGAGGGCATCAAAGCTGGCCAATAAGCGAGGTATTGGCACAATCACCGACCTGGACACTAAATAAACAGCACATGCATTTCTGAGCTCTCGTCACTTACATCAATTATTGCCTTCTTAGCTTTCTCCTCTGCATTCCGACATTCCTGTACTGCTTCTTCCACCTCGGTGCTCAGATAATTAATGTCGCTCTCCAGCTTCTTTTTCTGGTTAATGAGACCTGTGTTCTGAAGACGTGCAAAAGAAAAGATTATTACTGTTTTCCTCCTCTTGCAGCCTTTGCACCAGAGCCCCTCCTTATTTACGATCTCTCATGTGTCCTCGCGCTCTCTCTACCTGTGAAAGCAGCAGGTTCACGCGCTCCGTTGCTTCCAGTAATTCCTGCTCAGCCAGTTTCCTGCCTCTCTCGGACTGTTCGAGAACCGCACGCAGCTCCTCGACCTCCGCCACCAACAGGTTGCTGTGACGCTCAACGGCCGCAATTTGCTCCTTGTACTCATCATTCTGTCGAATCGTTTCGTCGAGTTCCAGTTGGATGTCCTACGAGAATCACACTTTGTTAGTGCCACTGACGTTAAAGGTTCCCGGATCGAGCTGACAAACTAAATCAGCTTACATACATGGTAAAGTTTGAATTGTGAATTGTATCTGCAGTTTACACAACCATTTCACTGTTATTGAATCATGTACAATTGCTTTCAAAGGTGTGTCTTTGTATCTGGATCTCTTCCTGTCCTACACTCACACCCTGCCTTGACTGACCTTTATCTGGGTCTGGAGGTTTCGCAGCAATTTCAGGGATTCAGCTGCCTGTCTATTGGCGTGATTCAGCTGCATTTCCATCTCGTTCAGATCTCCCTCCATTTTCTTCTTCAACCTAATTGCTTCATTTCTGGCCTTTGCCTCGGCATCCAGTGCTGACTGCATCAATTCCAGGTTTCTCTGGTGGTTACGCCTGAAATCAACGTGGCAGATTTAAAATAAACTTCTATTTATATAACCCTCGCATTAAAAAAAAACGAAATCCACTTTTTGTTTAAAGTGCACTGACTTTGTTATGGAGCAAACGCAGCACCAATTGTGAATCAGAGACGCACAGCAACAAGAGGAGTCACAGGTGGTGGTGGCTGAATGTGACCGGCCCACTGTCCTGATCCACCTTGACTCGTGCCACGGGATCTTTGCTGCCCTTGTTATCTGTCGTTGGGATGTGCGTCATGAGGTCACATTTATTGCCCTTCTCTAGTTGCCTTGTAACAATTGTTTTTACAACTAATTGCCTTACTGGTCCAGTTTAGAGGGCAGTAAGAGTTAACCACATAATAAGAGACTGGAGTCACGTGTGGGCCGGGTAGGAGTGAGACACGAGTCACGTGTGGGCCGGGTAGGAGTGAGACTGGAGTCACGTGTGGGCCGGGTAGGAGTGAGGGAGTCACGTGTGGGCCGGGTAGGAGTGAGACTGGAGTCACGTGTGGGCCGGGTAGGAGTGAGACTGGAGTCACGTGTGGGCCGGGTAGGAGTGAGACTGGAGTCCCCGTGTGGGCCGGGTAGGAGTGAGACACGAGTTCCGTGTGGGCCGGGTAGGAGTGCACTGGAGTCCCCGTGTGGGCCAGGTAGGAGTGAGACTGGAGTCACGTGTGGGCCGGGTAGGAGTGAGGGAGTCACGTGTGGGCCGGGTAGGAGTGAGCCTGGAGTCACGTGTGGGCCGGGTAGGAGTGAGACTGGAGTCCCCGTGTGGGCCAGGTAGGAGTGAGACTGGAGTCACGTGTGGGCCGGGTAGGAGTGAGCCTGGAGTCACGTGTGGGCCGGGTAGGAGTGAGACTGGAGTTCCGTGTGGGCCGGGTAGGAGTGAGACTGGAGTCACGGGTGGGCCGGGTAGGAGTGAGACTGGAGTCACGGGTGGGCCGGGTAGCAGTGAGACTGGAGTCACGTGTGGGCCGGGTAGGAGTGAGGGAGTCACGTGTGGGCCGGGTAGGAGTGAGGGAGTCACATGTGGGCCGGGTAGGAGTGAGGGAGTCACATGTGGGCCGGGTAGGAGTGAGACTGGAGTCCCCGTGTGGGCCGGGTAGGAGTGAGGGAGTCACGTGTGGGCCGGGCAGGAGTGAGACACGAGTCACGTGTGGGCCGGGCAGGAGTGAGACTGGAGTCACGTGTGGGCCGGGTAGCAGTGAGACTGGAGTCACGTGTGGGCCGGGTAGGAGTGAGGGAGTCACGTGTGGGCCGGGCAGGAGTGAGACTGGAGTCACGTGTGGGCCGGGTAGGAGTGAGACTGGAGTCACGTGTGGGCCGGGTAGGAGTGAGGGAGTCACGTGTGGGCCGGGTAGGAGTGAGACTGGAGTCACATGTGGGCCGGGTAGGAGTGAGACTGGAGTCACGTGTGGGCCGGGCAGGAGTGAGACTGGAGTCACGTGTGGGCCAGGTAGGAGTGAGACTGGAGTCACGTGGGCCGGGTAGGAGTGAGCCTGGAGTCACGTGTGGGCCGGGTAGGAGTGAGACTGGAGTCACGTGTGGGCCGGGTAGGAGTGAGACTGGAGTCCCCGTGTGGGCCGGGCAGGAGTGAGCCTGGAGTCACGTGTGGGCCGGGTAGGAGTGAGACTGGAGTCACGTGTGGGCCGGGTAGGAGTGAGGGAGTCACGTGTGGGCCGGGTAGGAGTGAGACTGGAGTCACGTGTGGGCCGGGTAGGAGTGAGCCTGGAGTCACGTGTGGGCCGGGTAGGAGTGAGACTGGAGTCACGTGTGGGCCGGGTAGGAGTGAGACACGAGTTCCGTGTGGGCCGGGCAGGAGTGAGACTGGAGTCCCCGTGTGGGCCGGGCAGGAGTGAGACTGGAGTCACGTGTGGGCCAGGTAGGAGTGAGCCTGGAGTCACGTGTGGGCCGGGTAGGAGTGAGACTGGAGTCACGTGTGGGCCGGGTAGCAGTGAGACTGGAGTCACGTGTGGGCCGGGTAGGAGTGCACTGGAGTCCCCGTGTGGGCCGGGCAGGAGTGAGACTGGAGTCACGTGTGGGCCGGGCAGGAGTGAGACTGGAGTCACGTGTGGGCCAGGTAGGAGTGAGCCTGGAGTCACGTGTGGGCCGGGCAGGAGTGAGACTGGAGTCACGTGTGGGCCGGGTAGCAGTGAGACTGGAGTCACGTGTGGGCCGGGCAGGAGTGAGACTGGAGTCACGTGTGGGTCGGGTAGGAGTGAGGGAGTCACGTGTGGGCCGGGTAGGAGCGAGACTGGAGTCACGTGTGGGCCGGGTAGGAGTGAGGGAGTCACGTGTGGGCCGGGTAGGAGTGAGACTGGAGTCACGTGTGGGCCGGGTAGGAGTGAGACTGGAGTCACGTGTGGGCCGGGTAGGAGTGAGGGAGTCACGTGTGGGCCGGGTAGGAGTGAGACTGGAGTCACGTGTGGGCCGGGTAGGAGTGAGACTGGAGTCACGTGTGGGCCGGGTAGGAGTGAGACTGGAGTCACGTGTGGGTCGGGTAGGAGTGAGGGAGTCACGTGTGGGCCGGGTAGGAGTGAGACTGGAGTCACGTGTGGGCCGGGCAGGAGTGAGACTGGAGTTCCGTGTGGGCCGGGCAGGAGTGAGACTGGAGTCACGTGTGGGCCGGGTAGGAGTGAGACTGGAGTCACGTGTGGGTCGGGTAGGAGTGAGGGAGTCACGTGTGGGCCGGGTAGGAGTGAGACTGGAGTCACGTGTGGGCCGGGCAGGAGTGAGACTGGAGTTCCGTGTGGGCCGGGCAGGAGTGAGACTGGAGTTCCGTGTGGGCCGGGCAGGAGTGAGACTGGAGTCACGTGTGGGCCGGGTAGGAGCGAGACTGGAGTCACGTGTGGGCCGGGTAGCAGTGAGACTGGAGTCACGTGTGGGCCGGGTAGGAGTGAGGGAGTCACGTGTGGGCCGGGTAGGAGTGAGACTGGAGTCACGTGTGGGCCGGGTAGCAGTGAGACTGGAGTCCCCGTGTGGGCCAGGTAGGAGTGAGGGAGTCACGTGTGGGCCGGGTAGGAGTGAGACTGGAGTCACGTGTGGGTCGGGTAGGAGTGAGACTGGAGTCACGTGTGGGCCGGGTAGGAGTGAGGGAGTCACGTGTGGGCCGGGTAGGAGTGAGGGAGTCACGTGTGGGCCGGGTAGCAGTGAGACTGGAGTCACGTGTGGGCCGGGCAGGAGCGAGACTGGAGTCACGTGTGGGCCGGGTAGGAGTGAGGGAGTCACGTGTGGGCCGGGTAGGAGTGAGACTGGAGTCACGTGTGGGCCGGGTAGGAGTGAGACTGGAGTCACGTGTGGGTCGGGTAGGAGTGAGGGAGTCACGTGTGGGCCGGGTAGGAGTGAGACTGGAGTCACATGTGGGCCGGGCAGGAGTGAGACTGGAGTTCCGTGTGGGCCGGGCAGGAGTGAGACTGGAGTCACGTGTGGGCCGGGTAGGAGTGAGGGAGTCACGTGTGGGCCGGGCAGGAGTGAGGGAGTCACGTGTGGGCCGGGTAGGAGTGAGACTGGAGTCACGTGTGGGCCGGGTAGGAGTGAGACTGGAGTCACGTGTGGGCCGGGCAGGAGTGAGACTGGAGTCACGTGTGGGCCGGGTAGGAGTGAGACTGGAGTCACGTGTGGGCCGGGCAGGAGCGAGACTGGAGTCACGTGTGGGCCGGGCAGGAGTGAGACTGGAGTCACGTGTGGGCCGGGTAGGAGTGAGACTGGAGTCACGTGTGGGCCGGGCAGGAGCGAGACTGGAGTCACGTGTGGGCCGGGTAGCAGTGAGACTGGAGTCCCCGTGTGGGCCGGGTAGGAGTGAGGGAGTCACGTGTGGGCCGGGTAGGAGTGAGACTGGAGTCACGTGTGGGCCGGGTAGGAGTGAGACTGGAGTCACGTGTGGGTCGGGTAGGAGTGAGACTGGAGTTCCGTGTGGGCCGGGTAGGAGTGAGGGAGTCACGTGTGGGTCGGGTAGGAGTGAGACTGGAGTCACGTGTGGGTCGGGTAGGAGTGAGACTGGAGTCACGTGTGGGCCGGGCAGGAGTGAGACTGGAGTCACGGGTGGGCCGGGCAGGAGTGAGACTGGAGTCACGTGTGGGCCGGGCAGGAGTGAGACTGGAGTCACGTGTGGGCCGGGTAGGAGTGAGACACGAGTTCCGTGTGGGCCGGGCAGGAGTGAGACTGGAGTCACGTGTGGGCCGGGTAGGAGTGAGACACGAGTTCCGTGTGGGCCGGGCAGGAGTGAGACTGGAGTCACGTGTGGGCCGGGTAGGAGTGAGACTGGAGTCACGTGTGGGCCGGGTAGGAGTGAGACTGGAGTCACGTGTGGGCCGGGCAGGAGTGAGACTGGAGTCACGTGTGGGCCGGGTAGGAGTGAGACTGGAGTCACGTGTGGGCCGGGTAGGAGTGAGACTGGAGTCACGTGTGGGTCGGGTAGGAGTGAGACTGGAGTCACGTGTGGGCCGGGTAGGAGTGAGACTGGAGTCACGTGTGGGCCGGGTAGGAGTGAGACTGGAGTCACGTGTGGGCCGGGTAGGAGTGAGACTGGAGTCACGTGTGGGTCGGGTAGGAGTGAGACTGGAGTCACGTGTGGGCCGGGTAGGAGTGAGACTGGAGTCACGTGTGGGTCGGGTAGGAGTGAGACTGGAGTTCCGTGTAGGAGTGGCAGGTTCCTTCCCTGAAGGCCATTAATGACTCGGTTGGATTTCTACGACTATCCGGCTCCTTCTTTGTCATTTTCTTCTGGTGCGGCCAATAATGACCAGATTTATTGAATTTAATTTTTTTTACAGACTTCCAGGTGTGATGCTCGTATGTGAATAAGATTGAAATATATTCTTCCAATTCACCTGGACAAGGAATTGCATCAATTTCAGATAACAGGACAAACTGCACATAATTACTGAGCAAAGAGTTCAGATTCCAGTGGCCAAAAGCTAATCAGGGACTTGGGACTAAGAAGGGGTTGGGGAAGCTCTGCTCAGGGAGAGAGTGTGTGGCGGGGTAACTGGGCTCAAGAGATGTATTCTGGAGGGAGGGGATTGCAGGTAAGGCAGGTGATTGCTGAGATGGGAAAAGGTCACCATTTCCTGTTAAAATTTGCTTTAACCCTTGGAGTTCCTAAAGATGCATAATGAATAATAACGTAATAACAAAACCATTCAGCTCACCTTAGGCCTTCAATTTCCTCATCCTTTTCTGACAGTTTTCGTTCAATTTCAGCTTTGATCTGTGAGAGTTCGAGTTGGATCCTCAGAGTTTTACTTTCCTCATGTTCAAGGGCACCCTGGGAAAAAATGAAAGCCTGTCAATCAAGGTTTCTTATTTGCAGTGAGCCCGTCTGCTCTTGTTTTTCTTGGCCCATTTCGCTGTGGTACTGAGGCAGAAGCTCTCGCTCGGTCCCTGTGTAGTTCTACGTACCAAATTAAAATGTTTGGAAACATGGGAGTTTTCAGTGAGTTTTTAACACTTGGTTGTCAGACAGTAAGTTGATTTAAATTAAATTAAATTTCGACCGCAGTAAGTGATTTGCGAACGGTTGAAGTTTTCTGTTCTTCTGGAGTTTTGAAATTGATCTTCATCAAACTTGAACAAGTTCAGGGAGAGGAGGAACTTTCAGAGCACGAAATTCAAACTTTAACACCAGCAGAGAGCTGCCCCATGAGGCACCCTGGAGACAGCTTTAGAACGAGCGTCAGTGACGGTTAGTTAGTATTGGTCACCCACTAAAAGGAAATCATGAATTACATAGAATTACATCAAATGTACAGCCCAGAAACAGGCCATTCGGCCCAACTGCTCCGTGCCGGTGTTTATGCTTCACACGAGTCTCCTCCCACCCTCTTCATTTCACCCTGTCACCATATCCTTCTATTCCTTTCTCCCTCATGTGTTTATCGAGCCTCCCCTTAAATGTATCTCTGCTATTCGCCTCAACCACTCCCTGTGGTAGCGAGTTCCACATTCTCACCACTCTCTGGGTAAAGAAGTTTCTCCTGAATTCTCCTGGATTTATTAGTGACTACCTTATATTGATGGCCCCCTGGTACTGGTCTCTCCCACAAGTGGAAGCATCTTCTCTACATCTACTCTATCAACCCTTTTATAATTTTAACATCCTCGATCGGGTCACCTGCCAGCCTTCTCTGAGATAAAGTGATGGTAATCGAACAGCTCCATTTCAAGATATTCTTTAAGATGATGGTGGCACAACGAGAAGGTTAGGGAGAAGCTGGTGGAACACAGAGTCATGTCTGAGATCCTGCAGATTGTAGATGATGATCCTGACTGTGGGTGGGTTGTGGAGGATGAGATTAGTGTAACAGATTTCACAGCTTCAACAATTGCTTGGATACAGCTACAGAGTAATGTAAATTTAAACCGGCTTTTCACGGAGCTAAGGCCCTGGTTTCACTAATCATGTCTCTCTCGTAATTTTACAAGAGTGTAAGACAGATCATAATGAGCGGTTCAGGAGTCTGAAACACAGACCCATACTCATTCCTGGAAACCACAGCATCAACACAGACCCATACTCACTCCTGGAAACCACAGCATCAACACAGACCCATACTCACTCCTGGAAACCACAGCATCAACACAGACCCATACTCACTCCTGGAAACCACAGCATCAACACAGACCCATACTCACTCCTGGAAACCACAGCATCAACACAGACCCATACTCACTCCTGGAAACCACAGCATCAACACAGACCCATACTCATTCCTGGAAACCACAGCATCAACACAGACCCATACTCACTCCTGGAAACCACAGCATCAACACAGACCCATACTCACTCCTGGAAACCACAGCATCAACACAGACCCATACTCACTCCTGGAAACCACAGCATCAACACAGACCCATACTCACTCCTGGAAACCACAGCATCAACACAGACCCATACTCACTCCTGGAAACCACAGCATCAACACAGACCCATACTCACTCCTGGAAACCACGGCATCAACACAGACCCATACTCATTCCTGGAAACCACAGCATCAACACAGACCCATACTCACTCCTGGAAACCACAGCATCAACACAGACCCATACTCACTCCTGGAAACCACAGCATCAACACAGACCCATACTCACTCCTGGAAACCACGGCATCAACACAGACCCATACTCACTCCTGGAAACCACAGCATCAACACAGACCCATACTCACTCCTGGAAACCACAGCATCAACACAGACCCATACTCACTCCTGGAAACCACAGCATCAACACAGACCCATACTCATTCCTGGAAACCACAGCATCAACACAGACCCATACTCACTCCTGGAAACCACAGCATCAACACAGACCCATACTCACTCCTGGAAACCACAGCATCAACACAGACCCATACTCACTCC
Organism: Somniosus microcephalus; assembly: GCF_052327205.1. Lineage (NCBI taxonomy): Eukaryota > Metazoa > Chordata > Chondrichthyes > Squaliformes > Somniosidae > Somniosus > Somniosus microcephalus. Next base: position 198,099,587 of record NC_140999.1, on the reverse strand, counting down.
TGGAAACCACAGCATCAACACAGACCCATACTCACTCCTGGAAACCACAGCATCAACACAGACCCATACTCACTCCTGGAAACCACAGCATCAACACAGACCCATACTCACTCCTGGAAACCACGGCATCAACACAGACCCATACTCATTCCTGGAAACCACAGCATCAACACAGACCCATACTCACTCCTGGAAACCACAGCATCAACACAGACCCATACTCACTCCTGGAAACCACAGCATCAACACAGACCCATACTCACTCCTGGAAACCACGGCATCAACACAGACCCATACTCACTCCTGGAAACCACGGCATCAACACAGACCCATACTCACTCCTGGAAACCACAGCATCAACACAGACCCATACTCACTCCTGGAAACCACAGCATCAACACAGACCCATACTCATTCCTGGAAACCACAGCATCAACACAGACCCATACTCACTCCTGGAAACCACAGCATCAACACAGACCCATACTCATTCCTGGAAACCACAGCATCAACACAGACCCATACTCACTCCTGGAAACCACAGCATCAACACAGACCCATACTCATTCCTGGAAACCACGGCATCAACACAGACCCATACTCACTCCTGGAAACCACGGCATCAACACAGACCCATACTCACTCCTGGAAACCACGGCATCAACACAGACCCATACTCACTCCTGGAAACCACGGCATCAACACAGACCCATACTCACTCCTGGAAACCACGGCATCAACACAGACCCATACTCACTCCTGGAAACCACAGCATCAACACAGACCCATACTCACTCCTGGAAACCACAGCATCAACACAGACCCATACTCACTCCTGGAAACCACAGCATCAACACAGACCCATACTCACTCCTGGAAACCACAGCATCAACACAGACCCATACTCACTCCTGGAAACCACAGCATCAACACAGACCCATACTCACTCCTGGAAACCACAGCATCAACACAGACCCATACTCACTCCTGGAAACCACAGCATCAACACAGACCCATACTCCTGGAAACCACAGCATCAACACAGACCCATACTCACTCCTGGAAACCACAGCATCAACACAGACCCATGCTCACTCCTGGAAACCACGGCATCAACACAGACCCATACTCACTCCTGGAAACCACAGCATCAACACAGACCCATACTCACTCCTGGAAACCACAGCATCAACACAGACCCATACTCACTCCTGGAAACCACAGCATCAACACAGACCCATACTCACTCCTGGAAACCACAGCATCAACACAGACCCATACTCACTCCTGGAAACCACAGCATCAACACAGACCCATACTCACTCCTGGAAACCACAGCATCAACACAGACCCATACTCACTCCTGGAAACCACGGCATCAACACAGACCCATACTCATTCCTGGAAACCACGGCATCAACACAGACCCATACTCACTCCTGGAAACCACAGCATCAACACAGACCCATACTCACTCCTGGAAACCACAGCATCAACACAGACCCATACTCACTCCTGGAAACCACGGCATCAACACAGACCCATACTCATTCCTGGAAACCACGGCATCAACACAGACCCATACTCATTCCTGGAAACCACAGCATCAACACAGACCCATACTCACTCCTGGAAACCACAGCATCAACACAGACCCATACTCACTCCTGGAAACCACGGCATCAACACAGACCCATACTCACTCCTGGAAACCACAGCATCAACACAGACCCATACTCCTGGAAACCACAGCATCAACACAGACCCATACTCATTCCTGGAAACCACAGCATCAACACAGACCCATACTCATTCCTGGAAACCACAGCATCAACACAGACCCATACTCACTCCTGGAAACCACAGCATCAACACAGACCCATACTCATTC